>NC_039361.1:42769397-43123967 GCF_003573695.1 Papaver somniferum | reverse complement strand
CCCATTCACTTTCTGTTTGTTTCTTCTCATATAGGTCCGATTCAATCAGCTCGACCAACAAACCAACAGTCCATGTAAACACCAGCCAATCGGTCATTTCATTTCCGTATGTTTAGGCACCACTCCATCGTCTGACCAACCAACTTCCGTTCATCTCATAACCTAAAAAGCAGAAGCAATTGTTCCTTCATTCACAATTCAATTTATACCCAATATTCTCATCACAGTCAACCTCCATCTCGACCAGATTTCAGTCCAAGTTAAGCGACCAGTTATCATGGCTTGTCGCTGCCGTATTAGGTCCACAACATCGTCCTCCACTGGTGTCAGCAGCTTGTACAAATCACCACTACCACCCACAGTTCATCCATCATATCCATCTTCCTTCTCATTGTTGCTGCCAATTGTACGAAGTCCCAACAAATCTCGCACCACCAGCTCCTTGCCAGAAATCCAGGCCACGGAAAACTGCAGTTCCTTGTCTCGCTGCTGCAACGTTCACCTCCATTGAAGTCTCATGAACTCATATTTGCTGTCGCATAGACCGAGAGTGACCACCACTGCCAACAAACCCCACAGATACTGTGAGCACACAAACCACGCGGGGGTCCAAACGCTCACAATCAATCATTATCATCTAAAGAGATTATGATGATGGTACCCTGGTGTCGATTCATTGGCTCAAAACCTTCGGGTTTATCATGGCCTCATCCAACAACTCCATGCGTGGCGTTTGTGCATGGGATATAAGTATTAAGGAAAACAAAACATATAAGCAAACATGCACGGAGCTAAATGAATGTAAAGTGCTGAAATGTAAATAAGACCAAGGTTTACGTGGTTCAGCACTAAGGCCTACATCCACGGGGTTTGTTGTTTTACTATGTTCTTCACGGTTACACGAATAGTTGAATGACTTTTGGGGTTTACATGTTTCTCTCCTCTAAGGGATTAACTTACCCTTACTATTTCTCTCTCTCTCTCTCCTTCCCTTCCTGATATTTTTTGCCCCCCTTTCCTCTTGGTGGAGATTGGGTATTTATAAGGTTAGAACGTGGGACCCATCTCTGAAGACCGTTGGAACCTTATCTTCCTGTGTCCTTGCGTCCATCACGCGGAGGTCTGCGTTTGCCCCTTGATCCCGCAGAGGCATCCTCGCTCGTTCCACAGGTTGGTCGACACGTACACTGCTCAGAGTGTTTAATGTGGGTAGTTGAGGGGTCTGCTCGTGTCAGACAAGTGTCTTCTGCCCCTGTCAGTCCGTGTCAGCTAACTTTCTCTCCACCGTTGATCTTAGCTCCTCTTTTGGGGATGAGATAAAGTAACTCCTCGGGGTTTATTCGGTGTTTCATGACGCATCATGTTTTGATGTTTTGGCCTGCATGCTTTCCACGTACCTTTTTATATACACGTGTCTGATAGTGAGATATATGTGTACACAATTTGCCCCTTTTCTTCGGGCTTGAATGACTAATGGGTGCCTTGAAGAAAAACTATCGTCGCATATTCTTCTCACTCCTAATAACTTCTCCTAGATACTTGGGCACGTCTTTTATTCGTGCATTAACTGCTTATGTAACGGGCACGTTTCCCATTCCTCCCTTAATTTCCTTCTCTTTCTTTCGGGTATTTTAAGGATAGAAAGAAGATTTAATTTCATTCTTCCTAAACACTCTCTCAGTTTTCATTCTTCCTTTAAATTTTCTGTCTGTCTTCATTGAACCTGTGACCTTAAATTCTCTGTCAGTCTTCATTGCACCTGTGATCTTAAATTTTCTGTCAGTCTTCATTGCACCTGTGATCTTAAATTCTCTCCACCTTAGTATTAACCACGCCCGCTTCTCCTGTTTGTTTCTTCTACTGCTGTTTTTGCCGGTAAGTTTTTCTTTTCTTTATTTCCATCGTTTTATGCTGTGTTGATTTGTGAATTTTCTGCTACTGTTGTTCCTTGTTTGTGATGAAGAACTTCTTCTGATGCTTGCATACTAGTTTGCCCCTGTTCTTCATCTTAAATTAAGGAAGCCATTACTTCGAGGGTGAAATTTTGAGCATGTATACTAATTTTAGGGTTGCTACGTTATCGTGGTTGTATTGCTATGGATGTGTTTTTTGATTTTTGGTGATGTTTTTTGATTGTGTGTAACTTGTTCTTGATTTTATTCTTTCCGCAGCCATGTCTGACCGTCCGCGGCCTACTTATCAGACTCCTGATTCTGGGTTATCGAGATCTCCTCCGCGTCGAGAGTCTCAAGATGATGTTCGTCGGAGTCGAGTTTCTTCTGGAGCGAAAGCCTCGTCCTCTAGGGAAGAGATTCCTCCGATAATTCCGTCTGGTTCTCGAAGAGTCTTTTATCGCTCAATGGCTCGTCCTCGTGATGATACTAGGAGTACGCAGGCTCCGCCCCGCGCTGTTGCTTTTGACATTCCTCCTCTACGTTCGTTAGTGCCCGAGCATCATCTACGGTCTTCTCCAAATTTTAAAGGAAAGAATACGAAGGGTGTAGCTCCTAGGGTTGAATCTTCAAAGAATCCCCCCGTGAAGAGAAAAGCTTCGGAAGCGTTCGTTAGTTCATCTGGCCCCGCCGAGGAGGATGAGGCTGCACCCTTAATACGCAGTGTCTCTGTTAGCAGGAAAAAAGTAACCTTCAAGCATATCGATCTTGAAATATTCAAGGAAAAGCATGAGCTTCAAGCCTTCGGGGTTCGTTTCTATGCCCCTGAGGATGATATTACGTATGAGATTATCTCCAAGTATGAGTTCGATGAATTTCATTTGTTAACGACGGTTGGGGCATTCGAAGCTGGTCTTATGCTGCCGTTTTACAAATCAGGTGATTCCTTCTACTACGACGTGCTCGCTAGTCATGAGGGTTCTTCCACCAATACTCACAGCCGTTCCGTATCCCAACTATCGGGGAATTATCTCCGCGCCCTGAAGGAATGCTATCTGCGGAGTAAGGGGGAAACGTCGATGACTTGTTACGTCCCCAATCCCATGGAGAAGGAATGGTATACTCCTGAGAATTTCAATAACTCCTTCGGTGATTACGTCAATAGTAGGAATCGCAAGCCGTGGAGTGTCAGCCTTCGGAATCTCCCTGCTCCTCGAGGCGAGATTCGTCTGTTAAATGAGGTCAGTGATGCCAAGCTGAAGTATGTTCCTGGCACGGAGGCGTCCAGTCGTCGGAAACTCTTCCCCGCGCGAGAGAGGATCAAGCGCGATCATGACTACGAGTGGCACGCCACCGTTATCGAGATAGTTGGTCCGTGGGCTTACGGTTGGATTCCTGGTCCCCGCGGTTGGCGGCCTACCGAGAATAGTAAGCCGCGCGAATCTCCTCCTGTTCGCTATGGAGATTTCTGCCCCTGGCGTCTGAACTTTGCGGGCATGAATTTTCCTTATGCCCTGGACGTCGTAGAGGGAGACGAGGAGGATGGTTCCGGTGCTATACTCCCACCGAAGAATATCTCAGCTGCTCAGGTACGCAGATTCTAGCTGCGCTTCTTTTTTAGAACTTCCATCAGACGGGAAAAATAATTCTTTTTGTGGTGTTGGTTTCAGGTATTGAAGAAGAAAAAGATTAGGCCGAAGCAGTCTTCTACTACGGTGATGGGCGAGGTTGAAGCCCAAGAAGAAGTTACTAGTCCAGTGAACGAAGAGTTTGCTGAGGACGAGATTACAGATGGGGAGGAACGTACTGGTACCTCCCGTATCAATGTCGAAGAAGAGGTCTTCGCTGGTCACGCTGGTGATGAAGGAAGGAACAAAGCTGTGGTGGCTGATGAAGTTGTCATCGGGGATGTTTCCGTCCCTGCTGGTGATGTCGCGGATACCCTTCCCACTTCTCAAGAATTTTCTTTTGATCGGATGTATTCCACGGGGGAGTTCTTTGACGAAGCCCTCGATTTTCCCGAGGACTTCTCTTTACTTTCACCCAATGATGATTGGGATGTTCTTGGTGGTGATGGTAATGGGGATGCTCCTGTAGAAGATGTTGGTGCGGAGGAGCCTGCTTTGCATGTAGGCGCGGAGGAGCATGCCAACATTCGTGCTGAGGGGGTCGTGTCAGAGAAAGGAAAATCTGTCGTTGATGTGCCTGCCGATAGTCTTCCCCAGTCACCGACGTCTGAGGGTGAGGACGCCATCATGGATTGGTTTAAGGAAAAGAATCTTCTGTTTGTCTCTCATCCCGCTCATGTTGTTGCTGGGGAAAAGGAATCAACCGCGTATACCCGTCGCATGATGGAGATGTCTTCGAAGGCGCGGGTGTCTGAAGCCTGGGGAAAAAGGTTGACTGTTCCCGAAGCTACCCTCGTGCCGGAGCCTCCTACTTCCGTTGCCGATATGATGGCTATCGCCGACGGGTATCAATATGGATTTCCGCAGCAGCGTGTGCTGGAGGTAAATTTTCGTACATACTTCTACGTGACGATCAGACGCTTCGGTGAAATAATGTTTTGTCATCTTGATGTGTAGATGATGAGGAGCGAGCATTGTAACCACGTGCTGTATCAGTTCTTCAAAGCGAAATCTCTGAAGCTCGAGGCTAAGCTTCGTCACCGAGAAAAGGAATTATCTGTAGCTGAGGTGGAAATAGAAGAGCTGAAGAAAAGCCTTAAGGAGAAAGAAAAGCTGGGTGAAGCAGAGGCTGATCTTCGTTCAGAACTTGTTGCAGTGCGCGCTGAGTTAGAGCAAACTCGTAGCCAAGTTTCCACTTTCACAGGTTTGGTTCTTTTCCCTCGCCGTATGTCGTCATTCTTTTATCTCTTAGTTGTTCTGTCTGAGTGTCCCCACCCTATCTCCAGTGGGTGGCGTCCCCGAGCTGATATGACTTCGAAACGAAAGAGTTCGGAAAAAATCTCGTATTAGAGATTTGGTTGAGAAAATTAAGAGTGAAGCTAAGAAATGGGATGCTCGGGTTGAGGTATGGCGCGCGCGGCATGTTCAGATGGTCGACATGCAAAATCTGTACAACCAAGATCGTGCTTTATTTAATGGCACACTGCTGTGGACCCGTGATAATCTGCGGGAAGCCCGTGAGCGCACTTCCTTGTTGGAATCTAGGATTCAGCGGTTGGAAGAAGAATTACATACGGCTCGATCCATTCCTCTTTCAGGGGTCCAGGATAATATGCTCTGTCTTGCCAGAGAAAGAGATGATGCTCGTGCTGAAGTCTACGCTCTCAGCAATGCTCTTTCCGCGTCTCGTGCCGATGTAGCTCGTCATGCGGAGTCTGAGAGGAATCTCGAAGTGTGCATGTACAGACTCAACAAAGGGGTCTCAGAGATAAATAAAGAGGTCGACCACCTTCGTCATATGGACTCGATGAAGCAGGTAGAATTAGACGCCTGTCAATTTACTCTCACCAACCTTCAACTAGACTATAAGAAATTATCCGCGGAATATGATCATCTTGATGAAGCGCGAGATGTGGTTGTTAATGAGTATGAAGAGGCTTCGGCTTGTGTCGAAGGTATAATCCCATTTCATCGAGTGTGACCTTGTTTTTTTTCTACGCTAACTCCGTGGTGTTGTCTTTTTCAGAGCTCGAGGGACGCCTTCGCGTCACAAATGAAAAACTTGAAAAGGCTCAATCTTCCTTAGCGCAGCAGGAAGAACAGACCAATCACTTCAAGAATTTAGCAGCAACCCGCGAGGAGGCCGTTGGTGCTGCTTCTAGAGAAGTGAATCGGCTATCTTCGTTATTATCCCAAGCCCAACAGCGGACAACAGTTATTAAACACAAGGCTCGTTGTCAATTGGCTGAGGAGACGAACAAGATGCTGGAGAGGATAGAACTTGGCCTAAGGAATGAACATGGTCTCGTGAAGAACTATCCTCGTCGTCCCGTTCCTTCTGCCTTGCCCATCTCCTCGGGCCCCTCTTCTGGTGGGAACGTCCCATCAAGTCTTCGGAATAATCCTGCCGATGGGGCCGCCACTTAGGTAGAGATCGCAGCGTTTTGTAGGATCCGCGGCATCATTATACTTTTTGTAATCATGTAACAAGGATATTTTTTGCTGATGATCCTGTAAAAGGAATATTTTTTGATTGTGTATCCTTGACTTTGGCCTTTCACTTCTTGTAATCACCCTTTATGAAATGAATCCTCTTCTTGATATACCTACAATGTTTTTTTGTTTTTATTTTAAGTATTTGTGAAAAATCAAACAAAAGTTTTTAAGTGTTTTTGAGTGCGATACTGAAGGAAGGTACCTTCGTGATCGTCTTGAGACCTGTCACCCCGCTGGCGAATCCTGGGCCAGAGGATTCCCAGACGGTGGGGGCCGGGGAAACGTTCTAGGATATGGGATTAAAATATTTACGCACCCATTCCGTCGACCCGTTGCCTTAAGATTGGTTGGGTATCTCTTTCTGCTGGGTGCCTTCCCCCTGGTCCTACACTTATGGACACTGATGGGGGAGCCCTGAGAGATTGTAGATTAACTACTTTCCCCAATATTGTAGGTAGATTCCACTGACTTGATAATTTGAAAGCTTGTTTGATTGATAAGTTGAGGTATGCAATTCCTATTCCAGAGATAGAAACATGTGGAGCGGTCAGGCTCCCTTCTTCTTCTGGTACACTCCAAGCAGATTCAAATCTGTGTTGCTTCTATGGGAAGTATGGTTTGAGCCATTTAGAATTCCAAGGATGCCGGAGGACCTCGCCTTTTAGATTACGAAGGTAGTAGGAACCGTTACCCGCAATGTCGTGGATCATAAAAGGTCCTCCCCATGTAGGTGCTAACTTTCCCCATATCTTTTCTTGCTGATACCGTGGGATTGTTCTCAACACATACTGTCCCTCTACAAAATTCCGTAGCTTTACCTTTTTGTTGTACTCCCTTGCTAGTCTTCGTTGATAATTTTCCATCTTTTGCAATGCTACTTCCCTTCTTCCTTCCAAGTCGTCCAACCTTTCTAACATCATATCTGTTGTGAGGTTTTTCTCCCAAGCTTCGGTCTTCGTGGTTGGCATGAGGATTTCCGTAGGTATGACTGCTTCAGCTCCATAAGTTAGAAGAAACGGGGATTCCCCGGTAGCGGATCTTCGTGTTGTCCTGTATGCCCATAAGACATTGTGCAGTTGTTCGCACCATCTTCCCTTATGCTCGTCTAATTGTTTTTTGAGTATAAGGGCGAGGGTCTTGTTGGTAGCTTCCGCTTGTCCGTTGCTTTGAGGGTATATGGGGGTGGACTTGTTCTTTCTTATTTTGAAAGTGTCGAAGAGCATGTCTATATTTTTTCCCTGTAATTGCTTGCCGTTATCAGATACAATTTCAGCAGGTATACCAAATCTGCAAATGATGTTCTGGAATATGAAAGTGAACACATCCGCGTCTCTGATCCTGGCCAAGGCCTTAGCATCCACCCATTTACTGAAGTAGTCCGTGGCTACTATCAAAAATCGTCTCTTCCCTGATCCTTCGATGAAAGGCCCGACGATGTCTACGCCCCATTTTGCAAATGGCCACGGGCTATCGACAGAGTTTAACATTGTTGCCGGCGCGTGTATCTTTTTGGAGAAACGCTGACATTCTTCACATCGTCGGGACATTCTTGCGGCATCCTGTATCATCGTGGGCCAGTAATATCCTTGCGTTTTGGCTTTGTCGGCTAGTGATCTCATACCGCTATGATTCCCTGCGTCCCCATAATGGATGTCATTTAGAATTCGGTGCCCCTCTTTTCGAGATAAGCAACGTAGTAACGGTCCGAGGAAGGATTTCTTGTACATGACCCCATCCCGAAGATCATATCTTCCTGCTTTGGAGAGTATTTTCCTAGCCTGTTTATGGTCCGCGGGTAAACTTTCCTTTTCGAGAAACGCATGGATCACCGTTCTCCAATCATCTTCGTTGCTGAAGTCTTCGTCTTGATTTGCTCTTGACAGGATATCTTCTTCGTCAAAATCACTATGGATGTCTTCTCCTACCTGGTCTTCGATATTTTCTTCCATCACATCTTGATTGGTAGCGAAGGAGAATTGAGATGCAATCGAAGGCTCGTATACCCTTGCTATTTTAATACCTTCGGCATTTTTATCCCTCAGCATGGATGATACATATGCTAGGGCATCCGCGTGCCTGAGGTCCCTTCTGCATAAGTGCCGGAACTTAATGTTCGGGATTTGTGATGCCAATGTTTGGACCAAGGCCATGTAAGCTGAAAGAGTGTCATCGTACACATTATACTCGAGCCCTATTTGCCGTATGACAAGCTGCGAATCACTTGTCAGCCTTACATCGGTTACCCCCATCTCTATTATTATACGTAGGGCATGTACGACAGCTTCGTATTCAACAATGTTGTTGGTATGCTCTTTGAATTCCAATCTAAGTGCCTGTATAATCCTTTCTCCAGTTGGGGTGATAATGACAATACCTATTCCTGCTCCTTCCTTATTTTTAGATCCGTCGACAAAGACTTCCCATTGTCTATGACTCGCAGGTTCGAGGATATCCATTGGATCCTTGATTTCTTCCTCGGCTTCTGGTATTCCCTTAATCTCTTCGTCGTTGTCAAGGGGGAGGTCTGCTAAGAAATCTTCCAGCACTTGGGACTTCTGAGAATGTTGAATTTCATGAATGATGTTGAATTGGTCCAGATGGGTGTTCCATTTGGCTATTCGGCCCACTTTTCCCGTGCTTTTGAGGACTGCTTCCAATGGTGCTTTGCATGGTACCCTGACGAGGTGAGTTAGGAAGTAGGTTCTCAGTTTTTGGGTAGCCCATACCAGTGCGAGGATGAGTTGTTCAATCTTAGTATAATTTCTTTCCGCGGAATTGAGTGTCTTGCTGACGTAATAGATAGGCTGTTCTACCTTTGTATTGGTTTTGACTAATACCGCGCTGACTGCGTCCTCCGTTGCTGCTATGTACAGTGCCAAAACTTCATCGGGGTCTGGCTTCTGCAGGATCGGGATTGAAGCTAGATGTTCTTTGATTTTTTGGAATGCTTCCTCGCATTCGGCGGTCCATTCGAACCTGCTCCCTTTTTTAAGAATATTGAAGAAATGTTTGCATTTGTCCGAAGACCGTGCAATAAATCTGCCCAACGCTGCTATGGACCCATTGAGCTTCTGCACTTCCTTCAGATTCTTTGGGGACGGCATCTCTACTATGGCTTGAATCTTCGCTGGGTCTACCTCGATGCCCCTTTTCGTCACCAGATACCCGAGGAACTTCCCCGAGGTGACACCGAAAGTACATTTCTCCGGATTCACTTTCATGTGATGCTGTCTCATTGCTTCGAAGATATTCCTCAGGTCCTGGTGGTGATTTTTACGCAGCTTGCTTTTGACGAGCATGTCGTCCACGTAGACTTCTAGGGTTCCTCCAATCCATGGCTTGAAGATAGCATCGACCATCCTTTGGTATGTTGACCCTGCGTTTCGGAGCCCGAAAGGCATTCTGATATAGCAATAAAGGCCATGTGGGGTATAGAACGCTGTGTGTGGTTGATCTTCTTCTGCCAGGGCTACTTGGTTGTAACCAGAATATCCGTCCATGAACGACAGCTCTTCGTAACCTTCAACTGCTTCAACCAGTTGATCTATGCTCGGCAGGGGATAGCTGTCCTTTGGACATGCCTTGTTGAGATTAGTAAAGTCGATGCATATTCTAACCCCTCCATTTTTCTTAGGAACAATGACCATGTTGGAGATCCAGGTAGGGTACTGGACTTCCTTGATAAATCCTGCATCTAGTAGCTTCCGAAGTTCTGTTTCTACCGCCTCATGATATTCTGGAGCCACTTTTCGTATTTTCTGCCTGAACGGGGGCGTGCCCGGTTTGATGCGTAGTTCATGTTGGATTACTTTTGGGGTCAATCCCCGGCATATCTCCTAACTTCCAGGCGAACACATCCGCATATTCCTTAAGTAATTTGGTTAAGGAATGTCCTCTTCCTTCGTCCATGATGGTCCCAATTTTGACCATCTTCGGGTCTTCTTCCGTTCATATGTTGATTTCCTTTACGGGTTCTACTGGTGTGAACACAGGCTTCGGGTTTCCGAGGACTGGGGCGCTCTTTAATTGCTATTTAGTGTGTTTCTGCTCTTCGCTGGTTGTTGAGGTACTTGTTTCCGAGCCTTGGACATTACCATCTTTCGTCAAGCCTTTTCCTGTAGTTTCCTTAAGGAATAGGTCTACGGCTTTCTCTTTCGCGGTTTCTTGATTTCTTACTCTTCGGATTTTTCGCTGCTCTTCTTGCTCATTGTTGATATGATCCTGAGTGGCCTGGCACTCTCGCGTAGCGATTCGATCTCCCTTGATCTCCATTATTCCCTCAGGTGTTGGAAATCTGAGGTATTGGTGGTATGTTGCCGCAACTCCTTTGAGCTTGTGTACCCATTGTCGTCCAATAATGGCGTTGTAGGGGGACGGGGTGTCCACCACACTGAATCGGGTATCCAGTTTCATGGGCCCTGCGTTAACCTGTAACACGATGTCTCCCAAGGGCTTCGTGGCTGCTCCATTGAATCCGTAGATGGTGTGATAAGAGGTCATCAACTGTTCATCATGGAGCTTCATCCGTTTGAATGCATCATAGAATAGGACATTTACTGAGCTTCCCCCGTCTATGAGGATCTTTTTGAGGTTACATCCAGCTACTGGTAATGTTAGGACCAAGGGATCGTTATGGTCTTCCATATCTTCTTCGATATCCTCGGCATCGAAGATGATAGGAGATTCCATCCATTCTTCGTGTTCGTCCACCGCTACCCCATCGACCTTATATAACTCGCAGCGGTCTTCGAATTGCTTCCGTAACCTTTTTCCAATCTGCGCTGTGAGTGAGGGTCCTGTGGATTCGGAACACGAGATGGTGTTGATTGTTCGGTTTTCTTCCGGAAGTTGGACTGGTTTGGTTCGTTTGGATCTGTCCTCGGTAACCTCCTTTCGTATGTAATGTTTGAGCTCTCCCGCATCAATTAATTTTTGGATCATTATTTGAAGGTTCTTGCATTTTTCGGTCTTGTGTCCGTTGAAACAGTGATACTCACAGTAATCTTTAGACTTCTCGGATCTCGGGGGCTGCTTTCCCTTAGACCATGGCCACTCTAAGTTTTCCGTCCATTTGATCTCTCGTAGGATACGAGCATAGCTAGCGTTGAGTTTCGTGTAAACTTGATCTTCGAATTTTCGGTCGCCTGTTCTTCGTTCATCCCTCCGTTCCTTCCTATCTTCGTGAGGTCTCTCATCTGAGCAACCCCTTTTGGCCCCATTGGTTTGTTCCACTGAATTGGTGCGGTGAGACCTCTGCGGGTATGCCCTCGGGTTTTCCCGTTGAATTTCTTCAAGTCGAGCGTGCTTCTCGATAATTATTCGGAGATCTCCTTCTGTCTTGGGCACGCTCCCCTGAATTTCAACAAATAGGGGACTCATTCGGTCTAAGCCCCATTTGTAGCAGTTGATGCTTACCTCTGGGTCCACGCTCCATATGGCTTGGCAGATCTTATGCCATCTGTTTGTGTACTCCCTCGTGGTTTCCTTGTAGCCAATTGCTAGTGAAAAGAGCTTATCCATCCCGGTGTTTACAGTCTTGTTGTACATGTATGTTCTTAAGAATTTCTCTGCGAGTTGGTCGTATGAGTGGATGGAGTTTGGTGGGAGATTATCAAACCATGATAACGCTGATCCCTTCAAGCTTGACGGGAAGTATCTACAGAGTACGGCGTCGTTCTGACCCCATCTAGCTAAGACACGGTTGTAGTACCGAACATGTGCAGCAGGGTCGCTGGATCCATCATAGCATTCGAACGTCAGGACTGGGCATTTCAGTGGAATAGGGGTGTTGGCCAAGCGATGCGTTAAGGGCGTGGAGTTAGCTTCTCTCATGACCTCTTCTAACCTTCCCCCACCTTGTTTATTTTTTAATTGCCTGATCTCTGCCATCATCTCATCTCGTAGTTCCTCCATTGCGCGTTGGTGCTCTAAATTCTTCAGCTCATTACCGTCTGACTCTCCATCGTCATAATCCGGGTCGGATACGCTACGTCTCCTTGTCGCGTCTTCATTAGCCGCTAGGATGACTCTACAGTCTTGGTTTGGCTCTGGTGCTTTGGAGCTTGCTTCATCAAGTTGTTGGCTGGTCTTCGTGCTTAGAGCAATCCGCTCTAATCTTGATTTTCTCTGGCCAACAGAGCTACAGCTTCTGCGTAAACCTGCTGGTTCTTCCTCAGTTCCTCAAGCTCAGCCATTAGTCGGTGTGATTGGTTGGACCCCTGATTGGGAGTCCCAGCGCGTGCCGCTACAGCCGTGGTGCCGCCCTCCTCCATGGTCTGTACTAAAGGTGGCAGGGGTTCAGCTTCGGTTGCTGGTGTTTCCAAATTGGAGTGAGCGCCCCTCTGCGGTGCCAGAGCCGCCGGTATGGTTTGATTCTGATTATTTGTTAGCGGCATTCCAAAGGTTAGAAGGTGCGCGGGTTGGAATGTTCTGGATTCATCCACCCTTTCTCTTGGTTGATTAAGTTGACTCATGGCGAAGGTATTGCTAGCCTCCGCAGCCTTCGGGACTACCGCAGCCTCCCCGTACTTTATCGTTGCTGCTCTGAGAGCCGCCGCTGCAACTTAATTAGCGTTCATGGGTGAAGTGATTTCTGCCGTATCTTGCCTTCGATTGGTCATTTTAGCTTTATCTCCTTTCTGCTTGCTTCGGGTGATGATCGGGGTTGTCCTGGGTGTTTCTTTTGACAAAGCTTTGGATTTTCCTGCTTCCTGCGTCTTTTCCATCACGTGCCCTTTTGTTGATAATGAAATCTCGCGTAAACTTTCCTTCTTTACTCACAACACGTTCTCTCTGCATAAGTTATTTCAAACAACAAAAACGGGAATATCCGCGTGAAGCGGGTTAGTTGGCGAAATACAATTTTTCAAGAGGGAATTAATACCCGCAGGCTATAAAATACGGGTTAGAGTTTTATTAAAGGGGATCCTTAGTATAAAAACTACGAAAATTGTAAATCCGATGGATTAGAACAATTTATATACAGTGTCTGATAGTGAGATATATGTGTACACAGATACCATCGTTGTTGCTGTTGTCCAACATCACCGAGGGTCCATCCTTCAAGTATCCATCTCAAGCTCAGAATCAATTCATTGATTCACATAAACCAACATCAGCAAACCCATTCGCTCAACCATAGAAACAGACCACATGCAGAAACCAATCTTCATACTACACTTTGATCTCCATTTAATCCCAACTTCGTCGTTTGAACGGCAGCAAAGTCAGGTCTTGGATTTGATTTTCCAGCACCTATCTCATTCCAACATGACCCGAATCTTCTTTTCCCTTTTTAGTCTTTGATTCACCAATCATCACCCTGCTCAGTTCTCGTATTCATTCACATCAACTTGAATAAGAAATAATATTTTCTTTCTTCTATTTGGTAAAGAAACAAGAGCTCGACACGTCATCCCCATTCGTTAGCCTCTGGCAGGTGACGTGAGCTTTTGTAGTCGACTTGCCAGCCCACAATCCATTAAGCTGCCCGTGTCTGGTGCCGTGAGTTGCAATTTCCAATTTATTCGCCATTTTAAGAGTTTATATTATTGTTCTGGATGATTGAATTCACTTGTACTTTCTATAAAAGTACTAAAATAATATTATTAGTCAAAATAACGAGTCATAACTAATATAAATATGGGTATAAAATGTAGCACATACGTGCTTATCACACATTAATCAGGGGATGGGTTTCTCATAAATGAATTTCTTCCTGGACATTATTAGGTTCGGGAGAGCTAGTATAACGGTAATCTGGCACAATGGTTGAGGCACATATATCAAGTTCCAAGTGAGGGATCTTTCTAAGAGTTAAAGCACGCAGAGAATGATAATCACCTCCAAACTTAGATTTTTCAGTGTCTCTAGAAAGACTAGTCACAACTTCCCTAATTTCTAGGTCATCAGATTCCTGAAAATGGTCAATTGATTCTTCTAAGTCAGGTTCATCCTCACTCATCTTTACGAGTTCACTTTCTTTGTCTAAGACTATTGTTTCTAAGTCGCTAGACTCAAAATAAACTCGTTCCTCTAAACCTTCGTTGGCTTCGTGAAGAGGAAAAACTACATCGTCTAAAACGGGGATATTTCTAGTCAAATCCTCGTCCTTTTGAATGGGTGAATAATTATTAAAATTATTTGGATTTGTACTAGAAATATTATTATCATTATAAAGCTCAACCCGAGTAACAAATTCCTGATCACTATGCCTACTTGTTTGAATAGGTTCCCAATCACTATTCACACTATGGTGAAAGTAGTAATGTCCATTTTGTTTACTCGGATATTCGTTGTATTAGCTATTGTAATATCAGTTCGACATTCTTGACACAAAATAAAACCCACTGACGGGGGATTCATGGGTGGATAGAGTCTTACCTCCCGTACCAGAAGGGCGATGAACCGTTGAAGTCGACTCAGGCCACCGACTCCAATGTCAGTGTACGAACCTGAGGGGTCGAGATAGTATCGTAACTGTCGTCCTTCCCTGCAGCAGTTTTATTTAAATAAACCCTTCCTTAGGGTTTTAAAAATAATAATGTCCAATATTCCAAAAATAAAGTCGAAAAGGTCCAAAAATAAAAAATTACAAAAATTAATTATCTATTACAGTTTCTAAAAATAAAATAAAATAAAATAAAATATCTATATACAAAAAAATATTCTTCTTCACTCCTTTTGGATTCCTTTTTTCTTTCCTTCTTTGGTTTCGCTTTTGTTTTCAGCACTTTCTCCCTTTTTCTTTAGCACAGGTCCAAATCTGAAAACAAACAAGAAATACCAAACGGTGTAAAAAAGAACAAAAATAATAAAAATAAAGCCTAAAAACAAATCTATAAACAAGCTCGCGTCAGCGGTGCCAAAAATTTGATCGAATTTTATATAATGGTAAGAAGGTTGACGTTCACTCGGACTTGATGAGATTGATTTTAAGAATTAATAAACTAAAATAAAAGAAAAATATATACAAAATATTATCACAAGTTGAAGAGAGTTACTGGAACTAGGATTTCGCCGAATTCATAACACATCGTTCGATTTATTTATTCTCGACAATTAAAGCTCAATAAATAAAATTAACATGGACTCTGATTTTGCCAAGGTAGATTCTCAAAAGATTAGTTGTAAATCCTAAGCATGATGTATCAAAACATTTAAGCTAAGCATACTTCATCAAATTAAATGACAACCAATTAATTCAAATCATATTTCAATTAAAATTAATGCAAAAGTCTTAAAAAGAATTTAATAATTTTACCCATGTATGACACTCGTCTTTCTCCGTCGTCCCAGTGTTGGGGATTAGCTCATCACGTCGAAAACACACTTAAAATATTTATTCATGGCTTAAAAAGTGGTTTACAAATGATGAAAATGTGAGAAAATTATTAAAGCAGTGATTTTCTTTTCTCTCCCAAAACTCCCCCCAAATGTGCTCTCTAGCTCTCTATTTATACACACAAATACACATCACTCAAATATATTCTTCCATAACTCCAAAATCTTCTTCTTTTTAATTAAAAATATCTTCAGGAATTTTTCCTTCTCTTTATTCTATATATGTCTTTACTAAACCCATATCTTCTTTAATTCGCAGAATAAAATCCAAGATAAAATCTTCTAAGGATATCTTTCTTGTTTAATACAAGATAACTTCCTTTTTCTTCAAAACTTCATGTTTGTAAGGCAAGAAGATATTCTTATCTTAAAGATAATAAATCCTTTAGTCGCCAACCAACGCATGGTAACCTTTGGCCCAATGCCAAAACCTTTGTTTTGGCTAGGCCCAAACCGCGCCAAGGCATGCCAGCCATGCCACATGTTCCAATGGAATGCCAACCACCTTGCTGCGCCATACCATGCCGGCCTTCCCTATGAGGATACCAAAACAAAGGCTTGTGAAGATCAATGGCCACTTTTTCATCTAAGATGCAGATCTTAGACGTCCAAGGTTACCAGCTAACGCATGGAAACCTTTGGCCCGACGCCAAGCCCTAGTTTGGTCTCGCCCAAACAAAGCCAAAACCCTAACTTTTTGCCGCGCCTAAAATAGGCCATATTAAAGCCGTACCGGTCATGCTTTCATGCCACTGGCTACCAAATTAAGGGTTGCAATAATCAACGACTACCCTTCCTCTCAAGATGCAAAATCTCGGCCGTCGAAGGTCACCTCCGAGCCGGCAAGTCTCCCAAGCTCAACTTGACGAACAACAACATGCTACATGTTTTCCACGAAAACACTCGAGACATCAACAAATGTCACAACTGGGGGATGCTCATTGGGTATTGGTTTGGAGGTTTACAGCGTGCGGCGTACACTACACTCGTTATAAGACAGATTCATAAGGATGAGGCGGTTAGTAAATACATGGAGTAACGGTGAAACGCTTTCTTTTATGGAACATTAATTCCAGGCATTACCGGTTACCACCTCCTCTCATTTACTCATCCGTTTTTCCATTTCTTACGAGACCAGAGTACGTTTCACTTCGACTTGTATAAATAGATGTTGCCTATTTCCACCGAACAACAATTTCAGGTCATGAGGATACAACACTCAGAAAATATTTGCTAGATTTCCATCTGTTAGCTTCCCACTTTCTGATACAAGTCGTGAAACAACTACTTTTCCAGAATCAACTATTCTGGTCTCAACACTCTCTTCGCTTCCCTCCCCAAAACCAACCCTTCTCCTTCACTTTGTGACCGAAGCAAGTCTGGAACGAGAATTTCTTGGTTTAGGCCGTATTTGTACAGATTGATCTCTCAAATCTAAAGTACTCCCTTGCAGTACATTGTTTAGGGTTTAAACTCGTTTCTCACCCACACACCCGAAATTACCAAAATCAGCAGAAATCGTTTTCACCCTCAAACAGAAGTGTACTCGAATACAAACCACAAAAGGTCTAGTAATTCTTTTCATTTTCACTCCATAAAACTCCAACTTGATGTCTCCCATCATTGGTTGATAACCAAGACACCGTAGTTGATGGAACCAAAAACATTCGTGTTGAGTAGAATACAAAGATAGAAAAACAAACACATCGGAATTTGGACATACCATTTCAACTTTCTCGAGAAAAACAAGACTTTTATAAGTCACATGAGTAAGAAACGGACAATGTATAAATGAACGTGTTCTGGAAAGTGTAAAACATCTGAGAAGAAATGTGGGACTCAACATAAGAGGAAGGTGATGGACCTCCACATAACTAGCAGCGGAATATAAGACTCCCATTAGTTGGTAAGACTACGTAATTGATGGCATATAAGCCCCTTTAAGCTGAAGCAAACCAAACTTCAGTCGGAAGAAGAAAAAAATTGGTCCCCTCTTACCAGACTCTTGACCAAACAATATAAGTGCCTTCCTAATTCTTGCCACTTCTGTCCACTGTCGTGTCAATATACTCTCAGTTACAATATCCTTGTATGACATTTGCAAAAACAAACTACTGATGACACCAAAGCATCTATAGTTCTCCACAGTTTGAGATGCTAAACCCCACCCACAAATATAATAAGGAAAGTATATTTCGAGGTACCAATTTCACATAAACCCTTCCGTTGATTGCAATAAGAAGGAGGTTGTAGAGAACACTCAGCAGTTGGAAAATCAGTAAAGTCTGTACTTAAGATTGCAATGGGCGAAAAGAAACTTATTCCAGAGAGGCCACGACAGCTTCTAACAAGTGTGTAACGAACCCTAAGGAAATAATCATGAGTCATAGAAATACCATACGCTGAAATTAAAACTTCAACCACCTGAGAAGGAACTTGTCTAACATCTGCATAATATGGTATAACAGTTCTAGCAGACCAATCACCATGAAGAGCATAATACAACAACATGTGACACAGTAGACCCCAAGGTTGCAGTTCCAAGAACCCTTGATGAATTATAGCTAAAGTATCAAAAGAAGAAAACTCTGAAACACAATTTAAACTATCCTCTTTGATTCCCAGAACTTTCAATGAACTAAGATGAAAAAATCCAATAACAAGGAGCTCATAACGCAGTTGTAACCTATCTCTCTCTGACATTCTACCAATCATCTCATTACTCTCACCATAGGTAACAATCATGAACACAAATTTTTCACTGTTGTTAGCCATTACCATTGTTTTATCAAACGCCTTCCCACGATCAAATAGGGAACAAGTAAAAACAAAATAGAAATAAACAGCTACATTCAAACTCCTAGCAGTATTAACACCACCACCATTAGCTAGTATACCAGCAATTGAAGCAATAAACAACGAATCGAGTAAGTACCCATTCTTATGAACCATATCCTGAAAAATTTCTTTAAAAAATCTACCCAAAAATTTTAAACCCCCGAGAAAAGAAGAACCTAATTTAGAGTCAACCTGTAATTTCTCTTTTCCACGATCAAATATTTTATGAGAAGAATTGAGAATAATGTTAAAACACTCACCAAATTCGATATGATTTTTCCTTTCTATATCATTCATGGCAACTTTGACAATTTCTTCTAATTGAAAACTTGCAAAATCAGTCGAATAGTCGGTTTCCATGTCAACAGCAGGAGAAATTGATTGAACCCTAGCTTTTGTAACCTCTTCAATTTGAGAAATCAACCCATTACTTGAGTCATCTTCTTCTTCATCGAATAAAAATGAAGGAATCAACTCCTCTACAGAATCATCTTCTTCTTCATCAACGGCAGGAGGAATCGATGTAGTACCCCTAATGAAAAGTATCAATCTATACTTCTTCCTTTCTCTATTCATGAGCTTTCCAAACTTCTGAAGATAGTACTCTCGAGTTTGAGAGTTATTCTCTTCATAATGAAACCGATATAACCCACAAAATCTGTGTAATTCATTTCTTGCTTTATCTTCATTCTTCAAAGCTTTCAGCTGGAGTGGTGTAGCTTACGACAACCCCATGGATCGAAACTGCTCTAGATACCAATTGTCATGTACCTGAGTACAATGACAAGGTGTGGTTGATAGATTGAAGATAAACCTCTCCCAATTCTGAAGAATCGAGCTTCTATGATTCAAATAAACACGTCCTAAGAACAAAGTTCTGTTTTGGATTAATAATTTGATGAGTTTTCATTACAGAAAAATCATCTTATAAAGCTAAGATTCCCTGCCCTACATCTAATGGCTACTGCTAGCACAGATGGCTAAATCTAACCCATCCCATACAACTGATAATACACCTCATATTAAGCTAAACACTACCACCAATAACTTGCACTAAATAATGACACTAACAGGATACGGGGCACTCTTTTCACATATGAGGCACATGACCCACTTCTTCGTCAGAAGAATCCATTGAGTTGAAAATTAAAATTAAACAGATGATTAAAGGTACAAAAGAGTAAGATGATAGAGTTAATGAGAAAATGAGGTGTGATTAAATTGAATTCAATGGGGTGAATTTATATGGAGACGTGTGTATGTGTGGGGGGTGGGGGGATAGAAGTTACTTCACTATTTAATAAGCGACACTTACAAGACCAACCGGTCTAGTCTCAACCGTTCGGTGGAGACTCGATCGGTTAACTTTTTTCCCATAGTGGCACGGCCAGTTTGCCAGGCCAGCTGTCATGGCAAACGGGGGGTGGGGTGGGGGGTGGAGAGGGAGGGGTTTAGCCAACCCCAAAAGGAACCGGCCTTAGGTACTCTTCTCTTTTTTAATTGGTCCAAGGCTCTGAATTTTGAACCATGATAGAAAAATCCTAGAGTTCTCGAACTGGATGAAAATCTAGGGTGTTAGTGTAAGCCGGCAGAACTGTTCTCATTAGCTCTACTCTTCCGGTTTACCCTACACATCAACTGATGTGTTTTTCTTTCCAGAATACAATTCTAGACATGCTTGATAAAACTTAGCAGGATTTTCGGTGGAACAAAGAGACCCCAAAAAAGCTATTTACCCCAAGGTAGATACTTCTATATGTTTACCAAAATCTCAAGGTGGTTTAGGCATTAAAAATCCACATAAGTTTAAAATTGCTTTACTGTTTAGAACGTCTTGGAGGTCGATCAATAATCCGAATCAATTGTGGTGCAGCTTTTGAAAGGAAAATATTTTACTAAAACTCATGTCTTACACAAATTTAGAACTTACAATTGTTCTTGGGTTTGGATTAGCATAGCAAAAGGGATAGAAATCAATAAAAAACATACTACGTGGTCTATAGGTTGCGATATTGAAATCAGAATTTTCGAGAACATGTGGTTAGCGGATGGAAGTATGGTTATCAATAATCATGCTAACCCTCCAAGGCTAGTGAAAGACCTTATAAAAGATGATTCTTTTTGGGATTTTCAGAAATTAAATATATATTTTGATCACCAAATAGTCGATAAAATTAGCTCTGTTTATATTAAAAACGATAGTAAGGATACTCTCCACTAGTAGAGAACTAAAAAGGGTTTGTTTACCACCAAATATGTTTATTATCTTATATTAGGTTCTGCTAATAGACATGACACTTGGTTTTAGAAGAAGCTATGGAAAATACAAGTAATACCTAGAGTCTCTTTATTTTTTTGGAAAATGTTTACGGATGTTTTATCCCTGAGTTTAAAAATAGGTTGTTTTTCAAGAGAGGCTATTATGCAGTATGTGTTATGTAATTCGGGGGCAGTTGAATCTAGTAGTCATTTATTTATTCATTGCCCTCTGGTTAGAGTTGTTTGGTTCACTTTAAAATATCACATGTCCATCGTATAATGGAAAATTCCTTGAATGTTGGGTACATATTTTCAGTATTTTAACATGGTGCATCTGGAAATATAAATTTTTTATCACGTTTAAACATATAAAACCAAATCCCTTAGAGATAGTGAATAAGGTGAGTGGACATCTAACACAATGGAACATCCCTTTTCCATATACTGTTGCAAAACAGGGAGTTACTGCAGTCACTCCCAGAAATGTGAATTTTCCAACTGGAGATGTTTATTATCGAGTTGATGCATCCTTTATAAAAGGAACTTAGAATTTGAGATTGGGGTTACACTATTCGAAATGGTATGATTAGTGATATAAATTTTGATTCAGGTTGGACCACAGGTCTAGATTCCATAGAAGCACTAGCAATTCAGTTTGCATTGTGTTGGGCAAAAAATCTACATGAAGAAAAATGGAGCTTTTTCTCGGGTGTAATAAAAATCATATTATACACTGCTTGAAAACATGAGATGTAATATTTGTAGGTTGATAATAATATAACATCCCGTTTATTAAAAAAAATACATCCTTTAAGTTGCTCAACAACTTAATTAAGATAAAAAAACAAGAAATTAGTCCGGGAACGTAATCTCAGAACGATTTTTAAGAGAAAAAATAAATATGTGATGCAAAAAAAAATTGTTTCTAATTTACAAAAGGAAATCAATTCCTGCTTTTGCCATTTAAACACCGTACAAAAAGAAAATGTACATGTTAGGTGGGTTTTATGGGCCCATAATCAAATGAGTACCTAGACTATGAATTGTTTTTCTTAATCTATATTATAAGGGACAATGGTGTTTTTCTGTATCGACGGCTATCTATAGTTTGGACACATAAAGAACAGTCCAGATGATATGTGTTTTCTCTTTGAACGAGATCTATATTTTGAACTCATAAAGGACGGTCTAGATGGGGGCTACGATTTGATACAAGTTTAACCTTTGAACAATAACTGATTTCTACTCTCTCGCTCTGATAAATAAGTGTCGGCCAACATTACCTCGATTAAAGCTGGAAAAAAACGCATACAAAGAAATAAAAGTCACAGCCGTTTCATTTTCTTGGTATTCAATGGACTTGAAGATCAGTTATAACCAATTTCACAGCCCTTTCATCTTCGGCTATACCCAGACGCATTAATCTTTCTCCCAATTTGGATTTTGATTTTTTGCTGAATTCAAAAGGTAAGCCTTAGATATGTACATGAATCGCAATTTTTCTTTTTCTTTTTATAGCTGTTGATTCTCATTTCATTGTTTTTATTTGGTTTCCCTTTGATTATGATTTCATTATTGTTGTATAGTTGAGTATGTTTGATATTTCTTTGGTTTCCCTTTGCTTTCCTAACTTTGTGATTGGTAGTGCTAATTTATGGGGTTTCCATCAACAATGCAGTAAAATCATCAGTTACTGTTTAAAGTCTTCAATGTTGGAAAAAAGAGAAAGAAAGAGATTATCATTCAACTAAATGGTTGCCGACAAATTCTTCAATTGTTATATTAGTCAATTCATTCTTCTTTTTTCTGAGTTTACCTTCTCACCCAGGTTAGATTTTGTGGCAATCTAATTCAATTTCAATTGCAGTAGTTTGTAACTTTTGATCACTAATTTTTGTATTTTTCATGTTAAGTTTAAATGCTCATCTTAATTTGCTGATTTTAGGGGATTGATTAAAACATCGGAAGAAATGGTCAGATTTGGGTGAAGCTGATCAATTGAGTTAGCTGGGAAAACTTATTGTCTCTATTGAGTATAGCTCCCAAAGTTTCAGTCTCGGTTGGTTTTGTTTATGATTTTGTGCTGAATTTATGTGTGGCTTTGATTTGGATTTTTTTTCAAATGAAGAATGGTGTTCCTTTATAGAGAAGACGATCTTTTGTAGTTTCTCAAAGCCGTCATCGTCCTTCTTTAACTTTCCCTTTCCTTGCTCATTTTCGGCTGCAAACATCTAATAGGCTTTTAAACCCATGTTTTGAATCCCTGGAAGATGGAAAATATGAGTTTGTTGAAGTCGATTTAGTACAGAGAGTGTTTGGTAATATGTTGTGGTATACAAAACGGGTAGATATTTAGAACCTTTGAAGTTCCCACTGTTAGTTTTACTATATAAATATCTTTCGGCAAATTGTGGAAATTAAGGATTGAAAGAGTTTCGTTGCTCTTTATGGGTTGCTTCTTAAATTGGGTATTGATTGTGTGATTTGTTTGTTGTGAGTATGACGACTTTCATGTTTTTTGAGTTATACTGCCAAACAAGTTTTCATTTTGTCTACAGAGAGGAATATTGAGATTTGAAATACCATGATTGACGGGTATGCACAGAATGATCTTTAGAATCAACCTATTGAGATGTGTTTGGTAGATGATATATCTTAATGTACATATATTTTCAAACGTACCAGAATCGGTAATTCGCTCATGTTTCTAATTCCATCCTCTCTTTCTTTTTTTTGGAAAGGTATTGACTCACTTTCGTTCATGTTTTATCGCATTTTATCATTTGTTAGTCTGCCTAAAAGTGGTGGACTTATCGCTCATGTTTCTGAAATAACATGCCTGTTGTTGCACTCCCCTCTCTGACAAACTGGTAAGTGCATTTGACTTAGTAGTGACCTGTGGGTGTGGTGAAATGGCAAGCACTTCGGTGGATTTGAATAGGGATGACCTAAAAGAGCATTACCCAATGATTTTGGTGGTGTTTGAGTTATTTTTTACAGTTAGATTGTAATTTAATTGGTCATCCCAACACAATGTTTAGTCGCAGTTTAATTTCAGAATTTTTAAGACCAATAATTGATTTTCATCATTATCACTGTATTTCTCCTCTATCTACCCTTGATACTTATCGACAATAAGCCAATTTAACTAACAAAGAGTTTGGTTGGGTTTTAATGTTTAAGTATTAGTATCTAATAAAGTTATCGTACTGTATTGGGGGAAATTATGGTTGGGATATGTAGTCACAAATAAAGGGCGTAAACGCTTTTGAGTATCAATATCCCAGATTTTTCACCCTTCGAGATTTTGGGTCCCCTATGAGTATGCACGAGCGATCCTTAAATGAGATTAAAAAAAATGAGGAAATTGAGCTATGCTACTGCATTGGGGTTGAAGATCATCTCCGTTTAAAATCACCACTATATGAGCAACCTACCCCGTAGGGTTTATCCATATCTCCATAAGCACCCAGTTGAAAGTTTTATCGCCTCTAAGAACATATAGGTTTGCATGTTTTGACGCAGTTTAATTTCGAGGTTTGTTGGAATCAGTGAATACTGATTTTCACTGTATTTTTCCTTTATTTTCACTGTGTTTTGTCCATCTAACCCCATTAACCCCATCTTTAACATTATTCATCGCAGTTGAAAAAGAAATTGGATCATCAAATTTTTTTGTGTGCAGAAGCCTCACATCCCAGTAATAGGTAATGCTCATAACCCAGTTCAAATTTTGTACCCCGAGTTTTAATACCACATAAATTCAATCCGTCTTGGGTTTAAATTTATAATTCGAAGTTTGTGTACATATGTATATTATTTATCTTTCCAGTTGATGTACTTCTCATTCTCACCATCTTTTAAACATCCTTCACAGGATTTTCTTGCAATTCTTGGGCGTGATCTGGAATAGTAAATTCATAATTCTTGGATGTTATGCTATATAGGGAATAACTGATCAATGCCGACTGTTCACGCATCCTCCAGCTAAAATATTTTATAAGGTTATTGCCTTCCAATCCGACCCTTTTGATTTTGGAGTTGGGCAGTCAGATACAAGTTGGCACTGTGAGTAGTTTGCTAGCAAAAAATAGAAGGATGGTAATATTGGTTTTTAAGTTTATTCGTTTATTTTGTTAATGCAGGCAATGATTATATGAGATGTTGTTGGAGTCTAATCTGGTGTTTTTATCGGTACTTTGTTGTTGGAGTCTAATCTGGTGTTTTCTTCAGGATGTAGCTTTTCCTCGAAACATGTAAGGTTTTATTTTGCAATGCTTAAGTTTTGGTTGTTCACCATACTATTTGTGTTTATATAATACCTAAAATACAACTCTGAATCATTACCATGGTATACTTATACGTGTATGTAAGAATTTCTTGCTTGGTTATTTAAGTTTTATACGCAACATAAAGTAGGCTTGATTATTCGTGGTCAAATGCATAGGTTTAACTTCCATTATTTGTGGTAGTCTAGTATGGGTAATTCCCACTATTTATTGTGTGTACAAACATAAGGACACTACATATTTTGGAGTTGGAAGTTCTGGAAGTTTACACTTGGGTTTGGATTCTCTTATTATGCCGTTGACTTTGAAGATTTTGTTGTTTTGGGTTATTTTATAGAAGGTCCATCAAGTCCAGGTCGTGGAAGCCATGAAAGTGGAGAACAAATTGTACATTCTAACGTTTCTGAATCATAGACGTTTAGTATCTTTACCTTGAAATAGTTTTTTATGATTGGAGGAATTTTAGCAGTAGGAATTGCATGCCCATATAATATACCGCAGGATTTTGGTGACTGCGCACGTGGTGGAAGTATGCATTGAAGCAGTACAAATTTACTAGGACAAGGAGTTAATCTCTCTGTCACTGCAATATTGTAGAAAATTGTATTTTGCAACTTCAGTTTGGAATCTTAACGAATTACTTATATGTGATGCCTATCATATATAAAGTCTCATTACCATGAATGTTTGTTTCAATCTCAACATTGAACAATTATGAAAATATATAAACCCAGAAAACTGGAAAAATATGTTGTTACTACATATGCGGAATTAAGATAGGACATAGGATAGAGTATGATGAGCGGTATCTTGCGGACTTTTGGAAATGCCCATGAGAATTCATTTCAACTCCCAAAAATTCCATTTGAACAATGGGTGTATAAACCACAGGAATGCTTAATACACCGTAATGACACAAATTAAGAGCACTGCCAAATAGCCCGTATGAGCAACTAAAATGGAAGACCGTCATGGTAGCAACTAAGCAAAATCCTTAGTCTTAGACGGATACATTTTTTTTTTTGAAGAAAAACAGATACATGATTATTATGCTTACCCACCTCGGTATACGGTGCACCGTTTGGTAAATTTTGACACAATATTAACAATAGCGATCCCTCTGTACCAGTCAATAAAATAAAATAAAATTAGGTGTACTCACAAAGTCCAGATTGAAATATTTGTGGATTTCTATTTTTGACAACCAAAACTCGTGCCGTTACGGCACGGGTCATACCCTAATAAAATATAAACCACGATTAGAGTGAAAATTATGGGATGGACTGTTAGGATATTTCATCCCTGTCAAAGTGAAATAAGGACCAGGTGATTGATCGAAGATCTTATTACGGGATAGACAAATTGAATGATAGTTTTAAATACAAAAGGATACTTTTTAAATAAATAAATAAAGAAGGAAAAAAGTGAGATAAATTAAAACCAAACCAAACTTATAAAAAATTAACTAATCTTTAGATTCAGGCTCTTTTGAGAAATCCATATGAGATGTCCCAACAATAGGTGAATCAATTGGATTAGTTTCCTCTGATTCTGTTACAACATAGTTATTTAAAGTAGATATATTATAAGCGTTGACAGTGTCAAAAGTTATATTAGGAGTCGGAAAAGCCGGTTGTTTGTACCAAGAAATATTTCCAGGCACTAAACACGATGATTTTGGTGATGATGATCAGAACTAGGATTATACACAAAACAAGCTTAAGGATGATAGACACGAATTTAACGTGGTTCGGCATGGTTTTCCTACATCCACAGACGAATCCCCGTAGGAAGAAATATTTTATTGATGTATGGGTTACAATCATTTTTAATCCCTTTTAGGGTTTTCCTTGTATGTTTTTCTCTATACCTCTCTTAGAGTTATAATTCCCCTTATTTATACAGTTGCGAATTAGCCTCTCACCTAATTTCGAGGTAGGCATGAATCATCTTCACTTGCCTTGCATTCCTCCTGGCATTAATCTACCCTGCATGCCTCCTGGCATTAATCTTACCTGCATGCCTCCTGGACATAAACTGTATTAAGTTTCCCTACATGCCTCTTGGAATATTTCAGAATATTCCCTATAGGAATTGGTCATCAAACCTTCCAAAATCTTCTTCCAAGGTTCTTGAACCGGATCGACGGAAACGGGCTTAATTGACATGGGCAGACTTACTTGATTGGAGAATGGATGGAGGATGGTTGGAAGCACAACTGACAGTATGGATAGAGGTTGGCTGGCAGTACCGCAGAGTACTTAGCTGGAAATTGGTTGGCAGCACCGCTGGCAACATGACTGGTGTAGTGATCTACACTACAAATTAGCACATAAACAACTCATGATCTCTAAGGATAGAAATAATTGAAGAAGGGGGAGAAGAATTAGAGGGTTAGAAGGAGAATTAGGCTAAACTGAGGAGGGGAAGAGGAAGCAGACGATACTTGGGAGAGAATAAAATTTCATTTCATTAATTCATTGATAACGATTCCTTACAACAAACACAGCTTATATTGTTGTAAATCAACTCACAAACAGAAGTACGACATAACCTACTGGTCTAATTTTCATGAAGCTCGATTTATGACAAATCCCACCTCTTCAAATCATCCTTGTCCTCAAGGATATAAAATGAGCATGACCGGTGGAACACGCAGCTGGTGCATACTAGCGGCTGCATCTCGTATTCCGCATAAGATGTGAACTTAATAACTTCAATAACAAAGCCCATAAGAAACTAAAAGCCTTCATATGAATTGTAGGTATGAAGCCTAGTCTGAATTCAAAGCTGGTCTATGCACTCGAGTGCGTTGCGCTTATCTCCTTATGGGAACCAGACCGAGTAACTTCATAACCCACTTCTTGGTAAATACTAGTAAAAACACCTCCAACATCCATGAATATCAACTTAAAAACAACATAGAAAATGACTGTATGAGTACCTATCAATGTAAGAGACCTTACCCCACCACCACTTGAGGCCTGAACATACATCTTCATGTTACTTGTTTGTAAATAACCTGCACGTGGAATTGTATTTGTAAACAATTTCCTACTCCCAACACAGTATTCTTCACCTGCCAATCTTTTCTTAAGAGGATAACTTCTTCATTGTTAACCTGCGGTTCCAACTTTTCACCTTCCTCAAAAGAATAATGAGTATTCAGCTCAAATTTGTGCATAGTAAATCTAGTCATGTGACATTTATCTAAAGTAGTTGTTGAAAGTGCAAGGTGAATTACGAATTTCTGTAATGCCCTGGAGTTGACAGTCTCTTCTTTTCTTTGTTCTGTTGTGCCATGAGATGTGGATATCTCCAGTACCTAGTAGTGCTGCTGGCGAGCTAAAAGTTCTTGTAAATGCGATTGTAGCTTGTTGAATATCCAAATACCCATTTCCATATGCTTTTCAACACTACCTCCCACAAACCAGAATAACCCTCGAATGCTAACAACAATAATCTTCTCAAACTCAGGTTTATAGCATGAAACACTCATAAATATGTTGTTGTATGAAGGGAGGGAGTAAACTGTTGTTAAACCTGGAAAAGAGCTTGACCTATTCGCATTCAGCACCAATAATACAGGAACCTGAAATGAGAATAATTAAGTCCAACTTGAACTTTTTCTTTCTGACCCAAGAAACTGGATTCAAATTCTAGGTTGAATTTGATCATAGAATATAAGAAGACTGGTTTTATAAATCTCGTAGCAGAGGACGCTCTTGAAAAAGCATATGCATACTGTTCTAATTCAGTCTACTGTTGTAATCTTCCTGCTCCAAGTCGAGCGTCATCAATAACCCAATCAAATTCTTAATTCTTTTATTCATTCTCATCCGTAGAACTTCATCTCCTAGTTGTGTAAAAATACCACCCACTTCATTACTTGTTTATTCCAACAGTTCCTTCGTTATGCTCTCACCGCCATTAGCTCCTACAAGTAACTTCTTGATTTCCACTATTCTTTGGCAGAATTCAACTGTCCTGACGAATAATTCCTCCCAAGCAACAATCCAACCATTTGTACTACAACCCATACAACTATGTCCTCTAGGTGGCTCGATGAAAACCTGAACATTAATCATACCACTCATACATCCATGTATTAAGCAAATGAAAGCAAGTTCTGATAAAATAACCAGATGAATGAACACCTTGAGTACCCTTTTCCACATAAGTAGTCGAACCTTAGATACATGTTTCGGGGGAAACTGAATAAGCAACTTTCTACTATCACACTTGTCTCCACTTTTAACAAGCAAAAATATATTCTACTTTGCAATTAACAATTCTAAACCATAAGCAAGCTGTAGAATCATCTTATGAACAACATTTGCACCGTATTTTTCATTAAATTCGACCCATGATGAACAGTCAAACCAGAAGTAAGTAAACTAAAACTGAAGTTCAAGTTATTTCTCATGTAATAACAATACCTTGTAATCAATTTTTGTAACCGCCCATGATCAAATACCTTTCCAGCAACCTCCCGGCCATCATTGAGACATTCTGCACTCCTCAAAATGAGCATTACACTAAAAAAAATTTTAATAAAACCATACCTCATCTTCACAATAATCACTGAGTGCACTATGTCAGCAATCAATGTGCCACAATCTTCACTATTTGCAAACATAAGAACCGACCCAAAATCCATCATTCTAGTGTAATTATGCATATGAAATAGGATCAAACATGAAGAATCAAAACTTGTCGAATGATAACCCCACATTATGGTTTCATCCGTTCCTCCTCTACCAAACAACATAAGATCACAACCATATTTGGTGATACTATTCCTTTGTGACATCTTCAAAATGAGAAGCCAACCACATCCATTGTCACCATTTTCAACTATTACAAGCACACTTGAATAAGCAGACGACAACTCTAAGCTCTACCCAAGCTTAACATATGGATCATAAACAATTTTCTTAATATAATCATTCATTAAAATTAAACCAAGCATCTGTCGAGCCTCACTAATGAGATTATCATTAACACACACAAAAATAATTGAAGGTACAAAACTAATTTCGGATTGATACCCTAAGATATGTAACACTGGACAATTCAATTTCTCATAAGAATTCCAAGATGTAGTTGCACACTTACCACGATAGAATAACGAACGGATATCGACCAGAAGAAGATAAGAACAATCCTGACAGCGTAAATTTTTTGGAAGGTAGAACAACTCCTTCAAGTAATAAGGATTTTTGTAATTCTTTACTTCAACTGTGTAAGTATGGCGGTGATAAAAATATGAACAATCTGCATCTTGAGTTATAGGTTGAAGAAGTAAATCTTTGATAACATCAGAACCATAAGAAAAATTTGGTATGAACTTAACTGAGAGATTAACATTAGTAACAAAATTCGTTGGAGTAAAAGAATTAAGGTCACTTGTTAAGAATGAATTCAGATTAACATCTCTAATAAGTTGTCGATCTTCAAACTGTTGAAATTCAGCATTGTAACTCAGATTTAACGAGTTGAGGTCTTTCACCTCACCTTCTATAACCTTGCTAACTTGAAATTTCGCGACATCAAGAATTTTATTATCAGAAATGAATGGTTTACCTTCCTGATACGCTATAAATGTTGAATTCCCATTGTATTTCCGAACTTCATTAACAGTACTAGATCCATTAACTCCAGAGAATTAAACTATGGGTATAGATTGAAATTTACCTTCTTCTGTTGCTTTAGGGGTTGAAGGATTTAGTGAGAATACTGTTTCTGAACTTGAATCTTCACCTGAATCGAGTGGAATTGACTTCAAATTGACATCAACTTTGTCCTCGGTCAGCTTCGACTCAATAAACTCGGATTGAACTAAACCGGTGTCTTCAGATCCATACTTCAATTTTCGAGCATCAGTTATCAATTGTGAATCGGTACCCGTATTATCAAACCCATCACTGAAACTTAATCTGCTGTCGAAAACCTTATTCAATTAAGCTTGAGAATTAGAATCTGATGGTGCTTCCACTAAATCATCACCGGATCCAAGTCTATTGTTCAACAAACGTTCTCCGAAAGCTTTGAACTCAGCAGCTATAATCGTTTTCAAGGAAGGGAGGAGTGCAGTTTCAAACTTATTCATAATGCCGCAGTCTCATAATCGACTGCTCTGATACCAATTATAGTGATCTACACTATAAATTAGCACAGAAACAGCTCATGATCTCTAAGGATAAAGATAATTGAAGAAGGGGGAGAAGAATTAGAAGGTTAGAAGGATAATTAGACGAAACTTAGGAGGGGGAGAGGAAGCAGACGATATTTGGGAGAGAAGAACATTTCATTTTATTAATTCATTGATAACGATTCCTTACAACAAACACAACTTATATTGCTGTAAATCAGCTCACAAAAAGAAGAACCTAAGTTACCCCTTAACTAATAACAAAACTACGAAATAACCTACTGGTATAATTGTCATGAAGCTCGGTTTATGACAACTGGAAATCGACTGGAGGCGCGACTGGCAACTTGGCTTCGACAATTGACCGACGATTGACTTTGACCGCTGACCGAAAGTTTACTTTGACCATTGACCGGGTGTTGGCTTCATGGATCACTGGATTAGCTGGTATCTAGTTCAGTCGGTAGGCTGGTGGAAGGCTTGGATGAGGGCTAAAAGGTGATTCAAGTAGCAATTTTGCCCATTATGTGGCATTTTTACCATGGTACAAACATCGCCCCCTCTTAACTTCCAACTTGTTGGGGGTTAAGAAAATTTTATTTCCCTTGATCAAAGATAAAATTCGCCCACAAGTGTGGATTATTGTTACTGAATTGATTGGAAACCTTCCCTTGTTGTTTGCGGAAATCATAACCAAGACTCCCCCAAGTGAGGTTATTGTGATTGGAAGATTGGCGGGCAACAGTTGAGCATGAACCATTGTTGTATGCAAAAACTGGACTGAAGGCTGAACTGGTCTGTAACAGAAACATGATACTGGAGCGGAGTAGTGTGGAAAGTGAGTTGTAGCTGTGGATCTAAAACTGAACTGTGGCAGTTGCGTAGAACTAGACTAGTAACAGTTGTTGGAAAAGATGAGTTATATTTGAAGTCACTGAGTTGGAATCTGCGTCGACTGTTGTTGCAAGCGAAACTTGAATTTGCATACTGATAGTAATTTTTGACTAAACTGAGTAGCGGTTGTTGTCGGCACTAAACTGCTGTCAACTACAGGCTGAGATGCGGCAAGTGTGAACGAAAAGGCGACAATCATTGGCGAGATCCTTCAATAGTTGGGATGGTAACATATTTTTGGTGCCAATGGACCTCTAGCGGTCTGGGATGTGCTACTGGATCTGACATCGATCTTTATATGTCGTCAGGATAACAACAGTGACTTAAACTGAAATGCACAATTGTAGCGAGACTGGAACGCAATGACCGCAATAAACTGGACTGTGACAGCCATATAAAATTGCTCTGCAGTAGCAACGAGCAAAACTGGATTGCAACAGCTTCGGGCAAAGATGGACTGTAGTAGCTGCGATCAGATGGTATGCAGGAGCTACGAGCGAAGATGGACAGCAGCAGCTTCGATCAGCTGGACTGTATCAGTTCGATCAACTGGGATATAGGAGTTGAGAGTAAAAAGGGAATGCATCAGTTGCTTCCAACTGAGTGCAGCAGTTGCGAGCAAAAATGGACTGCATCAGTTGCGTCCAACTGAGTGCAACAGTTGCTAGCAAAACTGGACTGCATCAGTTGCGTCCAACTGAGTGCAGCAGTTACCTAGGATTTGTACTACAGCAGTTTGATAATTTCATCAAAATATTAGGGTGTATGCTCGCCCCTCTTAATCCTGTAATTCGTTAGAGGATTAAGAAGTTCGGGTTACCTTTTGTTCCGAATTCCAGCAGATGAACTTCGCATCGCATTTAGGTGCTACGTAACTCGCTCCCAAGCGTATGGAGTGTTACGCAGCTCGCCCCAAAAGAGTTACTTTAGACCGTGAGGTGTACATATCTCGCCTCCAAGTGATGGTCATCCACGTTGAAGTGATATGCAACTCTCCCCCACAAGATAATGATTACCATGCTACTCAATGCTCGCACAAGGGTGCACCATCTTGCTGCATCTTGCTCGCGCATCGAATGAAGTTGGAGGTGTCTGCTATCTGGAATTCGCGCAGGGAGGAAATCCAACTATTCCAGGTGCACGAAGAATTAAAATGTGTGGATCTCCACATGCTTGGCATGTGAAAATGCTCGCCACACTGTATATGTCTCAATGAACAAAAGTATGCATGATTAGATAAAAAGATGTGAAAATATTTAAATTGTATACGCACCATATTAAAAGTGTTATTGTGTAAGACACGACGTCATGTTGTGAGTGCTGATACTATTCTGGTGGATAAGGGGTTTCTTCACGACGCCGTCATGTTGAAGAAGATGGCTTATTCATCTTGTCTCTACAGCAGCGGCTATGTCTGGTGCAGTTAATTTGGTGCCTCGTCTTGGCTCGACTTAGACACTAGACTTTATGCCAGGTTGGATTTTACCAGTTGAATAAAAAATGGACTACTGCAGTTATATTGGAACTGGACGGCAGCTGTTATTGCAGAACATGACCACAACACTGCTGAGGATAACTGGACTACAACAGTTGCAATCAACTAGACTGCAGCAGTTGTTGAGAAACTCGATTACATTAATTCGGTCAACTGGATTATAGAAGTTATGAGGAAAACTGGACCGCAGCAGTGGTGCAAAAAAGGACCGCAGCAGTTTGATCAGCCGGACTGCGGCAGTTGCGATCAACTGGACCTCTTTAGCTATTGAGAAAACTGGACTACAACAGTTCGATCAACTGGACTGTAGCAGTTTTTGATAGAACCGAACATTGAGTTTTGTGAATCGAAGTAGAAATCACGAACTTTGCACATGGGCATGTTGTGGGCAGAAACTCGACGCAACAACGTCCGCGAACATTGAATGTGATATGTAGTTCTCACTTGCTAGTGGTTGGCGTGCCGCTCGGAACCTCAAAGATAAAAAAAATTCAAACTCATGATTTTTCACCTCCACATTGTAGAGGATTGAAATACGATCACAACGAGCCAAAAATCATCCAATTTGGACGTCACACGAAGGAGATATCAAGGAAACAAGATTGATTACTAAGCCCATAAAATGGTTATAATTGGATAAGACCACGAAGTGGGGCTGGGAAATCCGCAATCCAAATCAGCATGGGCGGAAACATCCAACGAGTCAGTGGAAGCCGGCTAGGTGGGCCTGAATATCCGTTAGTATAAAGTAGTGGGGCTGAAATATCGAAAGGCTACTGAAGTATGCTATGTCGCGAAGCACGGGATCAAGGAAGACAGAAGGAAACAACCGGACGGAGGGTAAGTCGCCGGGAAATGTCGTCGGGTCACTGCTGACTGGACCATACTATTTACGTGTTACTTCTTACTAGACCTTATTGCTGACGTGGCACCCGCCGACTGGACCATACTACTTACGTGTCTTTACTGATTGGACCTTATTGCTGACGCGACACTGCTGACTGGATCAAGTGTTGACGTGGCGGACTGTTCCAATTGCTGATGTGGCAGATGATGACTTGACCTAATGCTGACGTGGCGGTCGCTGACTATACTAAGTTGCTGACGTGGCAGATGATGACTGGACAAAGTGCTAACGTGGAAATCGTTGGCTATACCAGGTTGTTGGCGTGGCGATAAAGCTTCTTCTGTTGCAGCTTACATGGAAGGAAATGGTGGTGATGTGTTGATGGGTAGAGAAAACCCTGAAGTAGGTGAACAAAAACTTGACGTGGGTTAAAAGATCCAAATGGGGGTGCTTAACACCTATTAACATGGGTGACTTAGACTTGATGTGGGTAAAAATTTGAAGTTAACGTGGGTGCACAACCCATTGAAGTGGGTTAACACAACCTGATGTGGGTGAATAACAATGTTGTGGAATTGCAACCGGGCAAGACCGACGGGAATGGCCGCCGGTTGTTTGTACCCAGAAATCTTTCCAGGCACCAAACACGATGATTTTGGTGATGATGACCAGAACTAGGATTATACACAAAACAAGCTTAAGGATGATAGACACGAATTTAACGTGGTTCAGCATGGTTTTCCTACATCCACAGACGACTCCCCGTAGGGAGAAATATTTTATTGATGTATGGGTTACAATCATTTCTAGTCCCTTTTAGGGTTTTCCTTGTATGTTTTTCTCTATACCTCTCTTACGGTTATAATTCCCCTTATTTATACAGTTACGAATTAGCCTCTCCCCTAATTTTAAGGTAGGCATGAATCATATTCACTTGCCCTGCATGCCTCCTGGCATTAATCTTCCCTGCATGCCTCCTGGCCATAAACTGTATTAGTTTCCCTACATGCCTCCTGGAATATTCCAGAATATTCCCTATAGTAATTGGTCATCAAACCTTCCAGAATCTTCTTTCAGGGTTCTTGAACCGGATCGACGAAAACGGGCTTAATTGACATGGGCAGACTTCCTTGACTGGAGAACGGATGGAGGCTGGATGGCAGCACAACTGACAGTATGGATAGAGGTTGGCTGGCCGCAAAGTACTTAGCTGGAAATTGGTTGGAAGCACCGCTGGAAACATGACTGGTGTAGTGATCTATACTACAAATTAGCACAGAAACAAATCATGATCTCTAAGGATAGAGATAATTGAAGAAGGGGGAGAAGAATTAGAGGGTTAGAAGGAGAATTAGACGAAATTGAGGAGGGGAAAAGGAAGCGAACGGTATTTGGGAGAGAAGAAAATTTCATTTCATTAATTCATTGATAACAATTCCTTATAACAAACACAGCCTATATTTTTGTAAATCAACTCGCAAACAGAAGTGCATAAGCTACCCCTTAACTAACAAGAAAACTACGAAATAACCTACTGGTCTAATTGTCATAAAGCTCGGTTTATGACAAATCCCACCTTTTAAAGTCATCCTTGTCCTCAAGGATATAAAATGAGCATGACCGGTGGAACACGCAGCGGCTGCATACTAGCGGATGCATCTCGAATTCAGCAGAAGATGTGAACTTAATAACTTCAATACCAAAGCCCATAAGAAACTGAAAGCCTTCATATGAATTGTAGGTATGAAGCCTAGTCTGAATTCAAAGCTGGTCGATGTACTCGAGTGTTCTGATGTGGTTTTTTATGTTGTTGTAGATAGTGGTAAAAGGTTGTCGTTCACTCAGACTTGTGAAGATTTGTTTTAGACTTAAATTAAAATAAAAACTCAAGATGAAGTTGTTATCAAGATTATAAAAAGCACCGAGACTCAGGATTTCACCATTGACCAATTAAGTGATTTAATCTAATCAATATTCATGCAATTCTTTGCGTTTAAAGTGATTCTAATATATTGCCTCTAGTAGATTTTTGAAGTAACAATTGTATGCATCAAGCATGAAACATCAAAAGTCTTAAACTAAGCATGCTCCATCAAAACAGATCACAATCATTCAATAAAAATCAATTTTCCAATATTAGTTCCATGCAAATAATCATAAAAGAAATTGCAAGAATTAATTAAAATAGAAATATACCACTTTTCATGGAACAATGGCTTCCTCCGTCGCCTCGGCTAAGGGGTTTAGCTCCTCATATTATTCACATACTCAAAATAGGTTTTCATAGCTCAAAAGGGTGAAAAACAAGAGAAAACTAGTTAAGCAGACAGTTTGTAACGGTGTATAAGCGTTACAAACAGCTGTTACAGAAACAATATATGAAAACTGTTGTAGAAGAAGCGACTGCCTCTGGGAGTAGTATGTTCTTCGTGTTCTTCCCCTACACCAGGAGAACTGAATGTCTGTAATTTCAATTTTGAGCTTTCTGTGGTTATCTAAACTACCCCAAACTGTTCGTAACCCTTCTATGACTTGCAACCAACCTATATATAGGCAACAACTCTCAAGTAAACCCTAAACAACTCAAGTTTATCTTGATTATTCTTTCACAGCAAGTCCCAAGAATAATTCTCTCTAGCTTTCTATGCACGCGTCTTCCAAGTTTAATCCAACGTACCAGAATCTCTCAATGATGGTATCCTCAATCATATCCATCAGTATACTGTTAATACTTCACGTAACTTCCAATTATAGTTGAATAAAATCCCGAAACTTCCTTATCCTCTGTTTAGCTTGAACTCTATAAAATCTCACGACTTTATCGAATCTGACAGACTTACCAGTACTGTTTTATAGAAACAGGCTTAATGACTCCAAAGCGACAACCAAATCTGATTGTATCTCAGACAAAACCAAATCCAGAAGTTCGCTACAATCCGTGAACTTCCTACACCTATGTTTCCTTCTCCCGGCTTATTCATCCCAATTCATTCGACCCAAACACACGTAACAACCCTGTAATATTCTAGGAAGCCAGCCCAACGAAAATCAGACCTTGAATCTCTCTAAAACTCTGTTGAATTCCGAACCCTAATCTGCAGGTGTGTGGGTTCATTTTCCCACCAAAAAATCTGTTTGAAATGTGAAGAAGAAGGGTGCCCCCCTATCCAGAGTATGAGTGTCGATAGCAGGTGCCTTTGGGATGTCCTAAGGGTGCCCCTTAGTAATTCGGGTACCCCTTATCCATAGTGAGGGTCCGAATAGCAAGTGTCCTCCGGGTGCGCTTTGATAGACACATTTATGTGTCTAATATGTCTCAATTGTACGTATTGTTAGTGCTCGATTTTGTATTTATTTTGTTATTTTTTGTCTTTGTAGGTATTTATAGAAAAATAAGCTCTTGCGGCGAAATTGGCTCGAAAAGTGGTATTTTACACCCCAGGATAAAGTACTAAAGGCACCACAGAAAAATTACTAAAGGCACCCCATGGGAATGTGTTATTCGGACTCCAGCAACGGATAAGGGGCGACCACTGGATAAGGGGTGTCCTTCTTCTAAAATTCAAATTTCATTTTTGGCGGGAAAATTTCCTTCTTCACTGGCAGATTTTTGATCGAAGTTTTGAACGTGTTCTAGGGAGATTCAATGGATGATTTTTGGTAGGAAGTTGTGGTATGGCCTAGCAAACACGTTGTGGGCTTTTGGTTCGATCAGAATTAGCTAGAATCGGCTAGGCAATCCACGAGTTGCAAACAGGGAAAACACGTACAGGGAGAAGATATCCACGGGTTCTGGAAGAATTTGTACGTGTTTTGATGATGTGTAATGACTTGAACGACTTGTTGGAGCGTGACAAAGATAAACATGGATATTTTTCACGTAACTGACAGCTGCAGATACGTGATCGAGATAAAAAAAAGGAAAGAAAAATATATCGTTTACTGCCGAGTAATGGGAGAATATTTGGAGTGATTGAGCAAGATTTTATGAGGCTGTTTGGTATAAAAAGGATTCTCGAGAGTCAGAGAAGGATGTCGAGAGTTTGGGGTTGAGAGGAGAGCTCAGGAAGAAGAAATCACGAGTTGCAGAAACTCGGTTCCTGCTGCTGCTGCTGAAGAACGCGAAGAACATGAAGAACGGACGTCCAGGAACCGTCGTTCTTCAACAGTGACAACGACAGGTCAGCGTAGGTCATAGGTGTGGGTCTTAGAACCACAGCGACAATAACACTTCTCTTTTATCGTTCTTTTGTGACGCTTTCTGTGGGTCGCACATTAGCTGTTTACACCATTTTCTCTTCTTCTCTTCATTGTAAACACCATTTGAGCAATAAATAAATATTTTGAGCGTGTTTTTATCATGATGAGCTAAACCCAACACTGAGACGACGGAGGAGGGTGAATTTCATACACGGGTAAATTCATTTTATTCTTTTTTATGACTTTTGCATTAATTTAAAATTGAAATATGATTTGAATTAATTGGTTGTTATTTAATTTGATGATGTATGCTTAGCTTAGGTGTTTTGATACATCATGCTTAGGACTTACAATCGATGTTTTGAGAATCTATCTCGGCAAGATCAGAGTCCATGTTAATTTTATTGAGTTTTAAATTGTCAAAGAATATATGAATGAACCCTGTGTAGTGAATTCGGCCAAATCCTTAGTCCCGGTACCTCTCGCCCATTGTTAATATTTTTGTATATATAATTTTATTAAATCTAAAATTCCATTTCCTTCACAAGTCTGAAACGAATCTTTTTACCACTATCACTACAACAATTTTGAAAATTCCATCACGCTTTTCGACAACTTTTCGAGCCGATTTTTCCAAAAATGTTTATTGGGAAAAAATACCTACACACACATAAAACACCATAATAAATACAAAAATGAGCACTATCAATATATAGAATCGAGACAAATTGGACACAAAAATGTGTCCATCAAATACCCCCAAACTTATTATTTGCTAGTCCTCGAGCAAAGATAAAATAGAAAAATAAAATCTAACTCACTGACGCAGGCATCGTCGATTGCATTTAGCGTATGCAATAAGCCTTTAAACCCCTAGGTGGCACTAGTGGCCGAGTTATAGTCTCAGGAGGGCTTACCAGAGATATACCCACAAAACCTTTACTCCAGACCCTAACTATCTACGCAGAATCTTGGAAGGCACTAAAGAATCTCCTTGGTTGGCATACTTATTGACTACAAGAGGAAGTACCCTGATGCGAAATTCCAATTGTTGTACACGAGTTTTCACTCAAGCATACTAAAATTCATATATAAGTGACAGAGCTCTACTCAGATAGTCACACTATGGACATCAATATCCGGAGTCAAAACTAATCACATGGATAGATCAAGAAGATGGATATAGAAAAACATAGATGGTTTTGATGTTTACTAAGTGAACGGCGTTTCCCATATCTGTCTGAAGGCCTCCGCCAAAATGAACCTATCCTAATGGATTGAGATACTGGTTTGACTAATATCAACACAACTGGCATATACAAGGGAACCAGTGATCGATAATCCTAACTCTAGTTCAACACAACTGGCATATACAAGGGAACCAGTGGTCGACTTTATTCACTGAATTTTATTATTATTTTTTGATCCGTTTGGTCTAATTGGTATGGTATTTTTTTTCTTTTCTTTGTAACTCAATCACTCTAATTCCCCCTAGCATTGGTAACAACTTGAATCGTGAGCCCCACCTATCACTTAGATAAATATGGTTTAAAAAAAAATAAAAATAGAAGTGAAAAAGACTCAACGAGATATGGTGAAACTATCATGTTATTTCTAACACCTGAGCTTTGTGCTTTTATGAATAGACTCTTCTAGATGTTTCCATCTAATCAAATTGGTTCCTCAACTCCTACGATCAAAATGCTTGCATCCACTTAGATTAGTTAGTGCAATCCTCAATAGGCATAAATTTCTAGGTTCTGGAGTTTATTTATTCATACTGCAACTAAAAAGTTTCTCCCATACCCCCAAACTTAAATCTAACATTGTCCTCAATGTTCTAAAGATAAAATTAAAAGCATGAACAAGGAGAAACTGTTACCATTTGAAGCAAAAGAGATAAGGAAAGATATTACCATGTTGCATGAGATTGGGTTACCTCCCAAAAAGTGCTAAATTTAAAGTCTTCAGCGAGACGTCAAATACCACAAAATGGATAATTACCTTTCAAATCATATATCAATAGTCGAAACAACTGTGGGTCAACAAAAGCAAATAAAATTGCCACAATTATCAGACAACTGCACCAAATCAGAAAAATGAACAGACATAGCACATCCTCATCCAAGGTTTCCTGCAAGACAACTGGGTTTTTCTGTTGTGCCCATTTGGGCTTCATATGAGTGTCTTGACAAATTGACTCATTCGAACAAGTCTTTAGAATTTCCTCCTGGACAATATCAGGAGGATCCGGTTGCAGAGTCGGAAGTGACTCAAGTAATACCTCAGGTACACTAGGCTCGAATCCCAAGTTAGGGACTTCTAATGGGGATAATTGACCATTATTACCCCCAAACTTAGGGTAGTCAGTATTCTCGGACAAACCTCTAACTATTGCTTGAATTTCTGGATCCTCAAAGTCTTTAAAATACTCAAGAGCTTCTTCTAGTTCAAAATTTTGGTCACCTAACTGACTTAAGAGAATTTCCTCATCAAGTTCATCTAAGGAATCACCAAATAAAGTGTCCCAATTTTCCTGAGTTAGATCCTAAACTAAAGTGCTAATCATATTCACTTCCTCTAAATCGTCAGAAGGTTGTCTATTAACATTAAAGACATTTAGTTCAGTGGTCATATTACCAAAGGAGATGTTCATAAGTCCGGTCCTACAGTTGATGACAGCGTTAGCTGTGGATAAAAATGGGCGACCTAAAATCACCGGTATTTGAGCACTAGGATCCTAAACAGGCTGAGTATCTAGAACAACGAAATCCACTGGATAAATAAATTTATCAACCTCAATCAGAACATCCTCTATGACACCACGAGGTACTTTGACAGACCTATCAGCTAATTGCAATGTCATTTTAGTCGGTTTCAACTTTCCAAGACCTAGCTGGTTGTATACATGATAAGGGAGTAAGTTCACACTAACTCCTAAGTCAAGCAATGCCTTATCTACTGAATAATTACCGATCACACAAGATATGGTAGGGCATCCAGGATCTTTATACTTAGGGTATGTTTGGTTCAGAAGGATTGAACTTACCTGACCAGCTAAAAAGGCTTTCTTATGGACATCAAGCTTACGCTTTCGTGTACAAAGGTCCTTAAGGAACTTGGCATAAGCAGGCATTTGCCTAATTTCTTCTAATAAAGCGATGTTAATGTTTACCTGCTTAAATATCTCTAGTATTTCGTTGAAAGTCGACTCTCTCTTTGTTGGAGCTAACAACTGTGGATATGGGGCTTTGGGTACAAAATGAGACCTGTCGGGAACCACATTGGCATCACGAGAAATTTTATCGGTTTTTTCAGTTAGTGGCCGACTTGAAGTTCTAGCTTAGCAAGGCTCTGAGCATTAGTTTGAAAGTTCTGCTTAGTTTCCTGCTGAAAACTAATTTGGCTCTGTGCTAACATATCCTGAGTTTTTGCTAACATCTTAATAGATTCCTCTAAGCTAGTCGTTTTATTTTATGGGCCTGATGAATTCTAAGTGTAACCAAAATCTGGGGGAGCATTAGAATTACTAAACTGACCTAGACTCTGGCCTTTAGACCATGAAAGGTTCGGATGGTTTCTCCAACCAGGACTATAGGTTTCTGAATATGGGTCAAACTTCTGACGGTTATCAAACCTAGTGTTATTATAGAGAGCATTGGCTTGCTCTTCATTATTCTCGCCTTCCCGAAAAGGCTCTATTCTACCACTAGTATGACCCAATTCTAAGGCTTCTAACCTTTTTGCTATAGCAGTAATTTTGGCATCTGATTCATAGCCTCCTTCTACCCTATTAATGTTTCCTCTACCTAGAAGAATTGTTTTCTTGGGTTCCCTACTATATTCCCATTGCTGGGTCTTTTCGGAGATTTCATTCAAAAATTCCATCGCTGCATCAACAGTTTGGTTTTCAAAACCACCAGTGCATAGAGACTCAACCATGGTTGTTGTCGAATAATCTAAACCCTCATAAAGGACTTGAACTAGCCTAACCTTTTCTAAACCATGATGAAGACATTGGGCTAATAAGTCATTGAACCTTTCCAAATACCTATACAAAGACTCTCCCTCCTGTTGAGAGAATGTGCAGATTTGCGTCCTAATAGACGATGTTTTGTGCCTAGGGAAAAACTTGTTCAAAAAGGCAGATGTAAGTTGTTCATATGTTTTGATTGATTCGGAAGCCAAACTATACAGCCACGACTTGGCTTTATCTTTTAAGGAAAAGGGGAATAACCTGAGTTTCAAAGCATCATCATCAAGGTTTCTAATTTTTAGGGTACTACAAATTTCCTCAAAGTCCCTAACATGGAAGTATGGGTTTTCATTTTCTTTCCCTAAAAAGATTGGGAGCATCTGTAGGGTCCCAGGCCTAAGTTCATAATTTGCTTCAGTTTCAGCTAACCTGATACAGGAGGGACGAGTAGTCCTAGTAGGGTTCAACAAAGCTTTTAAAGTTGCCATTTCTGGCACTATCGGGATATTTGGGATTCTATGCAATCACAAAACAAGGATGACTCAACCAAATCAAACCTAATTTTCTAGCAAACAAAAATCATGATGGTTCCACTTAGATTGTTTCTAGACCAGCTTCTATTCTTTCGAAAAGGAACTCGTTACAATCTGAGCAAACCCCTCTGGAATCAGTCCGAGTCAAAGTAAGTTGAATCGAGGCGAGGGAAGCTCAGTGGAGCTTTGATACCCAAGGACTCACCGGTTACAAGGCGGCGCAGTCACGCATTCAACTCACAGAAACCATCATGAACTTCGAAGTATGCTCAAAAGAGTAACCAATATTTTTCGAACGACTTTCCTATTAAGCTCGTTACCCTATCGGTCTCGTTCTAGTCAAAATTTTAGGCTTAGGTTCGCGTTTGGTTTAGTTTTCCTAAGGCGAGAAAGAAGAGAACGGTGATGAAATCCGAACCCTTATCTTGTATGGCCAGTCCTTGCCCTTTACTAGGAAATTAAAGAAACCGTTTTCAAGTCCTCAGCATATATGCAAATGAAGGAATACAGTAAACCCGCTGACATAGGATTCGCGGGTGTTTCGAAAAACTTACCTCCCGTACCAGACGGTCGAAGAACCGCTTAAGTCGACTCGGTCCACGACTCATATGTCATGTACGAACCCGAGGGGCCGAGGCAATATCGTAATCACCGTCCTTCTCTGCACACAATTTTTATTTAAACCAACCCTTCCGTAGGGTTTAAAAATAATAATATCCCAGTCCAAAAATAAAGTCCAAAAAGTGTCCAAAAATAAAAAGAAAAATTACAAAAAATAAAAACTTATTTACAGTTTCTAAAAATAAAATAAAATAACTATATACAAAATCTTCTTCTTCACTCCTTTTGGATTCCTCTCTTCTTTCCTTCTTTGGCGATGCTTTCCTTTTATAGTAATTTTTTCTTTCCTTGTAGCTTCGCTCCAATCTGAAAAGAATCGAAAAATACCAAAGGCGTAAAAGAGAACAAAAATTCTAAAAGAAATAAAATAAATCTAAAACCTAAAACCTAATACAAATCCGCGTCGGCGGCGCCAAAAATTGATGTGGTTTTTTATGTTGTTGTAGATAGTGGTAAAAGGTTGTCGTTCACTCAGACTTGTGAAGATTTGTTTTAGACTTAAATTAAAATAAAAACTCAAGATGAAGTTGTTATCAAGATTATAAAAAGCACCGAGACTCAGAATTCCACCATTGACCAATTAAGTGATTTAATCTAATAAATATTCATGCAATTCTTTGTGTTTAAAGTGATTCTAATATATTGCCTCTAGTAGATTTTTGAAGTAACAATTGTATACATCAAGCATGAAACATCAAAAGTCTTAAACTAAGCATGCTCCATCAAAACAGATCACAATCATTCAATAAAAATCAATTTTCCAATATTTTGCAAGAATTAATTAAAATAGAAATATACCACTTTTCATGGAACAATGGCTTCCTCCGTCGCCTCGGCTAAGGGGTTTAGCTCCTCATATTATTCACATACTCAAAATAGGTTTTCATAGCTCAAAAGGGTGAAAACAAGAGAAAACTAGTTAAAAAGACAGTTTGCAACGGTGTATAAGCGTTACAAACAGCTGTTACAGAAACGATATATGAAAATTGTTGTAGAAGAAACGACTGTCTCTGGGAGTAGTATGTTCTTCGTGTTCTTCCCCTACACCAGCAGAACTGAATGTCTGTATTTCAATTTTGAGCTTTCTGTGGTTATCTAAACTACCCCAAACTGTTCGTAACCCTTCTATGACTTGCAACCAACCTATATATAGGCAACAGCTCTCAAGTAAACCCGAAACAACTCAAGTTTATCTTGATTATTCTTTCACAGCAAGTCCCGAGAATAATTTTCTCTAGCTTTCTATGCACGCATCTTCCAAGTTTAATCCAACGTACCAGAATCTCTCAATGATGGTATCCTCAATCATATCCATCAGTATACTGTTAATACTTCACGTAACTTCCAATTATAGTTGAAGAAAATCCCGAAACTTCCTTATCCTCTGTTTATCTTGAACTCGACGAAATCTCACGACTGTATCGAATATGAAAGACTTACCAGTCATGTTATATAGAAACAGGCTTAACTGACTCCAAAGCGACAACCAAATCCGATTATAACTCTGGGTACCCCTTATCCATAATGAGAGTCCGAATAGAAAGTGTCCTCCGGGTGCGCTTTTCGACAACTTTTCGAGCCGATTTTTCCAAAAATGTTTATTGGACAAAAATACCTACACACACATAAAACACCATAATAAGTACAAAAATGAGCACTATCAATATATAGAATCGAGACAAATTAGACACAAAAATGTGTCCATCATGTTCTGCGTTTATTTCCTAATGGGAACCAGACCGAGTAACTTCATAACCCACTGCTTGGTAAATACTAGTAATAACACCTCCAACATCCATGAATATCAACTTGAAAACAGCATAGAAAATGACTGTATGAGTACCTATCAATGTAAGAGACCTTACCCCACCACCAGTTGAGGCCTGAACATGCATCTTCATGTTAACTTGTTTCTAAATAACCTGCACGTGGAATTGTATTTGTAAACAATTTCCTACTCCCAACACAGTATTCTTCACCTTCCAATCTTTTCTTAAGGGGAAAACTTCTTCATTGTTAACCTGTAGTTCCAACTTTTCACCTTCCTCAACAGAATAATGAGTATTCAACTCAAATTTGTGCATAGTAAATCTGGTCATGTGACATTTATCTAAAGTAGTTGTTGAAAGTGCAAGGTGAATTACGAATTTCTGTAATGCCCTGGAGTTGACAGTCTCTTCTTTTCTTTGTTCTGTTGTGCCATGAGATGTGGATATCTCCAGTACCTAGTAGTGCTGCTGGCGAGCTAAAAGTTCTTGTAAATGCGATTGTCGCTTGTTGAATATCCAAATACCCATTTCCATATGCTTGTCAACACTACCTCCCACAAAACATAATAACCGTCGAATGCTAACAACAATAATCTTCTCAAACTCAGGTTTATAGCATGAAACACTCATAAATATGTTGTTGTATGAAGGGAGGGAGTAAACTGTTGTTAAACCTGAAAAAGAGCTTGACCTATTCGCATTCAGCACCAATAATACAGGAACCTGAAATGAGAATAATTAAGTCCAACTTGAACTTTTTCTTTCTGATCCAAGAAACTAGATTCAAATTCTAGGTTGAATTTTATCATAGAATATAAGAAGAGTGGTTTTATAAATCTCGTAGTAGAGGACGCTCTTGAAAAAGCATATGCATACTGTTCTAATTCAGTCTTCTGTTGTAAGCTTCCTGCTCCAAGTCGAGCGTCATCAATAACCCAATCAAATTCTTTAATTCTTTTATTCATTCCATCCGCATAACTGCATCTCCTAGCTGTGTAAAAATACCACCCACTTCATTACTTGTTTCTTCCAACAGTTCCTTCGTTATGCTCTCACCGCCATTAGCTCCCAACCAACAATCCAACCATTTGTACTACAATCCATACAACTATGTCCTCCAGGTGGCTCGATGAAAACCTAAACACTACTCATACCACTTATACAGCCATGTATTAAGCAAATGAAAGCAAGTTCTGATAAGATAACCAGATGACTGAACACCCTGAGTACCCCTTTCCACATAAGTAGTCAAACCTTAGATACATGTTTCGGGGGAAACTGAACAAGCAAATTTCTACTATCACACTTGTCTCCACTTTTAACAAACAAAAATATATTCGAACTTTGTAATTAACAATTTTAAACCATAACCAAGCTCTAGAATCATCTTATGAACAACATTTTCACCGTATTTTTTCACTAAAATCGACCCATGATGAACAGTCAAATCAGAAGTAAGTAAACTAAAACTGAAGTTCAAGTTGTTTCTCATGTAATATTAATTTCTTGTAATCAATTTTTGCAACCGCCCACGATCAAATACCTTTCCAGCAACCTCCTGGCCACCATTGAGACATTATGCACTACTCAAACTACACATTACACTAACAAACATTTTAAGAAAACCATATCTCAGCTTCACAGTAATCACTGAGTTCACTATGTCAGCAATCAATGTGTCACAATCTTCACTATTTGCACACATAAGAACCGACCCTAAATCCATTATTCCAGTGTAATTATGTATATGAAATAAGATCAAACATGAAGAATCAAAACCTGTCGAATGATAACTCCATAGTATGGTTTCATCCGTTCCTCCTCTACCAAACAACATAAGATCACAACCATATCTGGTGATACTATTCCTTGGTAACATCTTCAAAATGAGCTGCCAACCACATCCATTGTCACCATTTTCAACTATTACAAGCACACATGAATAAGCAGAAGACAACTCTAAGTTGTACCCAAGCTTAACATATAGCTCATAAGCAATTTTCTTAATATAACCATTCATTAAAATTAAACCAAGCATCTCTCCAGCCTCACTAATGAGATTATCATTAACACACACAAAATTGAAGGTACAAAACTAATTTCGGATTGAGAACCTAAGATATATAACACTGGACAATTCAATTTCTCATAAGAATTCCAAGATGTAGTTGCACACTTACCACGATCGAATAACGAGCAGATATCGACCAGAAGAAGATAAGACCAATACTGATAGTGTAAATTGTTTGGGAGGTAGAACAACTCCTTCAAGTAATAAGGATTTTCGTAATTCTTCACTTCAACTGTGTAAGTATGACGGTGATAAAAATATGAACAATCTGCATCTTGAGTTACAGGTTGAAGAAGTAAATCATTGATAGCATCGGAACCATAAGAAAAATTTGGTATCAACTTAACTGAGAGATTAAAATTAGTAAGGAAATTCGTCGGAGTAAAAGAATTAAGGTCACTTGTTAAGACTGAATTCATATTAACATCTCTAATAAGTTGTCGATCTTCAAATTGTTGAAATTCAGCATTATAACTCAGATTTAATGAGTTGAGGTCTTTCACCTCACCTTCTATAACCTTGCTAACTTGAAATTTCGCAGCGACATGAAGAATTTTATTATCATAAATGTATGGTTTACCTTCTTGATACGCTATAAACGTTGAACTCCCATTGTATTTCCGAACTTCATTAACAGTACTAGATCCATCAACACCAGAGAATTCAACTATGGGTATAGATTGAAATTTACCTTCTTCTGTTGCATTAGGGGTTGAAGGATTTAGTGAGAATACTGTTTCTGAAAAAGGGGGAGAAGAAATAGAGGGTTAGAAAGACAATTAGACGAAATTGAGGAGGGGAAGAGGAAGTAGACGATATTTGGGAGAGAAGAACATTTCATTTCATTAATTCATTGATAACGATTCCTTACAACAAACACAACTTATATTGCTGTAAATCAACTCACAAACAGAAGTACCTAAGCTACCCTTTAACTAATAAGAAAACTATGAAATAACCTACTGGTATCATGGTCATGAAGCTCGGTTTATGACAACTGGAAATTGACTGGAGGCGCGACTGGCAACTTGGCTTCGACAATTGACCGACGATTTACTTTGACCACTGACCGAAAGTTGACTTTGACCATTGACCGGGTGTTGGCTTCATGGATCACTGGATTATCTGGTAGCTACTTCAATCGGTAGGCTGGTGGCAGGATTGGATGAGGGCCAAAAGGCGATTCAAGTAGCAATTTGGCCCATTATGTGGCATTTTTACCATGGTACAAACATCGCCCCCTCTTAACTTCCAACTTGTTGGGGTTAAGAAAAATTTATTTCCCTTGATCAATGATAAAATTCGCCCACAAGTGTGGATTATTGTTACTGAAGTGATTGACAACCTTCCCTTGCTGTTTGCGGAAATCATAACAAAGACGCCCCCAAGTGAGGCTATTGTGATTGGAAGATTGGCGGGCAACAGTTGAGCATGAACCATCGTTGTATGCAAAAGCTGGACTGAAGGCTGAACTGGTCTGTAACGGAAGCGTGATACTGGAGCGGAGTAGTGTGGAAAGTGAGTTGTAGTTGTTGATGTAAAACTGAACTATGGCAGTTATGTAGAACTAGACCAGTAACAGTTGTTGGAAAATATGAGTTATATTTGAAGTCACTGAGCTGGAATCTGTGCCGACTATTGTTGCAAGCGAAACTTGAATTTGCATAATGATAGTAATTTTCGACTAAACTAAGTAGCGGTTACTGTCGGCACTAAATTGCTGTCAACTACAGGCTGAGATGCGGCAATTGTGAACGAAAAGGCGACAGTCATTGGTGAGATCCTTCAATAGTTGGGATGGTAACAGACTTTTGGTGCCAATGGACCTCTAGCGGTCTGGGATGTGCTACTGGATCTGACATCGATCTTTATATGTCAAATCAGTTGCTAGCAAAACTGGACTGTATCAGTTGCGTCCAACTGAGTGCAGCAGTTACCTAGGATTTGTACTACAGTGGTTTGATAATTTCATCAAAATATTAGGGTGTATGCTCGCCCCCTCTTAATCCTGTAACTCGTTGGAGGATTAAGAAGTTCGGGTTACCTTTTGTTCCGATTTCCAGCAGCTGAACTTCGCATCGCATTTAGGTGCTACGTAACTCGCTCCCAAGCGCATGGAGTGTTACGCAGCTCTCCCCAAAAGATTTACTTTAGACCGTGAGATGTTACATATCTCGCCTCCAAGTGATGGTCAGCCACGTTGAAGTGATATGCAACTCGCCCCCATAAGATAATGATTGCCATGCTACTCAATGCTCGCACAAGGGTGCACCGTCTTGCTGCATCTTGCTCGTGCATGGAATGAAGTTGGATGTGTCTGCTATCTGGAATTCGCGCAAGGGCAATCTCACTATTTCAGATGCGCGCAGAATTAAAATGTGTGCATCTCCACATGCTTGGCATGCGAAAATTCTCGCCACATTGTAGGTGTCTCAATGAACAAAAATATGCATGATTAGATAAAAAGATGTAAAAATATTTAAATTGTATATGCACCATATTAAAAGTGTTATTGTGTGAGACACGACGTAATGTTGTGAGTGCTGATACTATTCTGGTGAATAAGGGGTATCTTCACGACGACGTCATGTTGAAGAAGATGGCTCATTCATCTTGGATCTGCAGCAGCGGCTATGTCAGGTGCAGTTATTAGGTGCCTCGTCTTGGCTCGACTTAGCCACTAGACTTTATGCCAGATTGGATTGCACCAGTTGAATAAAAAATGGACTAATGCAGTTATATTGGAATTGGACTGCAGTTGTTATTGCAGAACATGACCACAACATTGCTGAGGATAACTGGACTACAACAGTTGCAATCAACTAGACTGCAGCAGTTGGTGAGAAACTCGATTACATTAGTTCGGTCAACTGGATTATAGGAGGTATGAGGAAAACTGGACCGCAGCAGTGATGCAAAAAAGGACCGCAACAGTTTGATCAGCTGGACTGCGACAGTTGCGATCAACTGGACCGCTTTAAGTACTGAGAAAACTGGACTATAACAGTTCGATCAACTGGACTGTAGCAGTTTTTGATAGCACCGAACATTAAGTTTTATGAATCGAACTAGCACTCACGAACTTTGCACATGGGCATGTTGTGGGCAGAAACTCGACGCAACAGCGTCCGCGAACATTGAACGTGATATGTAGTTCTCACTTGCTAGTGGTTGGCGTGCCACTGGGAACCTCAAAGATAAAAATTTTCAAACTCATGATTTTTCACCTCCACGTTGTAGGGGATTGAAATACGATCGCACCGAGCCAAAATTGATCCAATTTGGACGTCACACGAAGGAGATATCAAGGAAACAAAATCGATTACTAAGCCCAAAAAATGGTTATAATTGGATAAGACCACAAAGTGGGGCTGAGAAATCCGCAAGCCAAATCAGCGTGGGAGGAAACATCCAACGAGTCAGTGGCTCAGCTCAGCTGGAAACTCAGTTCAACTGAGACGGCTATGTGACACCCGCTGACTGGACCATACTACTTACGTGTCTTTGCTGACTGGACCTTATTGCTGACGCGACACTGCTGACTGGACCAAGTGTTGACGTGGAAGACTGTTCCAATTTCTAGCGTGGCAGGTGATGACTGGATCTAATGCTGACGTGGCGGTCGCTGACTATACCAAGTTGTTGATGTGGCATATGAGTGGCAGATGATGACTGGACAAAGTTGTGACGTGGAAATCGTTGGCTATACCAGGTTGCTGGCGTGGCGACAAAGCTGCTTATGTGGCAGCTTACATGGCAGGAAATGGTGGTAATGTGTTGATGGGTAGACAAAACCCTGAAGTAGGTGAACGAAACCTTGACGTGGGTTAAAAGATCTAAACGGGGGTGCTTAACACCTCTTAACGTGGGTGACTTAGACTTGATGTGGGTGAAAATTTGAAGTTAACGTGGGTGCACAAATGCATTGAAGTGGGTGAACACAACCTGATGTGGGTGAATAACAATGTTGCGGAATTGCCACCGGGCAAGACCGACGAGAATGGCCTCCGGGTAATGCCGCCGGTTGTTTGTACCCAGAAATATTTCCAGGCACTAAACACAATGATTTTTGTGATGATGATCAGAACTAGGATTATACACAAAACAAGCTTAAGGATGATAGACACGAATTTAACGTGGTTCGGCATGGTTTGCCTACATCCACAGACTAATTCCCGTAGGGAGAAATATTTTATTGATGTCTGGGTTATAATCATTTAATCCCTTTTAGGGTTTGCCTTGCATATTTTTCTCTATCCCTCTCCAAGGGTTATAATTCTCCTTATTTATACAGTTGCGAATTAGCCTCTTCCCTAATTTCGAGGTAGGCATGAATCTGTTTCACTTGCCCTGCATGCCTCCTGGCATTAATCTTCCTTGCATGCCACCTGGACATAAATTGTATTAAGTTTCCCTGCATGCCTCTTGGAGTATTCCAGAATATTCCCTAAAGGAATTATTCATCAAACCTTCCAGAATCTTCTTCCAGGGTTCTTAAACCGGATCGACGGAAATGGGCTTAATTGACATGGGCAGACTACCTTGACTGGAGACTGGATGGAGGCTGGATGGCAGCACAACTGACAGTATAGATAGAGGTTGGCTGGCAGTGCGGCAGAGTACTTAGCTGGAAATTGACTGGAGGCGCGACTAGCAACTTGGCTTCGACAGTTGACCGACGGTTGACTTTGACCACTGACCGGAGGTTGATTTTGACCATTGACCGGGCATTGACTCCTTGGATCACTGGATTAGTTGGTAGCTACTTCAGTCGGTAGGCTGGTGGCAGGCTTCGATGAGGGCCAAAAGGTGATTCAAGTAGCAATTTGGCCTATTATGTGGCATTTTTACCATGGTACAAACACCAGTGTTAAATCTTCTCATGAAACTGTGGCAATAAATGTTCTTCCTTTCTATGCTAGTATATTTGATACCTCGTTCGCATTCATGTCAGCAAACTGAAAACCCAAAAAAGAGATCAAAAGTTGTCTGCCAAACTTCTAGCTTCATCTAAAATTGCCTTGCTTTGTCACTGGACTGAATTTTTTTTTTCCTTGTAGATATAGAATAGTTGATAAATTATCCTCTCAATGACCATATTTTGAATATTTCTTGACTTGGCCCATTTGACTGCCTGTAACAGAGCTACTGCTTCTGCTTCTTCTGTTGATGCGCATTCGAAGCTTCCCATTTCAGCTCCTTCAAATGTTCCTGTCCAATTGCGCAAAACAATTCTAAAACCCTCATTAGTAATTACAGATATTCATGAAGCATCACAATTTATTTTGAAAGTATTCACACTAGGAAGTTTCCAAGATTTATGTCTTTTGATGGTGTAGCTACATCTGATGTATTCGGAGGTTTAAGTTCTGATTCCAGTATTCAAAATGATTGAAATGGCCATTGGTAATTGAGAAGGAGATATGTTTTTTTCCCTCAAAAAATCTAAGGAGTTGTTTCTTTCATATGAACCAACATTTTCTAGAGGCCAAGGCCATTGATATTTTCTCATTATCGTTCCTCCATTTATTGTAATGTGCTAAAAAATATTTATCATTTACTGTGTTTGAGGTTAAAGATACTCTATGTATAGCAATCGGTGGAAGATTCCACACTTCCTTTGCATATGCACAATCAAAAAAAAAAATGTTTGGTTGATTCAATATGTGTCCGACAAAAGAAACATTTGGTATCCACATTCATTATAGATCCCAGTTTCTTCTTAGTAGGTAAAGAATCTTTTAAGCATTTCACACAAAAAGCTTCACTCTTTGGGAAGTGCCCATGCTCCATAATGTTTTCCAAAACTTTTTTATAGTGTTAGAAACTATAGAAGAAGGATTCCGGAGCTTTGCATAAAGAAACTTCACTGAAAATTCTTTGTGTCTGGTTAAATACCATCTAAGTTGATCTTCTTTTTTAGATACCCTTCTTTGGTTGTGCGTAACTTTATGCTCATGATTTCAGAGACAAAAAAAATTGTTAAACAAAGCATTTAGGGTAACCTGGTTCTACTTATTGGTGTCTGAGTCAATTAACTCTGACGCAAGTGTTATGTGAGTGTTTGAAGCAAGATTAGTATGGGTTAGGGTTGTATCCCTTCCTGGTATCCATCTATCGTTCCATGTGTAATTTCCCATCTCCAACTTCCCAAATACTATATTTGTTGATTTCTTCAATTCCTTAAAAGAGTGCAGTTCCAAATCCATGAGGATTTGGATTTTTTCTTGGAGTGCAAAATTAAGTGAAGGATTTAAAAAAAATAGAAAGGGAATGGACGACACTCCAAGTATCGTCCAAGTGGAAAACTGTTTTTTTAATTAATTTTAAATTAGTTCCTTTTAGTAATGGGACCTATTTTTTAATTATCTTAAATCCGGACTACAAATAAATGTCATTTTCATCTTACTTTCAAACGGCAAATAGTTAAACGTATAGTGAAGACTTTCGACTATTCATTTGGTTGAATGAGTGGTCAAATGAGCTTGGGTGAGAGGGGGCTTACCTCTACGGCTCTACCCCCGGTAGTATCAAAGTTGCTCAAATATGAAAACATCTTTCATCTCTGAATGAGAATCTCAACAAATCGACACCATAGCCTTTGCTCCTATATATTTTGATATTTACTTTATATATAAGGAAAGGCATGAGCCTATGCTTTAAAAAATTAATGAGGTAAATTTTCTGAAAAAATTACATCTGCTGACCCTTGCCCACATGGCCGCTACACTGTCCATCTTCTGATGCACATGAGAAAAATTTACTATTTTGAAGCCAAAAAAAATCATTCAACTGATCATCCAAAATAAATTTTGATCTTTACGAACAATTTGAAACTTGTCAATTAAAAATAACATGTTAAATCATGGATTTACAATCTCCTAATCATGGACTTCCTCTTTACTTAGCTGGAAATTCCAACGCTACTTTTATTATATAATCTATCATATCGTATATCCCAAGTAAGTTTAAATGTCAAAATATTTTCATCTTTTAACATCCCAGAATAAATTATTTATTCTATTCTAAAATCCATTCACCCTCTAACAACCCTGCCCCCACTCTAAAGGTAATTAAGCATCCTTACGTTATTAGGGTGGATACAAAATTATTTATATGAAGCAATCAAGGAAACAAAAGTACATATATATATAATCTTTTGCTTAAGAGACAAAGCAAATACAGTATGACACAATATGACACTCATTTATACACCCTTCAAGTTAAACAGGGGAGGGGAACACATAATTGGAACACAGAATAGGAAACTAAATGTTAGAGCAATGCTCGGTTGAACCCACAAGTTTTGTTATCTCAAGTTTGTTATCAATGTTAGTAGATCAAAACTATATCTTGACTCCTAATATACTAAGTCAAGTATCGGACTAGGTTAGAATTTGGTAGTGGAGTATCAGATATCACCCTCGAAGATTGAAGATCGAGGAAGACATTCAGACAACTTCTTTTATCAGGTAAGTGAAGACTGAATCATTTTATTTTACTTTTTTTTTGCTGAATCACATTTTTCATTAAAAGAAGGACTAAAAAGTCAGTCTAAACTTACAGGACATACCAAAACAAAAAGAGAAAGATACAAGACAAGCAAAGAACAAGAAACGAAAGCCCATCCCAAACAGAAAAGAAAAGGAAGCCCAACATCAACCTAAACAAAAGAGATCACTAAAAAGCACTCAGACTTGACACTCAGATTTTGAAAAATTCAATCACCTTACTGTCATAGATATTACTCCATCTGGTGCCATTCACCCTGTATTTTTCTTCATTGACTGTCTGCCAAATTTTACTCTTGAAGCACATGAGATTAGGTTTCTTCTCATCAAATAGTTTTGCATTCATCTGGAACCACAAATCCTTCATGATGGCACAAGCTGCTATCATCCATAATTGCTTAGCTAAATGGCTTTTGCCTTTGGAAGCATTACAGGCATCCTCAAAAGAACAAGGGATACCAAATCCAAACATTGTATTAAGCCACTTCCACACCTCAATGTTGAATTGGAATTCCCATAAAGTATGCTTCATACTGTCCAGTTCTGCAAAACAAATGCAACATATTGATACCATATCATAACCCCTACTCCTCGTTATTTCATTATCCACATACACTCCTTGCATCAACTTCTAGACATTGCAAGCAATGTTAGGATGAATGAAAGATTGCCAAAAAAAATTTAGTCCAAGACAATGTGACTCCTCTGTCCCTTATTTTCTCAACAGCATCTATTGTTGAAAACTTTCCATCTTTACCTGCAATCCACATCCTCTTATCAATGCCCCCAATTATTACTGGCAAACTAGCAGATGAAATGAATTGTTGTAACTCAGCAGGAATCCTCCAATTTCCTTCATATATCAAATCTTGTACCTTCATTCCAATATTTTCCTTAACATAATCAGTGTAACCTATTGTGCTGATTAATGAAACATCACCATACCAAATATCAAACCACACAGAAATTGATGCTCCATTACCCACATTCCACCTTATATCTTCTTGTAAAACATTCCAAGCCTATTTCAGACCATTCCATACTGAAGATTGCTTCCAGCAAGTACTCCATTGCCCATACTTATTTTGAAATTTGGCAGCAAAGAATAAGGCCCATTCTTGATCAGAATTAAGTATCTTCCATAACATCTTCATTAATGGTGATCTATTTATCACTTTTACCCTTTTAATACCAAGAACCCCTTCTTCATAAGGTTTACATACTCTCTCCCATAAGATTGTTTTAAATTTCCTCTTCTCTCCATCACCAGTCCACAAAATTCTAATTTTTTTTTACAAACTTTAAGAATAGAAGCAGACCACTTGTAGACTGACATATTATAGATAGGTAGACTGCATAAAACTGATTTAACAAGAATCAATCTATCTTGAAATGAGAGCATATTACCTTTCCAAGAAGCAAATTTCCTCTGAAGTAGTTCAACAATAGGCAAAACCATTGCTGAAGTTATCCTCCCTGGAGCAAGTAACACTCCCAGATATTTATCTGGAAATTTTGCAACCTCCATGTTGACAAGATCACTAATCAATTGCTTTCTTTGTGGGGTAGTTTCATCCACAAAAAGCTTACTTTTAAGCTTATTAATTATTTGACCAGAACTTGCTTGATAACAATCTAGGAGATTTAAAAGGTTTGTAATACTCTTTTTTCCTCCATTATTGAAGACAAAAACATCATCTTCAAAAAACAGATGAGTTGGATGAACACCTTTTTTTTGTTACCATTGGTTGCATCTTACCGTTCTCCACTAAAGCTGAGATATTTATGCTCAAAACATCCTCCATTAACACAAACAAAATTGGAGATAGGGGGTCTCCCTGCCTTAATCCCCTCTCAACTTGAAAAAATCCACATGGACCACCATTGGCCATCACTGAAATTCTTGCTGATGTGAATAGAGTAATAAACCAGTCACACCAAGCTGAGGAAAATCCATATTTCCTTAGAACTTTAATTAGGAACTCTCAGCTAACTGTATCATAGGCTTGGGAAATATCAAGCTTGATTCCAGCATTTCCTCCTCTTCTTTTGAATTTCATTTCATTCACAAGTTCAGATGCCAGTATTACTTGTTCATGAATGCTAGCTTCTCCCACGCACATAAGCAGCCTGCTGAGGAGATATTAACTTCTTCATTAACTCACACATCCTACTGGTGATCAACTTTGTGAAGATTTTAAAAACCACATTACTTAAGCCAATTAGCCTAAACTGATTTGCAGCTTTTGCACCTTGAGTTTTAGGCAATAAGACTAAGAAACTTGAATTCATTCCTTTGGGTATAAATTTCCTCCTCCAACAGAATTGAATAGCATCAACTAAGTTGATAGGTGCATTATTTGCACCAATTAGGTACTCAAATGCTTTGCTTTCTTGGTATTTTTTATATCATTATGCTTTGATTTTGTTTGATTTTGAGTTTGTTAGGTATCTGAGGCTATCTTAACTAAAAAGAAGTGGAACTCGCTCAAATCCGAGATTTCTTCGCATCACCTTGAAGAGGACGAAAAGACAAAGAGAAAGGCGAAAGAATGGAGCGATTCCGACGTCGCATGTATAATTCATGAGCATTCGAAGTTGGGACAAACCGAGACAACACAGAATTGCTATTGACACCCCGTTGTATGTTAAAGGGCTGACAAACTTCAACAGAAGACTGAACTGTCAGTTTTGGGAAACTGACAGTTGAATAGTAATTATTAAAGTGTTGCTGGCAGTAACGGACTCGAGCCTGGAATGGAGAGTAAGAAGACAATGGATGCTACCATCAATTGTCTGGGAGAATCAGCTCGAGAAGGAGAATTTCGAAGGGGAAGAAGCAAGAGGTGACTGCTGTCCTGGCAGTGACAATGGCAGTTGGGTTAATGATCACAATGGTGTCGATGAAGATCAGTGAAGGTAGAAGGCCGAATATAGCAGCTGGATTCAGTTTGTAGAGCTCATGGTGATGCGATGCTCGTGGTTGACTAGTTTGTGGTGGGAACGGAGTTTTGCTGTCCTTAATGGGTACATCGTGACGTAGAGAGTCTACAATGAAGTGCTGGTGGTTCATGGAAGTGATGGAAAGCTCGAGTTTAGGCAGTGGCTGGTGATGGAGCTCGGGAAGATCATTGGGTTTCTGCTGTTGGAGTTGGAAGAATCGATTAAAGTTGCTGCCGGCGATTAACATCAGTGATGGATGGAGAAGAGTTCGCTGTAACGATGGAGTTGGCTGTAATGGTTTAGCGTCGATGAAGATGGAGCTGATAACTGAGTTGGGTTGATGGTTGTTGCCATTACCGGATATAGAAGAATTAATGCTGTGATATTCGATGATGGCAGGGTCATAGAATGATGGCTGTGACTGAGAAGGAACGAGTCTGAAGTTGGGCTTGGTGGTTACAATGGAGAGTGCCTAATGACAGAAATGAAAGAGAAGTAGAGTATCAAGAAGATTTGCAGCCTGTAATGGTGATGGTTGCTGATGCTGTGGCAGTTGGATGTTCATGTTTATACAGGGAAGTAGTTTGTCAAACTTGAGTCTGAGAAGAGCACGAGTTTGAGAAACTCAGTAAAAGATGGAGCTTGACACTGAAGCAGAGAAGGTGTTGCTCGCAGTTACGAAGATGAAAAAGAGAGTAGAGATTGATGGAATGATCAGAGAACAGGATGCAGTTCGCTGTTGCCCGAGACTTTCATGGCAGCGATCGAATACTGGACAAATGGAATGAGTTTAGATAACTCAGATGTTTAGAGTTTTCACGGAGGGCCTCGTATACGTGAATTCATGACCGGAAAAAGTAAACTCAGGTGTTTTGGATTTTCACCGAGGGATGAGTCACCGTGAAAGTTGGTCGAAGAAATAAAAGTCCGTAACTTTTAAAACTCACCGAGGGATGTGTGATCGTGACTCCGGCGGAGGAAAATCAAAACTCAGGGGAAAATAAAACTCACGGAGATACATGTGTCCGCAGTTTGGTGAAGTGAAGAATATGTTGTCAGTTATACAGAACTGACTACCAATTTTGTTTCGTGGGCTGGGCTTTTGCAAACATTACGTGGTCCATAGGCTGGGAGCTGCCGAAGTTCACACGGCTGGCTATTTAGCATATTTCTGGGAGGATCATTAGGATATCTTTTATCATATACTTTTGAGGAAGAAAAGAAGAGAGCTGGGGCTTAGAACGGCCATTGCTATCACGATTCCTAGGGTTTGGTTATTTGATTTCTTCTTAATATTTTACATGGGTGGGTTTTAAGAAATCCATGATGAGTAGCTAGACACTCCATATTGGTTAAGGATGTAGTCGGATATCATAAACATGCTACTAAATTAATATATTGGTTTTTTTATCTCAATCAAATTATTATTGTCTTGTTCTACGATTTATTTTCGCGTATGATCGTTTGTTTAGGAGCGCTACTAAATGAGCATGAATGTATTTCTAAAGCTAGGCTAGGGTTTTGAGATACGTAATTGTTGATGAACCTTCTCATAAGTAGCATATTGTGATTACCAATTGTATTCAAAACCTTTGTGTGATTGCAAGTAGAAGCTTGACCCATGTTAAATAGTTTACTCGTAGTATTTCTATTGCATGGATTAGTCTAATTCATAGAATTTAAGGCTCTTAGAGGATTAAACCTAATAGCACGTTGCATTAGGTTGTTCGATGAGAAGTATTCACATATTCATCGTTATGGTATGTGATGATATAAGGAATTTACCGGAGTATGCTCTCAATGGGGTACTTTAGGACTCTTGATAATGAATGATTGAGTGACAACACTAGTTATTAGTCGAAGTGCATGTATTATGATTGATGATGAACCCTTAACCAGTATTCTCAACTTATTGGTTCTCTTTATTTATTCTTTGCTATTATTATTAGTTTAATTATTTTAGACTCAAATCAAAAATCCCCCCAGGTTACTTAAGTTTTCAAATACAAATAACAAACCATATCTCCCTGTGGAACGAATCTGTTCTTATAACTATATTATTATTTATAACTGTGAAGTGAAAGAACTTAAATTATTTTTGCGTCGGCTGACAACCAACCATAAGTCAGTTTTGATTATCTCCCAACAGCTTCTGTAAAATATGTCTGAAAAACCATCTGGTCCAGGAGCACTTTCTGGATCCATTTCAAGTACAATTTTCTTTATCTCTTCTTCATCAGGAATTGCATCCAATTTAACTTGATCTTCCTCATCAATAACCTTTGGTATCACCTCTAACAATGTATCATCAACATCCACAGGTTGGGATTCAAAATTTTTCTGAAAATATTTAACCAAAAAATCTGCAATTTGAGTCTGATCAGTAATCACATTTCCTTCATTGTCTTCCAACTCACTAATCATATTTTTAGCATTTCTAATCTTCATATTAGTGTGAAAGAAACTTGTATTAGCTCCTCCTTCTTTAATCCATTTAACCCTGGATTTTTGCCTTAATAAGGTATTTTCTTGAACTTCTCTACTAGCATGATCATTTTGAGCTTTTACTAATTCTTGAAGAGCCTCCTCATCAAATGGATTACTATCTTAAATTTGAGTAGCCAATTTAACTCTATCTTCAGCTTCTTTTATTTTGACATGAACATCGCCAAACACCTGCCAATTCCAATCATTTAAAACCTTCTTTAAATTCTTCAATTTTTGTAGAAACTGAAAAGCTGGATCACCAACTACTGAATTTGCCCAGCAATCTGCAACTACATTCAAGAAATTAGGATGAATAAGCCACATTTTCTGAAATCTTCTTGGAACATTTTGAGGTTTTGGAATGCTTGCACATCCACCTAATAGAGGAGCATGATCTGACACTATTCTCATACCAACTTTATACCCCCAATCCCCATACAATTGTATCCATTTTTGATTAAAAAAAACTATGTCTAAAGTAAACAAAATTCTCTTACTTCCTTGTTGTCCATTAGACCATGTATAATTCAACCCATTTTTAGGAGCTTAGATTAACTCACACTGATTTAAGTAGTTACTGAATTCTAAAATTGAGTTTCTGTTAGGTGATTTACCACAAATTTTCTCATCTTGAGATAAAATTACATTAAAGTCCCCAAGTATGATCCATGGTTTGTTTAAATCACTTATTAGCTTCATTTCATACCATAAGAACGTTCTTTGAACCAACTTAACATGAGCATGTACTCCAAAAACTAACACATCACCAACAGAAACTGTAATCATTTGGATTGATACTGAAATAACTTGTGGCTGAGATATACATTTATTCCAAAATAACCATATATTTCTCTTCCTCCCATTGCTAGAATTATGAATCACCATTTTTTCCATTCTTGAAAGATTTAATTTTTGACAAACAGAAGTACTACAAAAAACCTTTGGTTCAGCAATCCAAACCAATGCAGGACTAAAATTCTTAACTAAAGATCTAAGTTTCTCCTGAGCCCTTAATCTTCTAAGGCCCCTGAGATTCCAGAACATTATCTTCACTGTTTGGCGGGAGGGTTTCTGGTACTCCCTTTACCAGGATTTTTTCTAAAATTATATTTGTTATTTAAAGGAGTTTTAGGAGATACCTTTGATTTATTAACAGGACTGGAAGAAGTAGATGCACTAGCATTAGAAGTAACCATTTCCTTCTCTACTACATTGTCCCAAGAAGTAATTATCACTGGCATATGAACAACTGTTCCATTTGTTCCATCCACAAATTTGATAATATTCACATCTTCATTCTGCACAACCTCTACTACTTTAGGAACTTCCTGTATTATTGCTTCTGGAATACCACCATTTTCCACATTCTTTAAAGGACTGAATTTAACTTGTTGAACGCCATTTGTTTCACCTGTGTTAGTAACACTTACTGGCTCTCGGAAGATATTAACCGTTACTTCTGGAAATTCTACATTTTCTTCATTTTCAAGAGGGCTGAACTTACTTGTATTTGTAAAACATTCTCCAATTGATTTTGCAACTTGTACCGTTTCTTGAATAGTTTCTACTATTGAATCACTTACTGCTAAAGGATCACAAATGTCAAATGGCACTAGAATATGCTTTTCCTTTGGAGTATGAACCTGATTAACATTTGGAGTCTGAACCTGATTAAGATTTTGAGTATCAGACCTTCTTTGCTTCTCAAATTTACACTCAGAGTTTAAATGTCCTACAATTTTACAATGAGAGCAGAACTTTGGACAATCTGAAATCAGGACATCCTGAACGAAACCCCATATTTAGTTCCAATCCATACTTTACTAGGAATATATTGAGCAAAATCAATTTCCACCAATACATTAGCATAATAACCAACTTCACAATTTGCAGTAGCATTATCAATTTTGATTGGAGTTCCAATTTCCTGACATATCTTGAACAATATTTTCTTACTCCAAAATTCCAGACCCAAACCTGGAAAACGAACCCACACCATTGATTTTGAACTTCTTTGACTTGTTGGTCTGAAATTTGAACTCCATTTTCTAATCTGAAGAACTTGATTTAAAACCTCCCACCTCTGAGATTTAATATACTGATTATCCTGAGCATTATCTAACTTGATACTAAAAAAAACCTCTTCCTAAAGGAATCAGTTTACAGTCACCCACCAATTTCCATTGCTTTCTTAAAATTACTGAAGCATCAATAAACTTTAGTTTCTGTAAATCAAGCCTCCCAATCAAAGAAAATCTCCAAGGATTTAAGCTTTCTTCAAACAAATCATCAGGCAACTCAATTGAAGGAATTTTCATAATTTTTTTTCAGAACTCAAAATATTCATATTAGACTTATTATGATCAATCGAAGTGTTTTTAGAACCAGAATCCATTAATAGCACTTCAATTAATACACTTCAATCATTGTTAATCGAAAACTAGAAACGAAAACCAAAATAACAACACCTGAATTACTAATCTGAAGCGCTGAAAACGAGATCTGCGAAGAAGAAAATCTGGAAAAAAAAGTCGCCGAGTCACGGAACGATTCGCAGAGCTCCGATTCGCCGAGCTCTCTGAATTATCGCACAATCTTAATTCAATCATTTTATTTTACTCACTATCTTACCATTCTATATTTTGAGATTATGTTGTATGACTTATAGTAGATTTACAAAGAACAAATTTAAAGTCAAACTTATCTTGTTAAAAATCTCGAAATATGATTCAAGCATAGATGTTCAAAGGTCGTTAACAATATTAGTTCGAAACAATTTAATTATTTAAAAATCAATTGAAAAATCGCTCATACAAATGATTTTATCATTGGGAATGTTTCAAACATCATAAGAGAGAAATTAAGAACTTATGATATTTCTGCTCAGGGTAGGTTGATGAACCGGTTCGTAAACCGTAGATATTTTAGTTTCATAAATATAGGGAAGGTTGGTGATCACCAGTTTGCAAACCGTAAGTTCTGTTGGGGACAGTTCACGAACCGTGGTGAACTGAATTTTTAATGTTGGTAGAAAGGGCTAGCTGTTGGCTAACACGGTTCACAAATCGCAGCCATCTGAGTTCTCGAGAAGCATAGTGTTGGCGAACCGGTTCACGAACCGTAGCTTCCTGACTCGTGAACTTTAGCCTTAGGATTCACAAACCATTCCACCAACGGTCTCAATAAACTTTAGAAGATGCTCAAAGACTTATTTGTAAATATGTTTAATACTAGAAATAACTCGTGCCGTAATGGCACGGCATAAGTCAGAATAATTTTTGGTCATAATAATTTAAAAATATAAATACTACAAACTATGATAAGATTTATTTAACCCATAAGAACATGTGGGTATGAAAATCTAAGATATTTATTATCCAGATAATTATGAATTCGTTACACTTCTAATTGATTAAAATAATAATTTCTGCTAAAATGTCGGGTAAATTATTTAATTTTGTCTTAAAATGATAATTTTTTTAGTTGATCCCCAAAGATTGATGGTCTTTGATACTGTTTTATGTTGTATTCGGACCATTATGCTGAATCTTCATCGACATTTGCAACCATTTCTGGTTGAAAATATAACATCACCCTGCACTTTTTCCATATTCGATATTTGCAACACCAAATCAGGAGTTGAGAAGATGGAGGTGAATTATGATAATATAGAAGGATTTGGTGATACTAATGGGTCGGTTATATGGAAGGTTTGGGTGACGATACTCAATCGTGTTGTTATGGAGGAAAAGACATTCAGGATTAAGAAGATAAAAAAATAAATTTGAAAGATGCAGAGAATAAAGGAAACCGTCCAAAAATTCAGGTAAGTTTATAAAAAGATTGAGGTTTCAGTGTCAGTGTATGTAGCTTTGAAAGGAATGCGATTCCAATCTAGGTTGTTGTCTCATTTGCAAGGCTGCAAAGAATGAAAACTTGCGAGTGTACATGTCCTAGCTAGGTCAATTATAAGTTTTAAAATAACATTTATTTTTTCAATAAAATTAAAATTAGGCCTATGATCGAAGTAAAAAATTTTGGTGATTCATTATTTGGATAGAAATCAATTATATGTATTTATTTTTATTTTACGATTGTTTCCCAAAAAGAAAATTGAGTTAAATGGAAATGAATTTTTCGTATTTTTAACATAATGTTCTTTTTTGTTTGGAAGTTGATTAAGAACAATTCGTTTATTTCAAGGCAGAAATAAGAGTTTTACATGTCGTAGCCGCAAATGTTTAAATGTTATTATTTTTTGTAGGTTGATGAAGGCGGGCAAATTCGATTTTAAAAAGATATGACTCTAAATTTTTTTTAATATAAAATATGAGTTTTACATAGTTTTAGCATTTAATTGGTAAGGATTTTTTTTGTTGGCACATTAATTTTTTTAATTAGTGAAGAAACTAATTATAAGGGTTAACAATGAATATATTAATAATTGAAGGAGGTTACAAATCTTACATCCGTCGGATGTCTTTGTCTAGGATGAGACTGGGATGGTCGGATGCAACGTTTATATCTCAAAATGTTATCTGACCGTGCCGTAACGGCACTGCCTTAATCTGACTGATGTACTTTTTTCTTCCAGCATTTTAATTGTTCAATTCCCGAGAGTTTTATATCTTCCTTTAATCTAAAATAATGTTCGTAAATACATAATAAAATTATCCATATATATATCAAAATATGACAACCAAATTATTTAAGTAATATATAGTCTACATATCTATATCACTTTCCATCGAATTTACCTTGCAACCACTAAATCTAGTTAATTTTTTCTTGAAGCAATAAATCTAGTTAACACATATACGTTTTCATTGAATATCTTACACAAAATGAGTAAATGTACGGTTAAGAAATAAATCTAGTTTACGTTTAATCCGGTCCAAAATTATCTTAGCTTAAACCTAAAACAACCTAGGCATTGAAGTTTATATAAGGGAACTCTTGGTAACCGGGATCTTTGAATCCTGACACTACTTTTTGGTGTGTCCTAGTTGTATCTAGATTCGTCCTCTCCAGAAACTCTCTTAGGGTTTAGCGACTACATACTAGTTGTATTGTTACTGGCGGAGCCGCCTATTCGGAGAGGAAAGTTCCAGAGTTTACATAAATTTTTAGTTCACGTACCGGTTTGCAAACTTAATACCTTTGCGGTTCCGGAGCTCACAGAACATTTAACTTGCGTACCGGTTTGGGTATTAAACTAGTTCTAGAACATAAAACTGTTTTGGCTCGCATACCGATTTGATTATTTTAACCCGGTTCCCTTACCAAAGTTCTACAATGGTTTGTATACGAATATACATACCTATACGGATTATGAAACAAACAGATTTTCCCATGATGTACATACGAATATGCATATCACACAAATATGAAAGTTGGTATATAGCTACTCCGCTACGTGTACGAATACATGTCATACGGCTTCAGACATATAACAATTTTCTCAGTTCGTACGACGGATAACACTGCCTTGTATTCCGAATATAGTAGTTCTATATTTCTTTAAATCAATTGGAAACATTGCTGAATAACAGCAATGACACATATCACTGTTCCAGGCTATTTTCAAATGATAACTTGATTCATAATTTGGTTCCGAACAATAAATTTTTCTCCACCGAATTTTATTAAGTATGAACAAATGTTTATTAATCTTAGTCATTGTATTTCGAGAAATTCAGCATCGTTATTTCAAGTTGCAATGATCCTGAATGTGTTCAACTCAGCATCATTGTTGTTGAAGAACCGATTCCATAGCGATAACAACTTTTTGAAAAAAAATATTCTCAATCGTTGTTATGCAAAAACATAGTATATTATCTTCAAAGTTGAACACATCCTTAAAGACACTAGCCTACTACCAATTAACTTTGGTCTGGAATGTATTAAACATTTGTTCATACTTAATCTGACAACATATTAATCGTTATTATTATCTTCAAAGTTGTAATCAATATTCTCAATCGTTGTTATGCAAAAACATAGTATTTTAAACCATAGAAATCTCTATGTAAATGGAAAACATGGCTAGGAATTTTTTTATCAACCAAACCCGAAGGTTGGGTCATGTATACCTCTTTATAAACAGTGTCATGGAAAAAAGAGCATTCTTCAAGTCGAGCTAATGATAGACCATATTGAGACAGAATAATAAAGGGAAAAATATAAATGGTTACTGGTTTAACAACTGGACTGATTGTTTCATCATAGTCAATCCTATACGGTTGAGAGTATCTTTTGACAACAAGGGGAGATTTGTAACTATCAATAAAACCATTATATATTTGTTTAATTTGAAAGATCCGCTTGCAACAAACTACATCATAGGTAGGTGACGAAGGACTCTAATCCAAGAACGATTTCGTAAAAAAGCATCGGATTCAACCTGCATGGAAAGACGCCATTTAGGACTTTTAGAAGCCCGGGGTAAAGCAAGTAGAATCTGCTGGTATATTAATTAAGGTAACGACAAAACATATAGGAATGAGGTACTTTGTGGCAGAATAAAATTTAGAAAACTTGGGTTTTCGAGTACAATCACGCAGTCTGGTTACCATAAGCTAAATAAACAATTATGTGGGAACCAAAGTCGGGTAATTTCTGCATGGATAATCTAAATGCTTCATTGTCGATTTTCTAGTGTACATGGGATAAACTAACTTTTTTGAAACCTAAAAAATCATTCACCTGGTCACTCAAAATAAATTTTGCTCTCCACGAACAATTTGAGATTTGTCCATTAACATGTTAAATCACGGCTTTACAATCACTTGAACATGGATATCCTCTATACTTAACTAAAAAAGAATTCAGTGTCATCTTTACTGTATAATATATGTCCCATCGTACATCCTCAGTAAGTTTGAATTTCAAAACTATTTTCATATTTTGACAATCCCAAAATAGACTATATGTTTTATCCTAAAAAATATCCACTCCCCACCAACACCGCACCCTCTTCTAAAGGTAATTATGCTAACTTACCACATTAGTGTAGAGACAAAAATATTTGTATTTGATAAAGCAATCAAGGATGCAAAATTATATATATAGCCTTAGTCTTAAAATACAATCAAATATAGTATGACACAATATGATACTCATATACACCTCCCTTCAATATGAACAGGGGGAACACACAATGAAAGCTTGGAAGAAATATTACAAAACTAAGTAGTACTGAAAAGGCGAGGGTACCCAAATATATCTCAAGCTAAAACTTTTCCTACCTATAAGTTATTTCTCTGAAAGTGATTGTCTATGGACTAAGTCGAGACAATGTAACTAATCGGTTCACACTTCGTGTGATCGTCTATGGATACGAGATCGAGACAATACAACAACGAAGTATGTTACTTGATAAAAGGTTCGGACTTAACCAAACACAATAGGATTCACTTATCAAGTAAATAGGAATTAACGTTTCTCTGATTTACTTTAATTATAATAAAACAATTATAATGCGGAAAATAAAATTAAATGACACAACAAGATTTTGTTAACGAGGAAACTACAAAAGCAGAAAAACCCCGGGACCTAGTCCAGAATTGAATACTCTCAGGATTAAGCCGCTACACAAAATTAAAACAACTTTGTATAGTTGCGACCAAGCAACTAAACCTATAGTTCACCTAGTTCTGTCTGTATTCCCACGCCTCCAACTTATAAATATGTCACGTACTTGAAACAATTCGTTTGGTTCGTATTCAAAACAGTAAAGGAACAACAAATCTGTTTGGTATCAACTCTCTTCAACTAAGTGATATGAGTCGGACAAAGGCTCTTCTGTTATCTTAACATAAACTCCTTCGTCAGGTCCTTAGATCAATCTTATGTTCAATTACTAAAGTAATCGTTAAGATTTTGCGATCAACACTCTTAATCCAAATAATTGTGTTGATGTTGATTTACTCAATTAATCAATTTAATTCTATCACAAGGATAAAATCGATTATTAATTGGATCCTCTTTTTACCGAAACAAGTATTGTGCACAACAAAGATTATGAACCCACAAATCAGAAATCTTCAATATTTTCTTCGTCTTCAAGTCTTCTTAGATCTTCAATAAACACCTGCACACAATCACTTGAATCGCTTGTGATCAATCACGCACAGAACGGAGTCTGTTAACAATGGATTATCACAAGATCGTCTGTAGAACTAACAACAGTTTATAGATCCCTGTCGAAACTTTGAACTAGTTTGAGTGAATCTTATATCAGAAGATAAGATTCTCAAGCATAAAAAAACTAGGTGCAATCAAAGTTCAACCACCGATAGTCAATCAAATCAATGAAAACAAAAGATAAACCACAATTATCTAGTTTCCCACCAACGGTACTAATAGAGCTTCTTAATACCAAAGAAGACTTTAAACTGAGCGGACGTAAGAGATTTCGTCTAATTAGGTTACTCTCCTCTCCGAATAGGCGGCTTCACCAGCAGCAGCACAACAAGAGGTAGTTTGTTGTTATGAAGGATTAGTTTGCTAGAAATGCAAACTTCAAGTATTTATAGACTAGGAATTTTGGACACCAAGGAATTTCCAAAACCGAAAATATTCTCAAGATATTCATTAAAGCACAAATTCGGTTTCCATAATTCCTGAAAATGCTCTGTCCAAAAATAATGATCGAAATATCTCGGAAAATCTCTAATTAGTAAATGCATATTACTAACCCTTATTTCCCTACAAAATGAAATTAATAACCTTAATTGAAAGATTCTTAACTTAAATGTTTCGATCCTGGGATTCTCTTCACTTAGCTATTAAGGAATAACTTTGAACAATTAAATAATAAACATTCACAGCACGTGTTCAAAGTATGTCGACATCCTTACTTTGTAAGTTCTCTTCCACACTTACAACCTTGAAACCGATTTTCCACACTTCCAAACAAGTTTAGAATTGGTTCATCTGACTTTCAAGAACTATGTGATTGATCAAATAACATTCAATCACAATCATGGGTTTAACGGTTCTACCAAAACAAGTTTCGGTGCTACCTCCATGTGAGTATTGTGCATAGTCACACTAGTTTTCCACAATTCGGTTGACTAGGTACTAGGATCGGTTCCCAACATATATATGGTATCTAACTTATATGTGTTGCACATGTCCATAGGATCGGTTCCCCTTTGCCTAAAAACGTGTTGCACATGTCCATAGGATCGGTTCCCCTTTATGCTATAAACCTTGATGCACCTCATACAAGGATCGGTTCCCCTTTGTGATGTACTGCACCTCTTACTAGGATCGGTTCCCTTTTTCTAGATTCGGTCATACATAAAATCACAAACCCGGTCATACCATCTCAGGTGATTACTTAAAATCGGTTTTACTAATAAAAGTTATATCAATACATAAGTCAGGCCTTTGTGAATAGTTCTACCAAGAACACAAACAAGTTGTGAGCGGTTATACTCAATCACACATATTGGTTGTTCATAATATAAGCAATGAATAACAAAACAAATAACACCTGGCAATTTCATTTTCGGTTCACAAACAAGTTTATGAACTTACTTCCTTAGACCACATGTAAAACATTGTTCCCTAGGATGAAATCCTCACCTTATACCCGTACATAATCACAATAGCATTCAAATGATTGTGGGGATGTCTTATCTACAAATTTTAATGGTTAAGCAATAAACCTCGTATTGTATTCCTTAATACTATGTCTATCTAGAGTTCAAATATGTTTTGCAGTTTTGTTTTCAATATGCACGACTTGAAAGATACGTTAGGGAATGAAATAGTTCAAGAAAATATCACTAACTTCAAGAGGAAGGATGATTGTTGTCGTTGTAGCTCCTTACTTCTTCACATCTTCAAGTCTTCGAAATACTTGTAAAGTCTCATTATCCTAATACTTTCAAGCTAACCTATACGAAGTTGACTCTAGTACATAATCAAGCGACTCTTAACATGAGTTTTGATTCACTAAAATATGACAACCAAACTTGACATACCAACGCTTGGTGGGTTCAACCGACCTATGCTCTAACAATCTCCCCCTTTGTCAATTTTAGTGACAAAACTCTTACATCATATGGATAAACAAATTACAAGAATTCATTACACATACGCTTGATTACCGAATTCAACAACACAATAAACTGCATACATTCAATCCTAAAAATGTCGATGTTGACATTATAATAACAAAGATAATACTCCCCCTAAGGAAGATAGGTAGATTTTCAATCCGCACGTCTTTGTTATACCATTTAATATGATATGTTACTCCCCCTTAGTCTGTGCTTTCACTCTTTCGTTTAGATAAATGTTTAAGCACCAATGTTCTTTTCCTTAGCGATACCAATCAATATAAAATCAATGTCAGTATCACTTGTTTACTCCATATATTTCTCCCCCTTTTTGTCACAAAATGAAAAAGAAACGAAAAAATAAAGGACAACACGAAAAGAATCTTACAAATCTCAAAATAGACTTGCAACCTGTAGAGTTAAGCACGAGGGTTCCACACACCATGTTCTGATAACCAATATCAAACCGAAACTACAAGTAGTTTTATTTTGATATGTTACCAAGGAAACAATTGTACGAAACAATTTTTACACTTTAGTTTAGCAAACCAAAAATCAACTAGCATCTTAGTTCCTTTGCTAAACCGATTGTACAAAAATAATCGCTTATTCGATAAGACCAAAATAGAGATAACTCTATTTTTCTCATCATATTCTAATTATCCATTAACTTAGACCTTTCAATTTTAAACAAGACAAGTACTAGGTTAGTTAACTAGTATTTCTTGTTAAGGCATTCGATTAGACTTGAATAATCGAAACCTCACTTCGATAAGTCTAACTAAGATCAGAATTAACTTAGTTTCTCTTATCCAGAATCGAATTGGACTAAACAACTCATCCCGTAAACCTTTTATTTTGTTAAGCCATAAATAATTCATACAAACCAAATAAATCAACTTGCATAATTATTCACCTCAACCGGAAGCAATTGAAACAACATAGACATTAAAGCACCGCAATTGCACCGAAATTTTGTAAGCCTAAACAATTGATACCATACAATAAAGCAAGATAACAATAGTTTTTCTTAACCGAAACCAATTGAATCACACATACATCCACACACACATAATGTAATAAACATCAATTGTACCGAAATTTTGTTAAGCAAAAGCAATAAATATATATAAAATAAACTCAGGCTTTTCTTAAACAGGAAAACAATTAACTAACAACATTGTTACCTCAAATTTCGCATCCACTTCTCCAATAGGTTTGCATCTTCATCTAGGGAGAATTGATATCGAAATATCAATATGTTGTCATCCTTATGCAGAAACAAAAGAATAACAACAACCAACCTTTACGATAGAAAGGTTGAAAATAGGTTTTAAAAATTGCAAGCAAAAGTTGAAAACCGTCGAAACACATATGCTTTTATGCTAAACCAAAACCGATTCAACATATTGTGACTTTTTCACATATTGTTTCTACCAGAAACCCTCATGATTCTTTCATAAAGCCTACCAACATGGGCTAGAACTTAAACCCTCTAAATCAAAAAGTCACCCAAACCACAAGGGTTCACAATATATGATATTGAATATTCAAGTAGTAAAACCGAAATCAAACATCCCATATACATACATAGCAATAAGATAAAGCATTCAAGCACAGGCTATGTAAACCAAAAACTATCACAATAAAAAATATAAATCAAATAATTTTATTCATAATAGTTTTATTCATAATAGACCAATACAATCATTGAAAGAAATCAAAAATTGATGTTTATTTTTCTAGATTAAGTATTACAGCATATAACTTAATCTTTAGTGGTGCTCTTGTTGTTCACTGAGGTCTTTTCAGTGTTCAAACTCTTAAAGCATGTCTCAAGAGACTTGTATGCACCCATTCTCTGTTTTTCGAGAACTTTAAGTTGAACCTTCAAATCTCCAGGTTCACCTTTCATTTCTTTTACTTCATCTTTTAATTCACCCCGATAAATCTTATACAACCCAGATAATCAGGCTTTTTATTTTAATATAGGAAACATAAACTAGCAAATAAGAAAGTATATCATTTCTCAAATCCTATGGGTCTCAAATCACCATGCAATCTTGTTTGAACAATCATATAGTCTATAATACAAAACAGAAGGGATTTGTGAGCCTTGGACGGTCGGATAGCATTTTGAGAGACAAACATTGCATCCGATCCGACCATCCCAGCCTCATCCCAGACAAAGATATCCAATGGATGTAAGATTTGTAACCTCCTAAAATTATGGATATAGCATTGATAACCCTCATAATTAGTTCCTCACAGATTAAAAAAGTTAATGTTCCAACAAAATAAATCATTACCAATTAAATGTCACAACTATGTAAACTCATACTTTTTATTTAGAAAGAATAATTTCTTTTTTCTGACTCATATATCTTTTTAAAATCGAATTATCCCACCTCCATCAACCTACAAAGAACAAATAACATTAGAACATTTGCGGTTACAAAATGTAAAACCTTTATTTCTTCCTTGAAATGAATTAACTGTCCTTCATCAACCTGCAATGACAAAGAACATTATGTTAAACATACAAAATATTCATTTTCATTTGACTTGAATTTTTTTAGAAACAATCGAAAAATAAAAACAAACACATACAATTAGATGTATCCAAATAATAAGTCACCAAAACTTTTCACTTCAATCATAGGCCTAATTGTAATTTCAGTGAAAAAGATATACTATTTTAAGCTTAAAATTGACGTAGATAGGATATATAGACTCGCAAGCTTGCATTCTTTGTGGCCTTGCAATAGCTTGGGATCACATTCCCTTGTAGAGCTACACTGACACTAAATCCTCAATCTTTTCATAAACCTCCCTGACTTTTTGGGTGGTTTCCATTTTCCTCTGCATCTACTATTTATTTTTATTTTTGTCTTCTTGATCCTGATTGAGTTTTATTCCATATGAACACGATTGAACTTCGTCATTTAAATCTTCAATTATTGACCCATCACTATCACCAAATCCTTTTTTCTTATCATGATCCACCTTTAGCTTCTCAGCTCCTGATCATTTGGTGTTTCAAATATCGAATATGGGAAACGTGCAGAGTGGTGTTATATTTTATTCGAAAATGGTTGCAAATATCGATGAAGATTCAACATAATGATCTGAATGCAACATAAAACAGTATTAAAGTCCACCAATCTTTGAGGATCGACTAAAAAATTATTATTTAAGGGTAAAATAAAACAATTTACCTAGGCATTTTTATCAAAAATTATTATTTTAATCAATTACAGTGTAACCGAATTCATAATTATTTGGATGAAAAATATCTAAGATTTTCAGAGCTACAAGTTTTCATGGGTCAAAATAAGTCTTATCATAGTTTGTAGTATTTATTTAAATCATTATGACCAAAAATATTTTGTCTCATGTCGTGCCGTTACGGCACGGGTTATTTCTGGTTATTAAACATTTTCGTATTATTTATCGGTCGCTTCTCCCTCGATCTATGAAAGTAATTAGACCGGTCGTATATACTACAACTCCTTGTTAAGTTGCTGAAATACATTGAGAAGATTATGCGTAGCTTTTCATGTAATACCTCGATTCGGCAGGTAGGGTTCGTCAAAGTAATATAGGTAATGATTTATCCTTTTCTGACACCGAGGAATTTTCAGCACAATTGACTCCAGAGTTGGCAGAAAATTCTGCAGTTAAGCGTTCTCGGGCATGAATAATCCAGGAGTGAGTGACCTCCCTAGAAGCTATCGCTAGATGACTGCATAGGTTCCCGTTAAAAACCTCACACTGCCGGATATATAACTGCAACGGCTAAGTTGGGACAATATCGGTGGAGGGTCGGGTCATTACAAATGGTATCAAGGTCGACAACAGGTTACCTATCGATAGTGGGAAGGTACGCTCGTTGGAATTGGTCCAGGTGCTTGTTTCATGAGGGGCATGAAATGTTGGAGATATGGGCTTGAATATATTCCGGAGCCGAAGACAAATCCAATTTAAGGTGGTGGCATTGTAATACCCCGATTCAGCGGGTAGGGTCGTCTAGTGCCCTTCGGCGGGTAGGGTTGCCGAGTATAATCTAAGTAGTGGTTTGTCCTTTCTTAACACCGAGGCCTTTTCAACACAATTGGTCATAGAGTTTGGAAAAAACTCTGCAGTATAGAGTGTGTGGGTGAGAGTAATAAAGGGAGATGACCTCCCGAGAAGCTATCGCTAGATGACCGCTCATTGAAAACCTCACACTACAAGAAAACAACAGTGACTAAGTGGGGACAATATCAGTAGAGGGTATGGTCATTATAAATGGTATCAGAGCCGACGACGGGTCACCTTGCAAAGATGGTAAGGTACGCTGGATGATATTAGTCCAGGTGCTTGTCTCATGAGTGGCATGAAACGTCGGAGATCTGGAATTGAATATATTCTGGAGCTGAGGACAACTCCATCTTAAGGTGGTGGCATTATAATACCCTGACTCAGCTGGTAGGATCATCGAGTGCCCAATCCGGTGGGTAGAATCGCCGAGTAGAATACAAGTAATGGTTTTTCATTTTCTAACACTAAGGATTTTTCAGCATAATTTGTCTCATAGTTGGGGAAAACTTCGCATCCAAGCTTACTCGGGCGGGAGTAATCTAGTGACGGATGACCTCCCAAAAATCTACCGCTGGATGACCGCAGCGTTGCCCGTTAAAAACTCTACACTTTGGGATGATCGCAGTGGTTAAGTGGGGACAATATCGGTGGAGGACTGGGTCATTACAAATAGTATCAGAGCCCACGACGGGTCACTTTCCGAGGTTGAGAGAGTACGCATAACGAATTGGGTCAGGTACTAGTCTCATGAGGGGCAGGGAAAGTTGGATACCCGGGCTTAGATATATTCTAGAGCCGAGGATGACACCAATTTAAGGTGGCGGTATTGTAATACCCCGATTCGGAAGGTAGGGTTAGACGAAGGAATACAGGTAATGATTTGTCATTTCCTATCACCGAGGTCTTTTCAGCAGAATTGGATCCGTAGTCGGCAAAAAACGTTGCAGTTAAGCGTGCTCGAATAGAAGTAATCCAGGGATGGATGACCTCCCAGGATACTATAGCTGGATGATCGCAGAGGTTCCCACTGAAAATCCCACAAAGCCGAATATATAACTGCAGTGGCTTAGTGGGGACAATATCGGTGGAGATTTGGGTCATTACATTTTATAGGGATCTTCTTCTATAAGAAAAAAAGTTTGGTGAGCTGATCCCAAGCAACTCTGTCCAAGTCCAAAGGTAACATTGGTATAAAAGAATTGAAGCTAGTGATTAAATCTCTTCACTATGAATAGGTTTGGAGATATGAAAGTGAAAAATATGCGTTTTGAAGGTGAACCCTACTTGATCGATTTGGAGGGATTACATGCCCACTTTTTCCTGGTATTTCCTCTAGGTCTGCTGGTCACATCCTATGCGCATGTATACTCAAATCTAGAAAATATGTTGTTGAAAATACTAAACTCATTTTGTATAATTATTTGAGTGTTCTTTTCTGGCATGATAAGTGGTTGGGTGACTCAACTCTGAAAGAAAGTTTCCCTGCAATAATCAAAGTTTCAAAAACTAGAAATGCAACGGCAAGAAAAATTTTATCGACCGATGGGTCTTGGAATTTCAATTTCAAGAGAGGATTGTCTGAGACTAAAGTTCAGGAAACTACTAATCTACTCCACCTATTGGGTGACTTCTCCCCTGTAGTCCTTAAGTCAACAACAAAGGATGCAAGAGAATGAAGGTTTGTCTCAGATTTTTCAATCAAATAGCTAGTCTTTATTGGATTTGGATGGCTTTTTTTCTTTCTTTCTTTCTTTCCCTTCTAAACAAAATTTGGTACTCAAACATTCCACTCAAAAGGTGTTACAACCTTAGAGTATCTTCAGAAAGCTAGTACAATAAATCCTAACTGATGTACAATGTGTGCAGCTGACCAGGAAACAAATAATCGCATATTATTACATAGACTAGGAAGATTTGGCATCACTTCTTTGACAACTTTGGTACAAATTGGGTCTTTACTGAAACTGTCAAAGTTGACATTTGAGAAAAGTCTAATATGAAAAATAAGAATATATACGGTGTTCTACCTTTTTGCAATTTAATGGTATGTTTGCAAAAGGAAAATAAGAATAAAGATAGATCAATTAATTATTTCTGTAAAATATATATTTTAATTGGTTAGGCACCTTTTGAGTACCTTGATTTGTAACTGGAATGTTACCGCAGGGAATGGCTAAAACCTTTGGTTTTTAGCTGGTCATCAAAATAAAAAGTAGGAATTACTGTTTAGTCCAATTTTTCATGACTCAGTTAATGGCTAGTCCACCCGTGAAAAACTTTTACTCCCCATGTTTTTGGACTAGATTATTTACTCTCTAGTCCAAAAACTTCGTGGAGATTATAAAGTGTATTTTCTAAATGCTTAAAACACCCTTCCAGGTCCAATTAGTATCAACACATGTAAATATTACTAGTAGTATGTTGCTATATACTAGTAATATCAATACGGTGATACTACATATTAATATGTACTATACTAGTAGTAACAAAAATATCTTACTAATTTATTTCTAGTAAATTAAGTAACTACTTTACCAGTAGTAACTAGTATAGTAGTATACTAGTAGTAACTAGTATTAGTAGTGTACTATATACTAGTATAGTATACTAGCTACTATACTAGTATACTAGTAGTAACTAGTACTAGTAGTATACTATATATTAGTATACTAGTAACTAGTACTAGTAGTAACATATAGTATCAATACATAACAATTTTTTGATATATAGTATCAATACATAAGATACTACATATCAATATATTGATATGTAGTATCAATATCAAACATACTACATATCAAACATACTACATATCAATATGTAGTATCAATACATAACATAACAATATTGAACATAACATATTGATACTACATATCAATATGTAGTATCAATATATAACATACTGCATATTAATATGTAGTATCAATGTATAACATATTACTACTAGTACTAATTACTACTAGTATACTAGTTACTACATATTAATATATAACATATTAATAGTAGTATACTACATATTACTACCAGTATACTAGTTACTACATACTACTACTAGTATACTAGTTAATACATATCAATATATAACATATTATTACTAGTACTAGTTACTACATATTACTACTAGTATATTACATACTGCATATGTTATTACTACATATGTATTAATATACATAATATTATATGTTAGGATTAGTAGAGTAATTTTTATTCTTTTCAAAAAAAGTTGGACTAGCGAGTAAATATGTTTTCCCGCTGAACTAGCTATTAATCCGAGTCCGATTTACTGGACTAACCAAGAAAGTTCTCGAATAAAAACTACTCACGAGTCTCTCCAGTCAAGTTGTAGTGTATCTCCAGTCAAGTTGTAGTGTATGCGTTGACCAACACTATAAGATCCGCTCTCTGGTTACCGAACAAACAGGTTTGGAACAGTAGGAGAGTTTACCGAGGCTTGGAAACTGGTTTTGCAAGGCGAAAACTTAGGTGTGGTTTCAGGTTTGGAACATAAACATCATTTCTCTTTTTTGAATTTCTAAAAATATAGATATACCGCCACTTAATTTTCCGAAGTATCTGTTAGGGTTTTTTTCTTTCAATTTTCCCCCAAATTTTAGTATTTTGCTAAAGATCAAGTCCATCCATGTCACTGAAATTAGGGTTTTGCAGGAGGAGTTTGGATATCTGGAGGTGTAAGAAACTGACAATTTTCAAGGGTTTTTGGAGTGTGTAGAGGATGGGAAGTAGGGTTGATGTTCAGCATTATAATCTAAGATCAGCAAATCCATACAGTACTTCATTACATGATCTTAATACAGTTGATGGTCATGGAGACATTGATGGTATTGGTGGTGCTGATGCTGTTACTGAAGATGGCTTGGATAATGAAGATGGTTCTAATTCTGTGGTGAGAATTCTGTGTTTTTCTTTCATTTTTTTCCCCTTATAATTGTGTTTTTTGATGTATGAAATTTGGAATCGGCAGGATTGCATGTCGGATTCATATAAGAATTCGATTAGGATGTATGGGGTTGACGTTGAAGATGATCGGTCAACGTTCGAAACGAGCGAGTCTTCAAGGACAATGGTTGATATGTTGACTACTGATGGTAATTTTGATTCGAAATGTCTGCATTATGCTTTGTTTGTTTGTTTTTTACCGTCTTAGATGCATTTTGACTAATTTTAGTTATCTGCAAACAGATGTATTACCAATTGAAACTACAAGGGCACGATTTTTACAGGTTATAGTGGATAATTTTATTACGCATCATGTGATTGATTCTGAGCATGACTACAGCGTGCAATGTGGGGAAGATAAACAAAACAAGAGGAAATCTGGAGAAGCTCTATATGAAGGTGATCCAAGGTTTGCGTTGCCACTGATGTATGTGGCTAATTTGTATGAGAATTTAGTCCATAATGCGAATAGAAGGCTTGCGTCTCTGGATGGAATTCGTGACAGCACTAAGACCATTGGGGTAGCACTTGAAGCAGCTGGTGGTTTGTATAGAAAGCTGGCAAAAAAGTATCCGCGGAAAGGTATTGATTCTAAATTATTGGTATTCAATTCATATTACAGTCCATGTATGGCAGCTGCTTTGGAAGTTTATTTTACCTATTCTATCTCTTAATTTTGTTTTGTGTATATTGATATTTATTCTAGGAACTTATTCTTATAAAAGAAGAGAATTGGCTACTTCTCTTGAAACAAGGGCAAGATTTCCAGAGCTAGTTATAAATGAAGAAAAACGGGTCCGCTTTGTAGTAGTCAATGGTTTAGAGATTGTTGAAAAACCAAATAACATGCCAGTGGAAGATGCAGAGTGGTAAGATAGCACCTTGTCTTATGACTATGCTTTACTTAAATGATTTGATTCATTCACCAGCTGTTTATCTGCTCAAAAACGATTTCAAGTATCTATTAGTTACTAAGTTTGTTCAAGAAAATCTGTGTTACTATCTTGCATATATACTATGTATTCTGTAATAGTTGTTGTTTGTGGTTTTCCTATTATATATGCAATCTGAATTAAGCACATTTCTTTTTGTTTTCTACATATTTTAATACACAGTATGTTCATGAACTGTAGGTTCAAACGGTTGACAGGTCGCAGTGAAGTGGCTATTTCTGATCGTGATTATAAATTTTACACTCCCAGACATAAAAACAGACGAGTGGTGTCCAATCCAGTGTCTAATATCCCTGGGCTACCAGTATGTTTGATGCCCCTATCCTATGTGTACACTCAATTTCTTTGCCTGCTTCACTTGTGAAAAAAGCTGATTTGTGTTTACTTTCACTGCACTTTTCAGGCATTCTCTGGCGTGGATAACTCTCCTATGGCATCTTCTCCTGGATTCCGTCCTCTAAGTGATGTAAGAACTTTTCATTGAGGTTTAAGTTCTTACAGTTTCAGATTTTTTATTCCTTCCCAATGAAGTCTATTTTCAGATGACATCCAAGAGACCAATCACTATAAAGTGCATAACTCACCATACATGGGAATACATAAATGAGCATAAACCACAACTTGATCAATTTAATTTGTTACTGGAAAATGTAGTCCGCCGTGTTTGAACTTTTCATAGTTGCATCTTTTGATATGTAATTATTTTAAGGTTGATAAAGACGGATTATTTTGTTTTACTTGTCTGCAGCCTCAAAGTCAGCAGCAGTCTCAGGTGAAACATCACATCCAACCTCTGTCGCTTCAACCACAGTTTCATCACTTGCATCAAACTCACCACCAAACCATGCATCAGAATCAACATGCATCTCACTTCTCTCATGCGCATCAGTGTTCTCCTACTCATTTGCCTGAGATTTCTCATTCACACCAACTGCCATCGGTTTCACAACATATGGCTTGTTTGCAATCCCTGACGGGCAACCACATGGGAGCACGTATGCATGTGCTGGTAAGTATATATTTGAAATATCTGCGAGATGTAGTGGCTGGAATACCATTGAGTATCACTTCTTTTAACCATTATTGACCTGCACATGTGCCATTTATGTTGCAGCACACAACCCCTGCCAAGTACTGTGATGAATGTGGGGCACCATATTTGAGAGAATCCTCCAAGTTTTGTTCAGAATGTGGTGTTAAGAGGTTAGGAACCTGATATCCCTACAATGTTAGTTCATTTCTTTTTCTTCTATATTGTAGAAAAGAGGAGAGTGTAATTTGATAATCCTCGGTGCTGTTAATCTATTCTAGACTAGTTGTTGTCACGGCAAGAAAATGAAGTGTACATGCCTCTTCCTAAGCTTCTTTCTGGTTGATGTGATTTCTTTAGAGATTTTTCATTGGTTCTTTTATGATTCTTCCAGCCTGTTTGCTTGGGAGAATCAAAGTATTTGGTTAAGCTAAGGTAATCCAATTCTGCAACAGGACTTTAACCCCTGCACTTTAGAACTCAAACACCAATTTACTGAAAACAGGAAAATTCAAATTTCACAGTACTCCCTTGGGTTTTCTAGCTGGTAATTCCCTTGCCAGTCTTGATTGATGAAGCAAACAAAATTAACTTCTCTGAGCATTAAGCACATTCTACTCTCTGTACACTGTAGCCTACCTTTGTAAAATTCAAGTACTTGTTTTCATGTTTTTTAAGTAAGAACCAATCCCATAATAGAAGAGGTCCCAAATAGAGAATTCAGCAGTAAAATGGTCCAGTCAACCAACTCTAGAGATCCTGCCAAGCCAAATTGAAACTTTCTTATTACATGCGTTCGAGAAAAAATTAAATACTAAGGTGGATAAAACTTTTGACAGCGGTAAAGTTATTCGGTGGTACTACTGATCTGAATTTGAAAATCGTCATCACCAAATTTTTTACCGATGAAAAGAAAACTTTTAAGAATGTCCACCAAAGAAATCAAAAGAAACATACAGTCAGATGTGTGACTATGAGTCGAGTCAGGCAACAGAAAAACGAAAAAATACAAACGATTTAACATCTGAGACTCAGGTTACGTGTAAGCACATAACCAGATGGAGTATAGTAGCTAAGTAAGCAACACAGTATAATATCATCATTTCCTCCGTCTGTGAAGTTCAACATTAAAGCGCCACGTCAAAGAAGATGAGTCTGTCTGTTTCCAAAGATGAAACCAAAAGCCAGAGAGAAATCTCTGAATCGTGGCCCTAGCCATGGCAACAGCAACAAGAAGAAGAACAATCTCAAATTAAAGTTACTCGAACAAGATTTTATTTATTGGATTTGTATCCATGATATAACAGATTCACCCAATGTACCACGCCAGTGGTACAGCCGTGACCAAGACAAAGTCATCACTACAGCTATGATCAAGACACAGTCGTCTATATTGTTGCTAGTCTTCAGCTAGGATCGAGTCTTACGATAAACAACCCTGCACTCCAGTTTTATTTCTGTTGTATTCTTCCTCATTCTTTGTAAACTTGTTATTATAAATACTCAATGAAAGATCATAGAGTCTACACAATTGTGATACTATTCATAACCATATCTAGATTCTAAGATGGTATATTCCTTGTAAAAGATCCTACGAACCCTAATTTATTTATTTTTCCTTCCGCTCAATCTCTGCAACCTTCATCATGGTTGAATCTCCTCCTGTTTCTCCAACTCATCCACCTCTGGATAATCAATCCAATGGAAACACTAGACTTGTTCTAGATCCTTACATTATTCACCCCAGTGATAATCCTGCCACTGTTTTGTTTTCTCCACTTCTTTAAGGAGATAACTATGGTTCATGGGTACGAGGTATTACCAAAGCATTCAATGCTAAAGGCAAATTAGGCTTTGTTGATGGATCGTTACCTCCACCTGCTGATGATCTAACCCACCGCTGTTGGAAACGCTGTGATGACTTGGTAGGCAGCTGGTTACTTAACTCTGTGCATCCAGACATTCGAGCCAGTTGCCTGTATGCTGCATCCTCCCATGCAATCTGGAAAGATTTACAAGTAAGGTTCTGTATTTCCAATGCACCAATTCTTTTTCGTCTTAAATCTGCTATTGCTAGCATTCGTCAGGAATCAATGCCAGTCTCACTTTATTACACGAAAATAAAAACTCTCTGGGATCAGTATGACTCATTGGTGGCCAGCACAGAAGCTTGCATCTGTGGTGCTGGAAAATCCATGCTTGAACGATTGGAACGGGATCGTGCAATGAAGTTTCTCCAAGGCCTCCATGACAGATTCTCCAATCTTCGCAGTCAGATTCTTACAATGGAACCATTTCCTACTGCCTTGAGGATTTTTAATCTCGTCCAGCAGGAGGAGGAACAACAGAATATCACTTCCCTTCCTATGCTTGTTGTCGAATCTGCTGCACTCAACACCAATCGACATTTTTCATCTTCCTCTCGTCTCCCTACTAGTCAGCACAAGCGTCAGAGGTCCCATTGTGATTTCTATAACAGACATGGTCATGTTAGAGACAAATGCTATAAGCTGCATGGTTTTCCTGCTTCAATCCCTACTCCTCCAATTGCTGCTGCTGCAGCCATGCCGTCTGACTCGACTACTATTCACCCAGCTCTTCCATCCTTATCTGCTGATCAATATGCTAGGCTCTTAGCACTCATTAATCCTCCAACGGATCCTTCTCAGCTGGAGCCTCGTGCCACTTTGCAGGTACAATTCTGACAACATCCTTCCTTGATCCCTGGTTTGTAGACAGTGGTGCTACACACCATATTTGCAATTCTTTAAAGTTTTTTACTTCTTATATGCCTGTCACTTCCTTGATTCAAATGCAATTACCAGATGGTTCCTTCTCTGTGGTTAAGCACATTGGTGAGGTGGTTTTTTCCCCTACGCTAAAACTTTCCAATGTGCACCATATTCCAAGTTTCAAGTTTAATCTTATTTCTATCAGTCAATTGACCCGTCAATCTAATTGTGTTGCTTATTTCTTTGAACACATTTGTTTCTTTCAGGACCGAGTCACACAGAGAGTGATTGGTCAGGCTAGTCTCATCTCTGGATTATATCATCTTCAATTTCATCAACAGCAGCAAACATCACCTACTGCCTTATGTAGTAAAGCCATCTTAGATGTCTGGCACTGTCGGCTAGGTCATCCTAGCCTAGACCGTTTTAAATTTCTTTGTCGTAATTTTGATTATATTCATTCAAGTAATTCTTCCTTATGTGATGTTTGTCCCATGGCCAAACAAAGTCGATTATCTTTTCCTAAGAATAAAATTTCTTCCAAACGTTGTTTTGAGTTAATTCATTGTGATATCTGGGGACCTTTTTCTACACCCTCTTCTAATGGTGCACGTTATTTCTTAACCATTGTAGATGATTTTTCTCGCTGCACATGGGTTTTTCTCATGCAAACAAAGTCTGAAACTCTTACTTTCATCAAATTTTTCACTAACTTTGTTGCAACCCAATATGCACATCATATTTCACACATCTCCACTGGTACCACAGTACCATACTTGCCTTTGTTGCAACGTTTCCAGTCAGACAATGGGACTGACTTTTTATCTCAGGCTATCCAGACTTGGTTTGCTGATCGAGGCATTCATCACCAACGCAGTTGTGTGTCCACTCCTCAACAAAATGGAGTTGTTGAACGTAAACATCGCCATTTACTCAATGTGGCTAGAGCCCTTCGTTTTCAAGCACATCTTCCTATTGATTATTGGGGAGAATGTGTTTTAACGGCTGCCTATTTGATTAACAAAATGCCTACTCCAATTCTTTCACACAAAACTCCTCATGAAATTCTACTTGGCAAGTTACCCACTTATCGTCACTTGAGAATATTTGGTTGCTTGTGTTTTGCCAGGAATGCAAATGTTTCCTCCAAATTTGATTCCAGGGCAATTCCTGGTGTCTTTTTGGGTTACCCACGTAACCATAAAGGCTATATTATCTTAAACCTTGAAACCAAATCTATTTTTGTCTCCAGAGATGTCGTTTTTCATGAACAATATTTTCCTTTTAAAGATGCACAGCTTCCATCTACTGTTTTTTTACATTCTTCTCCACCAGAGGAAGTTTACTATGATGATTTACCCACAGCATCTCCTCCCACCACGGGATTTCCTCCTATATCAACTATTTATCCTCATACTACTACTCCCGTATCTTCTACCAGTTCTCCTTCCAGTTCATCCTTCATCCTGCCTTCTAGCCCTACACTTTTTGTACCTCCTACTGTGTCTGATGCAGAGCACTTACCACGACGATCCACTAGACAATCTCACCCTCCAACCCATCTGCGAGATTATGTTTTCTCCGTTCAATCAGGTATTTCCAATACGCTTTATCCTATTACCAATTATCTTTCTTTTGACAAATTCTCCCCGCAACATCGTGCTTTTCTCTCATCTGTCATTACCAATGAGGAACCACGTACATTTACGGAGGCCATCAAAATTCCAGAATGGCGTGATGCCATCGTTAAAGAACACACTGCACTCTTGGATAATGACACTTTCACCATCATTAATCTTCCGCCTGGCAAATCTGCCATCGGCTGTAAATGGGTTTTTAAACTCAAATATCGTCCAGATGGCACAATCGAACGTCGTAAAGCACGACTTGTTGCTAAAGGGTACACCCAACAGGAGGGCATTGATTTCCATGATACTTTTGCTCCTGTTGCTAAACTCGTCACAGTCCGTGTCTTATTATCTATTGCTGCTATTCACCATTGGTCTTTGCATCAACTGGATGTTAATAATGCCTTCTTACAAGGTGATATTCATGAAGACATCTACATGAAACTCCCTCCTGGATTTCAGAAAAAGGGAGATACTCATGTCTATAAGCTCCATAAATCTCTTTACGGACTCAAGCAGGCATCTCGTCAGTGGTTTGCTAAGTTCTCTGCATTCTTACTGCAAGAAGGTTTTATTCAATCTCGAGCTGATTATTCTCTCTTCACCTATCATTCAGGTACCACTTCTATTTATATTTTGGTCGACGTTGATGATATTATCATCACAGGTAATAATGATTCTGCTATTCACAACATGAAGCAAAGGCTTGCATCTCAATTTTCACTAAAAGATCTTGGTCGTCTGCAATATTTTTTGGGCATTGAAGTTTCCCGTTCTCCCGAGGGTCTCTTTCTTTGCCAACGCAAATACATTCTTGATATTGTTAACGATTCTGGCCTTTTAGGTGCTAAGGTTTCTCCTTCTCCAATGGAACAGCATCTCAAACTTCTACCAACTTCAGGTGATCTTCTTCCTGATCCTAGTGTCTATCGTCGCCTTATTGGACGGCTTCTCTACCTACAGGTCACTCGACCTGATATCACTTACTCTGTAAATTATCTAAGCCAGTTTATGCAGCAACCCCGTTCTACTCATTTGGAAGCTGCACATTGTGTTGTTCGTTATCTTAAGGGCACCGTCAGTCATGGCATTTTTCTCTCTGCCAGTAGCTCTCTCACTCTTGTCGGTTATACTGACTCAGATTGGGCAGGTTTCCCAACTACTCGTCGTTCCACGACTGGCTATTTCACGATGCTTGGAGATAGTCCTATCTCTTGGAAATCCAAGAAACAGCCCACAATCTCCCTTTCCTCTGCTGAAGCAGAGTATAGAGCTTTAGCCAGATTAACTTCTGAACTACAATGGCTCCATTACTTATTTACTGATCTTCGTATTTGTCTTCCTCAGCCCATTCCAGTTTATTGTGATAATCAAGCTGCCATTCACATTTCTGAGAACCCAGTGTTTCATGAACGGACTAAGCACATCGAAATTGACTGCTATTTTGTTCGCGAAAAACTTCTCTCTGGGCTCATCAAACCAACTCATATTCCATCAGCAGCTCAATTAGCTGACCTATTTACCAAACCACTTGGAGTGGATCATTTTAAACGTCTTGCAGGAAAGTTAGGCATTCGGCCTCACACTCCTCCCGCTCTAACTTGAGGGGGGTATTGGATTTGTATCCATGATATGACAGATTCACCCAATGTACCATGCCAGTGGTACAGCCGTGACCAAGACAAAGTCATCACTACAGCTATGACCAAGACACAGTCGTCTATATTGTTGCTAGTCTTCAGCTAGGATCGAGTCTTACGATAAACAACCCTGCACTCTAGTTTTATTTCTGTTGTATTCTTCCTCATTCTTTGTAAACTTGTTATTATAAATACTCAATGAAAGATCATAGAGTCTACACAATTGTGAGACTATTCATAACCATATCTAGATTCTAAGATTATTGTCTTTCAATATGCAAAAACCTAGATGGATTTTCATCTTCACGAGCTCAACAACCAGAGCTCGAATCAGATTCATCAACTGATTCTAATCAAGGGAGGAAGAGGCTTGTTGATCGTTTATCAGCTGTTAATTAGCGGAAATTTCCTCCGAGATTCGCGGTAACGCAATCAGGTAATCATTATCTTCTTCTTTTTTTTTTTAGTTCAAATTTGAAATGAAATTTTTTCTTTATCAAATGAAAGCCACATTCGCTGGCAATTGCAGCATGATTACACGATTTCTGTGTCTAATTTTGGTATTTTTTAATTATTCGAATTTTTAGGCAAAATAAATATGTTGAGAAGTTACGTTTATTTAGGGAAGCTAAGAATTTCCAGAGTACTCTGAGTTTTTTTCTCTTCAAAGAGTCTCGTAATTTTAGGAATCACTTGCTTATCAAGTTATCGTATTTTCAAGCTATAAATACGATACGAGAAATCAATGATCACACACAAGCTCGAAACTCTAATTGCGTTTTCTCATATCACCATCTTTAATTTTTTCTTCAATAACCACAGAGCTTTTTTTTTTTCATCAATGGCGGATACTGAGACGTTTGCTTTCCAAGCTGAGATCAACCAGCTTCTCAGTTTGATCATCAATACTTTCTACTCTAACAAGGAGATCTTTCTCAGGGAGCTTATCAGTAACTCTTCCGATGCCTTGGACAAAATCAGATTTGAGGGTTTGACTGATAAGACCAAGCTTGATTCTCAGCCTGAGCTCTTTATTCACGTCATCCCTGACAAAGCCAACAACACCCTTACCCTTATTGATAGTGGTATTGGTATGACCAAGTCAGATTTGGTGAACAACCTTGGTACCATTGCAAGGTCTGGAACAAAAGAATTCATGGAAGCTTTGGCTGCTGGTGCTGATGTCAGCATGATTGGGCAGTTTGGTGTCGGTTTCTAATCTGCATACCTGGTTGCTGATAAGGTTATTGTTACCACCAAGCACAATGATGATGAGCAGTATGTTTGGGAATCACAGGCTGGAGGGTCTTTCACTGTTACCAGGGCTACTTCTGGTGAGGTTCTTGGCAGGGGTACTAAGATCACCCTTCATCTCAAGGATGATCAGCTTGAGTACCTTGAGGAGCGCAGATTGAAGGATTTGGTCAAGAAGCATTCTGAGTTCATCAGCTACCCAATCTCTTTGTGGACAGAGAAACCACTGAGAAGGAAATCTCAGATGACGACGAGGATGAGGAGATGAAAGATGAAGAGGGAAAGGTAGAGGAGGTTGATGAAGAAAAGGAGAAGGCGGAGAAGAAAAAGAAGACTATCAAGGAAGTACCCCATGAATGGGAAGTGATGAACAAGCAAAAGCCTATCTGGATGAGGAAGCCAGATGAGATCACAAAGGACGAGTATGCTGCCTTCTACAAGAGTCTCACCAATGACTGGGAGGAGCATTTGGCTGTGAAGCATTTTGAAGTTGAAGAGCAGCTCGAATTTAGGCAGTTCTCTTTGTTCCCAAGAGAGCCCCATTCGATCTCTTTGACACAAAGAAGAAGCCCAACAACATCAAGTTGTACGTTCAACGTGTGTTCATCATGGATAACTGTGAGGATCTCATTCCTGAGTACCTCAGCTTTGTTAAGGGTATTGTTGATTCAGAGGACCTTCCCCTTAACATTTCTAGAGAGATGCTGCAGCAGAACAAGATCCTTAAGGTCATCCGCAAGAACTTGGTGAAGAAGTGTCTTGAGCTCTTCTTTGAGATTGCTGAGAACAAAGAAGATTATACCAAGTTCTATGAAGCCTTTTCCAAGAACCTCAAGCTTGGAATCCATGAGGATTCTACCAACAAGTCAAAGATTGCTGATTTGCTTCGATACCACTCAACCAAGAGTGGTGTTGAGATGACCAGCTTGAAAGACTACGTGACCCGAATGAAGGAGGGTCAGAGTGACATCTTCTACATTACTGGTGAGAGCAAGAAAGCAGTTGAGAACTCTCCTTTCCTCGAGAGGTTGAAGAAGAAAGGTTATGAAGTGCTTTACATGGTTGATGCTATTGATGAGTATGCTGTTGGTCAGTTGAAGGATTACGAGGGAAAGAAACTTGTATCTGCCACCAAGGAGGGATTGAAGTTGGAGGAAAGTGAGGATGAAAAGAAGAAGGCCTAGACATTGAAGGAGAAGTTTGAGGGTCTATGCAAGGTGATTAAGGAAGTGTTGGGCGACAAAGTTGAGAAGGTTGTTGTCTCTGAGCGTGTTGTTGAATCTCCCTGTGTTTTGGTTACTGGAGAGTATGGTTGGACTGCTAACATGGAGAGATCATGAAGGCACAAGCTTTGAGGGATTCAAGCACGGCTGGATACATGGCCAGCAAGAAGACCATGGAGATCAACCCTGAAAACTCAATCATGGAGGAGCTCAGGAAGAGGGCTGATGCTGACAAGAATGACAAGTCTGTGAAGGATTTGGTTCTCCTGTTGTTTGAGACGGCTCTTCTTACATCTGGTTTCAGTCTCGAGGAGCCAACTACCTTCGGCAACAGAATCCACAGGATGTTGAAGTTGGGTTTGAGCATTGATGAAGAGAGTGCTGACACCGAAGTTGATGCAGAGATGCCTGAACTTGTTGAAGATGCTGCTGAGGGCAGCAACATGGAGGAGGTCGACTAAGCCCTTGGTAGATTGCTTTGAGTTTCTAGTACTAGCACTTTCTCTTGAACAGAATTAGCTTTCTTAGCTTTCTTTTTTGTTTTTGTTTTTGTTTTTTTTTTCCCTTTTCTGCTTTAGACACTTAGTTTGAGGGTACTTCTCTTTTTGGCTGCCCTGGATATTTTCTTTACATTACCTGTTCTGCATAGTTTCCTACAGAATTGTCTATGTTTCATTATATTTTTTTGGTATGTCCTAGCGGTCCTGCTGCCTCTTTTATCTATCTGGTTTTCAAGTTTGGCTAGAAAAAGAACTTCTCTAGTTCCCTAGACAAACATAACTTTTCTGAATATAAATCCTAATACCTGCAAGTTGTAGCGCCTCCATTGAACAAATATAAGATTATTTCTTAACTCAGATCCATAAGTCCAACATTGCCTGCGGGTTTAAGCCTGAGCTTCTTTAGCGTGTGCACTCTTAAATTGTGCACATTAAGAGTGCACATGGCCAAGATATATATCAGGAAAAAAAAGGTACAAAAGGTTTGAACCACCAACCAGAGGGGGAAGAGTTCTGTAAAACAAGTTGCTGCATTCTGGTGGCCGGCTTTCGCAGGCTCTGGAAAGAGTAAATATGAGAATGGATTGTTATATTCACACACGCATTTTATATATTGGCAACCCATATCTGGCATACACATTTTATTACTCAACTTCGGCCTTGTGTTTGGAACAACACCTGTGCATAACCATGAGATTCGTGTTTTCGATCACTAGTGGTGCAAAAACTGCTGGGCATTCTCCTTCACATAAAAATGGAGGAGAGGCCGAGAGATTGTCAAGAATTGGCACGCCAGTATCTTCTTGAATTGCCCATCTAGGACAAAGAAGCATGCGACACAGAACTACCACAACTAGAATTAATGGCCAAGATTTCAGGGTCTTTTCTCTAACAGTGTTATAGTCTCACTTGTATGCTAATTACAAGTTGTGAATCCAGTTTTTGCTGAATTCAAGGTGGGGCAAATGTACTGCTGAAACCGCCACAAAAGAGTATCTGTATAGTTGTCTCTGTTGGGCACAGCAGTTTGATACCACAAAGTTGAGTATTTGGTTTGCGTTTCACAACCTTCCCGACTTCCTGTAAAGTGTATGTATCCGGAAATGTAAATCAGAATAGGCCTCTCTCTGTAAGTTGTTTGGCAATGCATTCCATAAGAACTTTTCACCTCTGAAAGAGAGAAAATGGTGAATTGCCACTGGAAAAATATAGGGATATTTCTCAAACTGTCCTGCATGCAACAGGGGTTTGTGCAACCACAGAACCTTTGCTTGCAGGTTGAAGCCGCAATGTTGTACTTCTTGCAAGGAGAAGCATTTGGTTAAGCTAATTCAATTGCAAGGTAATCCAATTTTGCAATAGAACTGTAATACCCCTGCTGCCCTGCACTTTAGAACTCCAACAGTTAACAAATCTACTGTAAAACAGGAACTTTCAGCATTAACTTCATGTTACTGTTACAATATAACAAGAGCACATACATATTTATTAGTCATCTCCAAATACAACCTACTATTTTAACTGCAATACAATCAACAAATCTCCAATATGAGAACCACCACTTCTCTTTTTTTAGAAGCAAAACAAACAATAGACCCCAAAATCCAACAAGAAACCCAAGAGCAATAACATCATAAAAAAACATTTTCTCTTTCGCATCCTCTTGATCATCTTCGCTTGTACCGTAAGTATTACTATTTCTGGTTACCTGATCACCATCACAAAGTTTCTTGGTTGGTACACCACAACAATTCATTCCCAACAAAGGCCGAACCGCCACCACCACTCAATGTGTCAAAATGGTTACCTCTTGGAATCGTGCCACTCAACTCATTCTAAGATAAGTTTAGAACCGCAAGAAAATCGAGCGACGTCAAAGATTGCGGGATACGTCCAGACAGTCTATTGAAACTCAAATCCAAAGACTCTAAACTAGACATGTTTCCTACACTTCCAGGGATATCATCCGAGAAAGCATTATGGGACAAATTAAGAGTTGCAAGTCTTTTTAATAAACCTATCTCTATTGGAATGCTTCCATCAAGCACGTTGCAAGATAGATCATTTCCTGAGCTATAGCTGTATAACTTTTTGAATTGTACCATAATCCCTTTGATGACCATCTCCAACTGAATATCATGGCCAAAGTAGAAATCAGAAGAAATTGTCAGAGTTTTGGTAAAACACGCCTTACCCTCTTTCGAGAGATAATGGCCAAATATATTATTATGGTTTTGGTCAATTAAGGAGAATATCCTGTGACCGTAAATAAGGCAAAGTATCTTCTATTACACCCCCTTAGTCTGAGCGGGAGAGGAACAAACGCTAAGACTAGAACGAAAATTAATAAATAATTGTCTTGGAAGACCCTTAGTGAAGATATCAGCATATTGATGTTCGGAAGGGATGTGCAAGACACGAATATCACCAATACGAACCCGTTCACGAACAAAATGAATGTCAATCTCTACATGTTTTGTGCGTTGATGTTGAACCGGATCACCAGACATGTAGACAGCACTCACATTGTCACAATACACCAGAGTAGCCCGCTGTAATGGCATATGTAACTCAAGAAGTAAATTCCGTAGCCAGGTTGTTTCAGCCACAGCATTAGCGACACCCCTGTATTCTGCTTCAGCGCTGGAGCGGGACACCGTTGCTTGACGTTTGGAAGACCAAGATACAAGATTGTCTCCAAGAAAAATGCAGTAACCAGATGTTGATCGGCGTGAGTCAGGACAGCCCGCCCAGTCAGCATCAGAATAGGCGGTGAGGCCAGAAATATTCGAAACCGATAGAGACAAACCATGATCAATAGTTCCCTGAAGGTATCGAATAATGCGCTTAATGGCTTGCATGTGTGGCTCCCGAGGGTCATGCATAAATAAACATACCTGCTGAACCGCATAAGATATATCCGGTCGAGTGAAAGTGAGGTATTGTAACGCTCCGGCCAGACTGCGGTATAAAGGAGGATCCGAAAGTGCTGGTCCAGAAGTAGCACTGAGCTAGAGTGTGTGTCGACCGGAGTTGCTACTGGATTGCAGTTCGTCATGGATGCACTGATGAGTGCCAAATAATGTATATATTTATCCCTTTTTGTTGGCATTTAACTCATCTTTTGTGTAGTAATTCTACATTTTATCCCATATTTTGTATTTTCATTGTTTTCAAGAATAAATATTTTTCTTACTTAATTTTGCATATTTAGGTAATAAATAAAGTCTGGATGACTTGCGGAGCGGAAAAGAGCTGAAGAGTGGTGAAAAGCCGGAAGAAATTACGCAAGGAAGCCGCAAAGAATGGAGCGCACGTCCAAAAAGCTAGGAATGGGCTCAAGAAGGAAGAATTGTTCTTAAATAAGATATGGGCTTGGCATACCCAAGGCCCAAAACCCTTACCCAAACCCATTTTCTATACCCATACCCGCCTCCATTCTCAGCCGTTAGATCGGATCCATCTCATCATCCAATGGTCGCTTCTTCATCGTTCATCAAAATCTGAAGTCCCTGAAAAACACCATAGTACCTAAATTCCAAGCCTTCAGATTAGATCACATTTAGATCCTACGGTCGCTTATTTGCCTGCGCATCAAATCTCGATACTTCCGCTTAACACTACAACACCTAACCTCGATCTTCGCCGTCAGTTTTGATGTATCTCGTCATCCTACGGTCTCCCCTCATCCATTTCCATCTCGCCGTTGGATCATTCCATCATCCTATAATCCTACGGTCCAGATTCGCGAAACATCAAAATCCTCTACACCTGCTCAACACACTAGTATCCTATACCTATACCCTAACCAAACGCCCCCTCCTTCCTCCATCGACTTCTTCTCTTCCCCCCCCCCCCCTCTCTGCAGCAGAACCCGTACCACCACCTTCTTCATCATCACCACTACCCATTCCACTGCCACCGCCACCAACTCCTCTACCACCACCACACCTCCACCATCATCACCCCTACCTTCCTACAACTATTACCCATCTTTATAGCCCCCTAATTCGTCAATTTCTCCCCTGCCGAAACCCTAGGTGAATGGTTGACGAATTAGTGAAGCTAGAAAAGCAATTGAAGGCATGGGAATGGAGCTGGTGAACGAGGAGAGGAATGGGTTGAAGAGGGAAGCGTCAAATCGCAGGTTTGGTAAGAAAAATCCCTAACCCTAATTTTTCTGTCCATTTAGGGTTTGTTTGATAAAACCCTAATTACTGCTAGGGAGAGCATGAGGAAGAACAGTGGCAACATGGGTATGATTAAATTAGTCGAATTAGGTGAGAAACCCTAATTTTGTCACTGTTCAATTTGGGGATTTGGGGGAATTTTTCTGTAAACCCTAATTTGGGTGTCTGGGTATAAAAAGGGGACTGTGGGTGTGATGTGAAGGTATGCTGGACTAGCCAGTGTCCAGAACTTTGCTGTTCTGTATATGTTCTATTCTTGGTATTCACTGTGTAATGTTCATGTTTTGTTTATGTTTAATTTCTGAATTCATGTTTCAATTATCTTGTATGATGTATGTTAGTGTTAGCATGTCAGTCATGAGCTAAGTCTCACTAGCTGAGGCTCAGATGAAGCTTTAGTGGACTGTTAGGTAGTGGAATGTTAGGTTAGAAGCCTTAGTGCCTGTTTTGCTTGTGCAATGGGAAGAAATTAGTGCTCTGGTATGCCTGTGATTGACTGTGCTGTCAAAAGACAGTCAATACTAGGGGCATATCAGTGAGCAAGCTGATTTTCCTCCCATTCTAGATGTATGCATAGGATGTTCAATTCAACCTAGAACTACACTATCTGGCTAGGTCACAAGGGTGGATTCAAAGCCTTAGCTTTTACCTCCACTGTTACCATTTGTTTCATTGCTGCTCCCTTGCCTTAGGCTAACTGCCTTTGTGCCTCATTGCCACTGATTTTTGCTTCTTTCCCATGATCATTGTTAGTTTGTTTCACTGCCATTGTTAATCCTTTAGTTATTGTTCCCTATTCTTCCCTGTTCCTCATCTCTGTCTGTGTTCTCTTTTATTCTCTTTCTTTTGCTATCTTTTGCTCTTCTAGTTTCTCTGTTTTGCTCCCCATTAGTCCATTGAAGCTCACTGTGGCCTAAGTGCATTGATCATTAAGAGCCCAGTCCAGTTCACTGTGGACTCATTCAAAAACCAAACTGATAGCTCTATCAAGCCCAGCTCACAGTTCACTTTCCAAGCTAAGGTCTGTCACTGTCAAGCCCAGATCCTCATACAAGCCAACTGAGCCCAAAGCTCACTTCAACACTGAGCCCAAGTTCAGTTCATTGAAACCAAAGGCTAAAAGCCCAGGTTCATAGCTAAAAAGCCTAGCTCCAGCTAAGGCCCAAATCATACCAAAAGCCCAGGTTTAATCCCAAGCTCAGTTCACTACACTGAGCCCAAGGCCTAAAGCACTTCATCATTACAACAAACCCATTAAGCCCAATTTACTCAAAGGGTATTCAAAGCCCAACAGTTCCAAAGGGTATTCATAACCCATTGGTACCACAACCCTTTGATACCTAAAGCCCAATAGCAATTTAGAACCCAAATAGCTAGAAACTCCAAACACTCCCAATCTCTGTGGATCGACCCGTACTTGCACGAGCTACAACTGACGACCGTGCACTTGCGGTATTACTGTAGGCCCGTTTTCATTTCGCTTCAATTTTATAGCTTTCCCGGGCCCACCATGCACGAGCAATGATGTCCTTTGTGTAGAGTGACTGAGATAAAAATAACCCTGAGGAAGAACGAGAAGCATTAATACCCAAAAAATGATGTAACGGGCCAAGATCAGTCATAGAAAATTCCAGTTTCATCAGGTCAATAAAGCGGGCTAGGAGAGCATCAGTAGAGGCAGTGAGTATGATATCATCAACATATAGTAATAAATACGCGGTGTCCCGGCCGGACCGGTAAATAAAAAGAGATTGGATCACAAACACTACCCCGAAAACCACAACCTGTGATGAAAGTCGCAAACCTCTGGAACCACGCCCGAGGCGCCTGTTTGAGACCATAAAGAGATCGGCGAAGACGACAAACATAATCAGGTCGATCAGGGTCAACAAATCCCGGAGGTTGATGCATATAAACTGTCTCAGACAAGTCCCCATGTAGAAAAGCATTCTTGACGTCCAATTGGTGAATCGGCCAAAATCTTGATGTGGCAATGTTGAGAACGGTACGAATGGTGGCAGGCTTAACAACTGGACTGAAAGTCTCAAAACAATCAACTCCAACCTGTTGTGATTTACCATTGGCAACAAGTCGGGTTTTGTGTCGCTGCAATGTACCATCTGCATTAAACTTGTGACGAAATAACCACATGCAACGAATAACATGAGATCCAATAGGTCGTGGTACTAAGTCCCAAGTTTTAGTTTTTAACATAGCAATAAACTCATCTAGCATGGCCTTGGTCCAGTTGGGATCCCTAAGAGCATAAAGGTGAGATTTTGGCAGATTGGAGATATGTTGTTGTGTCTGAACATTGAGATTCAATCGGTGAATGAGACGGAAGATGCCACGGGAGGCACGAGTAACAGGGCGAGAGGAGTTGTCCGGAGTGCCAGGCGGAGCGGAAGATGGAGGCGTGACCGCCTGGATAGTGCAGTCAGGCGCTGTTGCAGTGACAGTACGCACTGAAGTGTTGCTGTCAGGAGCTATGGGAGGTGACTTCTGCTGTGGGGGAATGTGGAGGTGAGGTGCTGTAGGAGAACGACGATGAGGAGGTGTGTAGGGCTTTACTGCAGGATAAGGTGCATGTGCAGTGGCGAAAGATGGCGGAGCAACGACTGGGCGTTGCTGTGTAGCGGAAGAAGAAACTGACGTAGTGGCGGAAGGTGGCTGGACAGGAGGGATTAGGAGCGGAGGATGAGGAGATGTTGGGTAACGGAAGCGAATAGGAAGAAGAGTGGAAGATGGTGCGGAAGGAGAGTCTTGACAGTTTGATGGAATAGATACATTGTCCTTGAATGGAAAAGCGTTTTCATCAAACGTCACATCACGAGACAAGATGATTTTGTTAGTGTCTAAGTAGAGACATCGATAGCCACGGTGATGTGTTGGAAAACCAAGAAAAACACACCTAGTGGAACGAAGAGAAAGCTTATGAGTAGTGGTAGCGGAAAGATTGGGATAGCAAAGGCAACCAAAAGTACGAATATGAGAGTACGTTGGTTGACGTTGATAGAGAATGGACACCGGAGAAGAGAAATTTAGGATTTTGGAAGGAAGAATGTTGTGGAGGTAGACGGCCATATGTAGGGATTCGGCCCAATATTTGGGAGGGACCGATGCATGAGACATAAGCGTGCGAGTGATGTCATTGACACGACGAATCATTCGCTCATCTTTGACGTTTTGAGAGGAGGTATGAGGGCATGAGAAACGGAAAACTAACCCATTTTTGTGAGAAAAATCATGAAAAGATGAGTTGTTGAATTCACGACCCATGTCACACTGAAAAGATTTGATTTCTCGTTCAAACTGAGTTTTAACGAAAAAACGAAATTCCAAGAACTTGGTATAAACTTGGGATTTTAATTTGAGAGGATAGATCCATAGATAATTTGTGAAGTCGTCTAACAATATAAGATAGTAATTAAAACCAGTCTCAACATGTAATGGTGAGGTCCATAAGTCGCTATGAATGATATCAAAAAGAGCAAAAGTAACAGAATTTGATTCAAAAAATGGCAGAAAAACATGTTTACTAACTTGACAGGAATGACAAAGTTTGGTAGACTGATTTTTATTACATTGAATTGAAGAGTTTGCACGTAAATTATCTAAGGTAGCTTTTCTTGGGTGGCCAAGGCGGCTGTGCCAAATATCATGAGAGCACGCGGCAAGGGATATAGGACGAGACAGAGACGATGTTGAAGGTGATACGGCAGAAGCAGTAATAGGGTAAAGCTCCACGGAACTGTTACATCGAAGGAGAATCTTCCTCGAATTCAAATCCTTCGTAGAAAAGCCAGACGGATCAAATTCAACAGACACGTGATTATCAGTGGTGAATTTACGAACAGAAACCAAGTTTTTGATTATGTCGGGAGCAACAAGAGTATCTTTGAGCTTTAGGGTGCGGGATGGAATATCTATGAACTTGGTACCAGAGGAAATGACTGGAATACTGTGACCATTGCCAACTAAGATGGAACGAATATTACTAGTATTAAAAACAGTATTTAAAGTACCTGAATCCGCAGTGAGATGCGATGTGGCATCGGTATCCATATAGAAAGCGTCGTCAAGTGAGTATAAACTCATGGAGCTGTACGCTTCGGCAATGTCACTGGGTTGAAGATATTCCGTGGATGGAGTTAGATATGCCTGTGCACGTCCAGCGCCAGAGGTTCGACCGCGTGACTGACCTTTACGGCCACGGCCTTGGAAGGAACCGCGGCTTGGAGGTGGCTGCCAAGGTGTTGCCGGAGGTGCTGTAGGGTACGGACAAGGTGGCACTGCCCATTGTGGTGGACAGTGGCTGTTGTACGTTGGATGGGGTGCACCGTAGAGCTGGTATGGGTGCGGTGGCGTTGGCAGCAGGTGCGGTTCTGTGGATGGAGCAGAGGAGCGATGGCCACCGCGTCTGGCAGGACCACCGCGCTGTGAGCGCTGGTTGTTGAGGTCTGTGGGTGGAGCTGCAGCGGCAAGAGCAGTAAGTGCAGACTGAGATTGTTGTTGGGAGTGGCGAATCTCTTCGGTACGCAGCTGGGATCGAGCGGCATCAAACGTCGGCATAGATTGTTGGATAAAAGAGGCTACCGTGTTGTATTCCTCCGGAAGGCCGTTGACAAGTTGAATCACAAGTCGTTTATCATCCATGGGAAAGTCAAGATCAAGTAATCGATCGGACAGGGATGGATTTAAGCTTATCGCAGTAATCATCAATACTAGTGCAATCAATAAACTTAAGATTGACAAACTTACGTTCAAGAGTCGCAGCGCGGTTACCTTTGTTGTCTTGAAAGAGTTTCTTGAGATGATTCCAAATCTCTTTAGCAGTTTTGCCAGATTTTAGGACGGTGAGCATTAAATCCTTGGCCATGGTGGAGAACATCCATTGACGACAGAGAGCGTCAAGTTGGAGCACGGTGTCGGCGTCAACATCTGGTGGTGGTGCGGATTCATTTATGAGAAAAAGAAGGCGATGAGCCTGAAGATGGAGTTCAAACAGAAAAACCCAAGATGAGTATTCATCCTGTTTGATGTCTAGGATAATAGGGATTAGGGTTTTGATGTTGTTAATAGCAAACGTCGGATGGACTGTCTTTTTATCTCCTGCCATTGTTTTTGTTGGTGAAGAAGAAGAAGAAGAGGAAGAAGAGGATCGGCTAGTAGGTTGATACCATGTCAGAGTTTTGATAAAACACGCCTTACCCTCTTTCGAGAGATAATGGCCAAATATATTATTATGGTTTTGGTCAATTAAGGAGAATATCCTGTGACCATAAATAAGGCAAAGTATCTTCTATTAGAAATGCTTGTTGAGTCCCTCCAATATTTTCCAGATATTTTAGGAATATGGCCGGAGAGTTTGTTTTGTGATAGATCTAATATTTGAAGTTGTTCCAAATGATTGATCTCCTGAGGGATTGACCCACTGAACATATTGGACCTCAAAGAAAGAATGCTTAAATTGAGAACCGAACCAAAAGCAACCGGTATACTGCATGCAAAATGGTTATTTGCTAAGTTGAGAACTCTCAAGTCTTGAAGCTTACTGATGAGGTTAAGGGGAGCACCATCGAGATTGTTGTCATTTAGTTGAAGATATGACAATGATTTTTGTTGTTCAAGTTCATTTGGAAGATTTCCACTGAGATTGTTTGTGCCGAGGTTCAGAGATACAAACCTTTGATGTTATTTCCAGGAAGGACGAGAGACTGCAATCGAGAAAGGTTGGAGATCGAAGAAGGTAAAGGCCCTTGTATTGAACTACCTTGAGCAGCAAGACTGACCAACAATGGCGCATTTGAAATTAAGCTTGGAACTGGTCCACTTACATTAGTATGTTGTATGGAAAGTGTATGAAGTTTAGGCCATTCATGTCCGAACATTCTAGTTAGATTAGGATTAAATCTCACATCAAGCTCTGTAAGTTGAGGAAGACGAGGAACTGAACCTTTTAGTCCACAATAAGACAAGTCAAGAACAGAAAGTGATGTTAAATTCGCCATTTGTAATGGGATTTCGGCACTGAGTTTACTATTGAAACCCGTTTTGAGAAAAGATAATTGTGAAAATTATTGATGGGAAAAATCTAGAAGATATAGAGCAATGGGAAATATCAAGATACCTAAGAGTAGAAAGATGCAAATTCTTTTCGAGATGATGTTGCGTTAGATAGATCGTTACCACTCAACTTTAGGACCTGTAAATTTACTAACCCTCTCATCCATTTTGTAGATGATAATTCTAGGCATGATTGGGTATAATCATCAGATTCATCACCTTCATTTGGATAGAAAAGAAAATATCAAAGCGATCTCTTGTGCAAGATAACGGAGAGACGTTAGGTTGTTGAATTGTGTTGAAATTGATGCGGAAAAGTTTGAGTAGGAGAGATCAAGATGAACAAGTTTGCTGAGACTGGAAAGATGAAGTGAGATTTGTGATTCCTGAAAATCGTTGAAGGCGAGATCAAGATACTCCAGATGTGTGATATTGGAAAGGGATGAAGGAATTTACCCCGTATCGCAGTCTTACGTACTGGCTTACCAGAGGGATCTTCGAGGTATTGAATTTCATGGTGTGTGCATGTTTCTAAGGTTGATGGAGATGATATGAAAAGAGACATTTGAACATCTAATGCCTTGCCAGTTACAACAGTTTTTGTGCTGCCATGAAGACAGACGATTTGATGGGTCTTCCAGCGAGGATTTGAAATCTAAGAGAGCTCTTCTTTCATGTTCATGGCATCCATAAATAGCTAGTGGGAATTCAGCGAGGATCAGTAAAAACAAGATAGGAAGAAGAAGACGACGATGAAATGATAGTTTTTGGCGGTAACTTTCATTTCCATGTTTACATATTCAGTCAGTCGCCGGTTCTCCCCTGAGTTCTAGGAATATAGTTTTGTAAAATTAATTAAGAATCATATAAAGACTCGGCCGGCGGAGATGGTGGCATCTTTTGAACTCAATTGATGAAAGTTACATGTTTCAATGTATTCGTGGTCATTGACTAGAGAACAATGTGACCTTGGTTTGCATCTATGTGCCGAATATCTATGAGATGCATTGGTAGAAAAGGTGGCTCTCACAATCAATTGATGATGGGTATGCATTATGCATGCGATACTTGGGGTTGGCCTCTCTTCTCGTGAATTTGAACCCCAAGTAGCAGGATCCATTGGACTTTCATATTTGGACGGTTAAAACCTTCATTTCATTGGATAAAAGTCAATGACGTTCATTTTTCTTTAAATAGGTGCCTCTGTCTCAAAATATGTTTTTGTGGAAAACATAAGATTGAATGGACATGGTTGAATATTTAATCAAAAAGTCTTGACGGACCGCATGGAAAAACCATGCAGAAACCGTCCTCTCTCATAATTTTACTAGGGTATCAACCAGGCCTTCGGCCTGGTCTCAACCTCTCGTACGCCTTCGGCGTGTTGGTGTATTAATTTTAGACGTGTTTTGACCAACTCCGGATTGGTGCAAGCATTGGGGATATTCTTATGCTGGGAGTTTGTTTTTTCACGAAATATTAAAGTAACAAACTAATAAAATCATCCAATCTAAAGAAATATTAAAAATTACATGTTCCATACAATCTAGAAAATTAAAAGAAGCATCAAATTCTACAATAATACTTCAGGATACATTATATTTGTTGCTACCGGATCTAAAGACACATTTGATTCATTTGGCAACAATAAAGTAATTCTCCTTACAGCAGTACACCGGGACAATGCGACATATAGCTGATCATGGCTAAATATTGGAGTACGTAAATCAATGCCCACATACTTCACCGATTGTCCCTGTGATTTGTTAATAGTCATTGCATATACAACGCGTATGGGAAATTGACGTCTTTCCATTTGTATGTTTAGCTCTGAAGCTGAAGGTTGTGTTGCTTATAGAAATTGACGTCTTTCCATTTGTATGTTTAGCTCTGAAGCTGAAGGTTGAAAATTTATTCTGGGGATGAATACTACTTCACCAGCTTTTTCTCTGGTTGTGATTTTAGCTTCAATCGCGTGTCGTCCGCACCTCGTCACCACCAGTCTTATACCATTATAAATCCCTTCTTTCGGTGCCAGATTTCTCGGCAACATAATGGGACATCCAACTTTAGGGTCTAGCTTAAATGGATGTGATCCTGGTGGACTCAAATTGTTGAGAAATTCAGTTGTAAAATCTGAATCCCTTCCATGATCATCCCGAATCATTTTTTCAGCAGCAAAATACGTGTAAGTCTCCCCATGTAATCTTTATAATGCGTCCATATTAATGTTATGGACGTCTTCATTACGTGGAGATAAAATGATCCTCTCAGTTAAGTATTCGGGTGACATTGGTTCATCCATTCCCAACAGCGGATACACCGAAGATATTAGCTCATGCATGTTTTGACATCGACCCATTGTCGATGGAAGATTAACAACCTCTTCTGGGTTCGTTCCGATGTACATGTCAATTAATCAGATTTAAAATAGCTATGTCTACAATAAATATAGTTTTATTCAATGAAATTTCATTGCCTCAAGCAAGTAGTCAGCAAACTCCAAATTTTCCGGTTCATGCTCCAATCGCATATTTTTGTTTAATGCCAAGACAATAATGTAATCCCAAAGCAATGAACCTCTTATAGATGCTCCAACAGTTTGTTCTCGACTTGCATTCGAGACCACCGGTAGAGTCTGTCTAAAGTCTCCACCCAAGACGACTGTTACACCTCCAAAGTGTCTGTCATCACTGCGAATATCTCGTAGTAGGCGATCAACTGCTTCCACACAAAATCTATGTTGCATTGAAACTTCATCCCATATAATCAATCTGACTTCTTTAAGCAACTGGGCGTAATCCGAGTCTTTACTAATACTAATACTGTTATCATCTTTGACTTCAAATGGAATCTTAAAAGTGGAATGTGTTGTTCGACCTCCATCAAGAAGTAGTGAAGCGATATACCAGATGAAGCAACAATTAAGACTATTTTTCCATCTCTACGACAGCTTCTTGCTATTGTGTTGTACAAAAAAGTTTTTCCAATCCCTTGTTTGGCCGCGCTGAATCCTTCTGGCTTCCGTCATGCAAATCATTTTGTCTCCTGGATGATCTTGTAGATAATGTGCAACAACTTTACTTTGGTAAACATAGAGTTTTGATGTGCTAATTTTCATTAATACAACATCAAACATAAAACTCTAGCGTAAACAGAGATGACCCCGTAAAACTTAAATTGTTGAGCTGATTCAGAGCGGTAAAACTGGAATGAAGTAGTATAGGATTAAAAAAAAAAGGAAATCTATATGTAGCTTAGCTGATTCAAACAACACAAACTGGGATGAATTAAAGTTTGTATTTTCTATGCTATCAATGTAGTCGCCAGGAGATTACCAAGGAATTACAAATATTCTACGGTTATTTGAGCGAAGTATTTCTCTATGGTTACGAAGAGAAGCATAGGTTTCAAAGAAATTTCCATTAGCCTTCAAATGGCTCCTATTTAGTAGTTCCTTTTGGAACGTGAACATTAACAACGATCTCTTATAGGAATTGATTCCAAAAGTCCGTCTTTATCTAAGAGAGTTTACTCAATAGAAACTCCACTAATGTTCCATAAAAAAAAAAGAAAAAAAAAAGATAAGATAAGGACATAATTTGAGCAAAAAGAATACAGTGGTGTCTTAGTTGCAGGGAACTTCATGATTTCGCTGCGCTTTTGGCTTGAATTATGCAACCTTCGATGCATTCATTGTACTTCGAGAGATTAAAATCTAAGTAGATAGATATTTGTTAAAAGTTTATAATTTGATTTTTTTTTTTACCAAACTCCTTACTTATAAGCTCACTTGTAATATACGATGGATGTTTTTATTTGGTGTATAATGAATTATGTTTGCAAAGAAAAATGAAGACAAAAACATTAGATGCCCGTCGCCTAATATGGCAGTAGGATGTCACATTCTAAGAACATACAATTGATTCTGTTAAAACTATTAAGAGTTAGACCGAGAAAAAAAAAATAGGGTTCACAATATTCATAGTAAAACAAAGTATTCACCTATCCCTCCCAACTCCAAAAACACCACATTTTGGAGTCCACAAAAGCTTTAGGAATACAATCAACTGAACGTATGAACACAGAAAAACGTTTTGCTTAAATTACATACAGGCCACAACACCCAAAAACTAACTATGATTATGGATTTTGTAGAAAATCTCTAATAACTTCGTTGCACTTGTAGGCGAACACACCATATACATGTCTTTTCAGTCCATTTTTACGTCTACAAACCAATTCCACTTGCACCTGCAAGAAGAAGATCAAATTACCAGTAATTGGAAATGAAAGAAAAACAACAAAACGAAAATGAAGTAAGAAATTTTTAGTTCACCCTCGATCAATTCCATTCACCATTATCTTTGCATATCTCGTAACCATCACCATCGACCATTGTTTTTTGCGTCTCCCTTAAACAACAACAACAGTAGAAGACATGTGAAAAAGAAGATGATACATATTCATAGGATAGGCATATACAACGAAGATACATAATATAGGAAAAGAAAATATTCTTGATGCTGAAGTCTAGCATTTAATTTCATAGTCCGGACTTCGGTTTCATATTTAATTTCATTTCCACGAACAAACAATGAGAAAGAAGGATCATTAATGTGTGGTTGGACTAACCTACATGTCTCTCATTTCCCGGAATTGTCAGAAAGGTCTCAAATCTCTATTCCATTCAAAGATCCATGGCCGGTCGCATCTGCCGCATTATACTTTCAAATGTGTCTGAGACAAATTTGATCTTGCGTCGTCCCCTTCATATAATCCTCCCAAGTCTCTAGGTGGTTCACGTAGTAACGGTTGACCAACAGGATTCTGAAGACAGCATGTCCCAAATTTCAGGATTCTTAGAGACGTACTTGTTTGTTTTTCTGTCATCCAGTGCAATGCCCGGCCTGCAAAGTGATAATTGTGCAAAATTATATTCCCTAACCCGAAAAAAAATGTTTATACAACGGATTTACATCCTTAAATTTTCAAATAAATTTTGATCAGTCAATGTGTTCTCAAATGAACTTCGTGACAGACTTTCATATTGAGATGATCAGGAAACTGATCCAAATTTTTTTTTGAGATGATCAGAATGATATTGTGCAGTAATGTCGATCAGGAAAATCCAAAACCAATAAATAAAGAAACAAACCTTGATTATGTTTCCAGTCGTCCCCTTCTTCTTAACATCTGATATGAACAGAAAGAATGCTACTAAAGGTCTTTTTTGCTTCAATGGATCATTTACTTATTTTTTTGTTTTTGTTTTCTGGCGTTTATTGCCCTTTCTATCAGGTCGGTGCTTGAGATGGGCCTTTTAAAATTGAAGAAAAAAATCATATGTAAAAGAACTCCCAAGTAGAAAAATAGGCAGAGAGTGTTTATATATTCTTCCGGTGAAACTGACCAATTGCAGTTCCTACTAACGTGGGATAACTGATCCTGACACGGTTATTTTGAGTTGGTTTGGGAGCAAAATAACTTAAAATGGAAACTAAATCCACAAAGGACGGTGGATAAGTCTATACATATGGAACGGACGGAGTAGACCTTCCCTTTGTTCGACCACGAAATCAAGACCACTCTTTGTATTTTCATGACTCCATCCCGGCCATTCTTTGTCTCCCCCAAAAAAACAACTGTGTCATAGTTAATTGATTGGCGGGTTCAAAGTGGCCCCCTACTGACTCCAGAAGGAGTGGGACCCGTCTCTACGTGAGCGTGCGATTTTTACCTTATGTTACATTTTTTTTTTAACGTGTACACATTTGCTGTTATGACTAGAAAAAGAGTGTCGCAGCTTGTCTTGGAGAAATATAATTTTTTTAGGATTTTGTAGGAGTCGATTCCAAGGAATTAGCCATGTTTCGATCGAAATATCGTTTTTCCCGGCGTTTGATTTCTGTTAAACCTTTCGAACTTATCACCCAAAATTTTGTCACAGACGTTTGATTTCTGTTACCTCTTTTTATCCCCATTAAACCTTTCAAATTTATCTCCCGAAATTATGTCAAACACGTTTGTTTGATTTCTGTTAACATATTTATCTCCAGATTCTCCACTAATGAAGATTTTCATTTACCCTGTTCTCTCAAATTTATCACCCGAAACTTTCAAATTTATCACAAATATGTCAAACCCGTTAGATTTATGTTACCTTTTTTTATCTCCACTAATTAAGATTTTCAGATTTATCCCCCGAAATTCTGTTTTGATTTCTGTTACCATTTTTATCTGTGCTAACGAAGATTTCCCTTCCCCCTATTTTTACTCAAACCCTATTTTCTTAATACCTATCTTATAAATCTTGTCGAAATTTTAAATCACCTATATATTGGCCGTGTAAGTCGATTGTTAAAGATATTGGGGTGAGATCTGATATCATGTCGAGCGTTCCAATTCCAGAGGAGATTCTTAACGAAATCTTGTACGTGCGTATGCAAACAATGGTATGCTCTACTCTCAAACCCTAATTTTCCAAAAAGCTATCATGTTGTTGAACACCGAAATCTCAGTTTCATTCTTGTAAGAAATAATGACGAAGACATTGAAGAGAACGATTATCATATCATCCACGTACCTCAAGATTCATTATTATCATATAAAGCTGATTGTGAATGCGAATGTGAGTCTGATTCCGAATGTGAATGTGAATGTGAATGTGAACGTTATAGTGATAAGGGTTCTTTTGTAGATTACCCATTTCATCGAGATGTAGAATCACCGGATGAGGTTTCTATTCTGGGTGTTTGTAATGGTATACTTTGTTTGCTTATTGGCCAGAGGGTTGAAGAAGAAACTCAAACATTATCTGTTTTTGGAATCCTGGGACTAAAGAATACAAGAGGTTAACTAACCCACCAACTGAGTTTTCAAGTGATGTAAAGATCGTGGAAGATTATTCAGCTTATGGGTTTTATTATAATTCTACTACTGAGGATTACAATTTCATTAAAATTGTGGCAATTTCTGGAGAGTCGAGGAGGTTTGGCGTTCAAATTTACAGTCTAGGATCAAACTCGTGTGAAAACAGTCAGAAATTTATACCTTACCGGTCTTCATCACGTCACCGAAATGTAGGCGTTTTAGTTCATGGGGATCTTCATTGGTTGTTAAACAAGCCTGGAAATGCTACTCGTAATGTTATAGTTTCCTTTAGTACTTGTGATGAAGGATTCGATATCTTAGTTCTACCGGAAGCTGTGTGTAAACACCCTTAAATTATCATAGGGTTGTGTGGAAACTAATCCCAATACAATACTCTGAAAAAGGCATGTCTTTCTTTAGAGAAATGCTCTGCTTTTATAGGAAAAACCTGACACGGAAATACCGTACACGTGTACCCTAATACATTTTCTGGTAAGTCTTTTGTGATTATCCGTACTCATGTACTATTATAGCTGGGGTAATTTAGGCAATCACTAATCACTTTCTGAGGAGAGTCCACTTGTGCCACGCCATTGTCATTGGTAGTCTCGGCTTGTTACGTCATCGTTGATAGTGGCTTCGGCTTGTCATCATCGGCTCGTTACGTCATCGTTGATAGTGGCTTCGGCTTGTCATCATCCGAAGCCCCCATTCTGATGCCTTCGGTTCTGGTCAAATCCGTGTGCTTACATTAGCCCCCTAATTGTTTTGTCAAGACTCACAGGTTTGGAAATCAGTCATAACTTGCGCTAGAATGTGTCTTTATTGATTCGGTGTGTTTTTCTCGGAGCCCCCTTTAGGTCGCGACTTCGGATCTGAATGCGTATTGATTTGAGCCCCATTTTCTCTTCCAGTTTTAGCCTCTCTACTTCCTTGTCTCTTTCGAGATAGCAGTATGAGTCCTTTGCCACTTCCTCTTATCTTTTAGGTTTTAAACAGCAGCCATTCACTGCAGGGCATAATTCTTTTCTGCCGCTTCATCTTCCCACTGGTTGATTGACAAGTATGGTCTCTTCCCAAACGTGTCGACTCTTCGTCTTTCTGATGTCTTCTCGAATAAATTCTTTTCTTCTCACCTTCTTTCCTTTTATTCCTTCTTTTAGTAACTTCTTATTCTCTCTTCTTTTCTCATTTTCCTTCTATTCTTTCCTTTTATTGTCTTCGGTACTTCAACTGGTTTCGGTTTTTAGATGGAACCGCAGATGTCTGGTGCTGGTAAATCCATTTATGCGGAAAATTCCGCAGTTATGAGAAAAGCTCGTCTATTTGGTGTAGAGTCGGGGGATAGTCCTAACTCCGGGTTTATTTTCCAGGACAAATTCATCCCCATGAGTGGAATTCGTGGAAACATTACATTCTGTCAAAACCTCGACATGTACAACGTATTCGGGAACTTAACATTGAGCATGCTTTGGAACTATCTGCTCATCGGAGTATCTATCGTGCTAACAAATCCCTTCTCTAGCATGTCTTTGGTGGGTTTCTGGTTTGCATACCTTAGTCTTTGCTTGGGTGGAGGCTTCCCCTACATTGGAGGACGTCGTTTCCCTCACAGGATTACCCATTCATAGTTCTCACAGTTTCGAAGAAACTGACCCCGATGGTGTTATGACTGATTCGGATTCGGAGTTGTACAAAGTATTGGTGGGAGTTCGAAAGGCTATAGCCCGTAAAGTGAGTTGTACAAAGTATTGGATCGTAAGACTGGTCTAACCCATTACAAATGGATTGTTTCATCTCATTAGTAGGAACTCTGTAACCAGTTGCTGCAAGTTCATCAAACAATCGTTTAGCTTCATTTAAATAAGCTTTCAAAGACTTATTACCTTTGGATAAGTTATGCAGTTTCTTTTTGAGATTCATCTGGTGAGCAAATATCTTAGGTGCAAACTCATTTTCCAGTGCATCCCATATTGCTTTCGAAGTACCTAGCTTTGCAACAACGCTGAGAACTTTTGGTGTAAGGGTTGAGTTAAGCCAACCAATGATTAATGCATCTTGTGCTTCATAGGCAGTGAAGGCAGGATTGATCTCATCACTGTCTGGTAGAGTGCGATCTGGCACTTCTTTGGATCCATCAATAAATCCAGTTAGCCCATGCCCCTTTAAGATAGGTTTGAATTGAGCTTTCCATAATATGTGATTAGTTTCAGTATGTTTCAGAGTTACTAAATGATGTATTTGAACTTGTCGAAGATTAGTTGTTGTATCTGCCATATCTGATTCTGTGAGTAGGGTGTTGGTTCTTCACTTTTTTTTGTATTTGATATTTGCGGAAGGTGAACTTGGATCAAGAGCCTGATATCAAGACAGAAGGGATAAATGGTGAATATCTTTCACACCAATCTAATGCAGATTGAGCTGTTATTTATAGTAATATGTGAGTACATTGTGAAACAGAAAACTGTTATGATCCTAGTAAATAGCAAAGACCTGACTGAATTACTAGGACTTAGTAACAACTGCAGTAGCTGGCAAAGTATCTTGCGGAAGACCTGGGCTAACAAATGCTGCTGCGGGTTCAGTTAAAGAAGATAAGCGTGCCTCTATTTCGGGTTGGATGAATTATTGGGCTCCCCGTGTTACCGAAGAAATTAGTAAGAAAGAACTTCCGTCAGTTGTGAAGTCTTATGACCCTCCTTCTCATGGGCATAGTGATGATGCCGAGCTTGCTGCATTCCTGACATATTGGCTGATTCATGATCTTTTCGAGTGTTCACCAAAAGATACCATTCGTGATGACATTCTTCGGATGGCTGTTAAGATGGCGAGGGGGGTTACTTATCCTTTGGCTCCGATGTTTCTAGGTGGGGTATATCGTCATTTGGATACACTTGTCTCGGATGTGGAGATTGTGAATAGTCAGCAACACGTAGTTGAGAGTTATGTTCCCACTATTTTCATATAGATGTCGTTTTGGGAAAGGTTTCCTACTAGTAGATCCGAGGTTCATGATTTAGTTGTGAGAATAGATAGTGATGTAGGTACTTCTGGTCGACTCCCTCCTGCCCCAGTTCGTCATCCTCGTACTGCTTCGTATGAGAATAAACACATCAAAAAGGCAAGCAATGAACTTATGTGGATAGTGGATGATTTGAAGTCATTCCGAGCGCGCCTGTATGATGATACTCCCAGAGGGGCATTGTTTCTTGGTCCTAGCTTCGTGTTTCTTGATGATGTGTTAGACTCGGATAGTTCGACTCTTGATGACGATGAGTGGGACTTTTTGGCGATGGTGGCTCTGGGTTTTATTCCTGGGCACTATGAGGGCAAGTTTTGTGTTGTTGGTTACAATGTAGACAGAGTTGCCAGACAGTTGGGTTATGATCAAGGATTGGCTTCGTTCCAAACTCCGCTATTCCCGGCAGGTGATGATTTGATGAGGGACTGCTATCGTCGATTTGTCTTTAAACCCGATGGACCTAGATACTGTCAGGATCTCCCATTTCATTTATCAGTCCCTTCGTCGAAGAAGCCCCCCATTTTTACACAGTCATAGTGCACGAATTGGTCTGACGAGTTAACACGAATGATTGAATTTGTGTGTGATGTTGCCGATCCTGTGGGAGTGACTAGTCCTCACTCATCAAACGCCCGAGGGAGGATTAAGCTTGCACCTGAGGTTGCTACTGCATATGGAATAAAGCCCGGGTCAAGAGGAAAAAGTACTGTGGACTCGGCTCGGAAAGGCAAGGAATCATCTTCTTCTACTGCTGCTAAGGTAAGTTTGGTATTGTTTTGGAAATTTTAAGATGTTATATAGTGCTCCGTTGTTTAGTAGCTCTTGATTAGGGCTGAACATGGTGTCGGTTAACCGTTGGAAACCGACCGAACCAGACCAATAAGCAAGAAACCGAACCAAACCATTTAGATTTGGATTGGTTTGGTAAAAAAATTTGAAAAACCGACAGTATTGGTTTGGTTTTGGTTTGGCCTGAAAACCGAACCAAAAACCATTGGAAAACCGATAAATATAGACCGTTGATTAATATCAGATAGATTCAATCCACACCCTTCATATTTCTTAAGTTATAACCCAAGTATACATTCGTCGACCTAATTTTCACTTCACATCTTCGCCTCCTCTTCACTCTTCAGTTCATAGAACAGAAAGTTGAGATGTCAGATGCGTAAGGAATATACCATGGTTGCGATTCTCTAAACTCTAGTAGAATCTAATCATCCCCTCCCCTCATTCTTCTTCTTCTTCTCCTTCTCCTCCTCCTTCTTTTCAGCCGAAATCTGTTCATATGAGTTTGTAATTGTAACCTGTCAGTGTTATCTAGGGTTTACTAGTAGAAGGTATCATCTTCATTCTTCAGACGAAATAAACAAGGTATCATCTAATTATTTATCATTTATGTAACTTGGGTTACTTGATTTACATGATTTATATTTAATCTAGGGTTTACTAAAATGATTTGATTTTGCATGTTTTGTTTTTTTGCAGGATTAAGTTGATTTCTTTGATTCAACTATGGAGGAATCAGGATCAACACCAGTAAGATATTTTTCCTCAAGAATTAGAAAAATAGGATTCTAAAATTTGCAGTCTTCTTTTACTAATTCGTTCAAGTGATTGGTACCACTGTGTCAATTCGTTCTTTTAGCTCTAGCTGAGAGGACATCCAGTGAATTTATCTACTCCTTAATTAATTATAACATTAATTTTGTGCTTATGCAACAACAAAAAAAGAAAAAAAAAAGGATGAATTAGGGAAAGTTGGCAAAATCTAATCATGTTATTGTATAAGTCAATTAGGGATTTTTTTTTTGTGTAAAATCATGTTCACGTTCAACTTCAGTTCTGTATCAATGTTAATGTTAATGTTAAGTCAATTAGTCAAATAGAATCGTCAACTTCAGTTCTGTATCTCTTCAGTGGCATCTGAATCTGCCTTTAGCACTGGGAGGCGTATTCTCGATCCATATCGAAGTTCTTTACTTCCCACAACAGTTGAGGCATTGATTTGTGCTCAAAATTGGTTGAAGACGCCGATTGATCTTGATACTTCTTCCTTGGGACCAGAAGAGGAAGTTAGTTCAGGTATTATTTCATTTGTTAATTTGTTTGTAGTATAGCAGTTTAGCTTATTGATGACATACCACAAAATGTTCTGTTTATCTAGTTCATGTATGTCAGCTTATGGGTGACTCATAAAACTTCATATAATTAGCTCATAAGTCACATATAGGAATTATAGATCATTCGCTTTATTTTGTGAGTTGTAAGGTCAAAGATCAAGCTTTATCATTTCAAATCATTAGTTTAGAGTTTGTGATACTTATCTTTTGGAGGTAAAGCAACAATTCCAGTGCTTGCTGTAACTCTCTGGATTTTGCAAGTGGACTGGATTTCACCATTTTGAAATGTCTATCATGCTCCTGAGATTTAGAGGCTGGATCTAAACAGTCAAAATTGGGTTGGGGGATTTAAGTTGCAAGAACTGTAACTCTGTTGTATGCTATTGAGAGATAAATCTTCTACTTCTGAATTAGTTCTAGCCAAACAATTGAATTCAGTTTCTCTTTTACTTTGATTAAATTTAACAATCATCTCAGCATCATCATTAATTTCTTCCCTAATTGAATTTCAGAAAATCCTAAACAATCTTCAATTTTTTCTCTTTCAACTCACTGTATACTACTGATCGTGCATTTGTTCATTGCAGAATTTTTGGACTCTCTCTCTAAATCCATGTTCGTAAACATAACAGATGATGATGTTGAGGACTAAGGAGTACCAAGGTAATTCATCTCACCAATTGGAAGCATGTTTTCTTTGGATTTAATTTAAAGTCTTAATGTGCTAATTTAGTGCCTCTTAAACCTGTTAAGTTATTACCTGTTCAGTTAGCAAAGAAAGATACATTGTCCTCCTGATGGTGTGTTTACATGTCACGTCTTTTCACTGTTAGCATTTTCATGTATTGTTTGCCATCATGATTAGTGGAAATATACGTGAATTAGATTCTAACTACCAGTTGCTTGCCATTTTCATATACATGCAGTCAGCAACCCTGGAAAGTCTGAAGCTATCAGTTGATTTTGTGGATGCATAGCTGGAAAGTGTCGATGTTGTTCAGATGTTATGGAGACTGTGGATCTTTTGAATTACTAATCTTTATCTTTTGAATTGTGTTTAAGAATGTTATGAATTTGGATTGTGTATGGAATGGGAATGTATGTAACCTGTAGGTAGGTTTGAAAATCTTTAAACCATGTTTTTTTTTCCTTAGATTTGAACTGTCAGTTTCCTGAAACTGACATAGCAGCCGGTTAACCGATAACCGCTGGAATAAACCGAAACCGGCTAGAACCATTAAGAAACCGAACCAATGGTTAATGGATTGGTTTGGTTCATATTTTAAGAAACCGATAGTATTGGTTTCGGTTTTGGTTTGGCTAAAAACCGAACCAAAACCGACCATGAACAGCCCTACTCTTGATATGGAATTGGTTTTCTTTGTGAAGCTCCCAAAATGTACTCGGGTGGCGATTCGGAACAGGGGAGAATCAACAACATCATTTTAAGATCAAAGAGGTAAAGGGAAGACAAAATTACGTAAGCTTTGTGTAATAGACCGCACGTGATTGTCATAAAGTATATATCTATAAATTTTGTCGGCGTGTTGTCCACATCAGCTGCTCCTAATGCCTTATAAATACGCCTTTCTGTATGTGCAAAATTCGTTTATTTACATTGAGCCTCTCTCTTGTTTTTGTTTTGATTATTTAGTTGGTGGAGTAGTGAGTCCTCAGAATTCCTTCTTCAGGTAAAATATGTTGTTTTGCGCTTTTAGCCAAATTTGTGGCAATAGGTATTTATTGAGTTATCGGGTTGACTTGTAGGATATAAGCATGGGGCGTTCGGAACAGTAGGAGAGTAGCATAGTTCGAAGAAGAGGAGACACCAGGGTAGTCAAGGTGTCACTGGCTCGAGATATTCCGATAATGCATTGCCTCTTGCCATCGACAGTCCTAATTCCTTAGTCGGACAAGCAACTTGGTTTGATTTCAAAGGGAATGTGTCTGTTGTTGCAAGAACATATGCTCATTTCATGCCGGTTTATAATTTTCCTGTCGCCCCAGAGCTGAAAGAATACTACAAGGAGGTTGTGGAGGAACGAGGGCACATAGCATGTACAGAGGTGCTGCCGGATCGCAATAATTTGATTTCCAGTGTGTCTACTTTGGTTGCTGTGGAGAAAGAGATGGCTGACCTCGGTGATGAGTGCCCTTCCAGGACTACTTTGGAGACATGGAGAGAGCTTTATTTTGCTGAAATTGTTGAGGTTCAATATAAGCTGGATTGAGGAATTGTTCAAGGGTTTAGAGGAGAAAAGGGCAACCCGATAGTTGGTGTTACCTTGTGAGATTACAAAGCTATTGTTATCTTAATCACTGTGCTAGATTATAAAATGAGTTGAAGTTTGTCACTTTATGTATCCCTTTTCTTTGGTTTTCTTTTGGCAGGTGTGAAGATGTCAACCCGTATTCGGTTGGCTTTGGAGATATCAATGCACTCTAGGCTAAATGTTGTGTTAGAGTTGGCTCTTGGGCATTTCAAGCTTGTTTCAGCCGAAGACCAAGAGTGGATTATGGGTTCGGAAATGTCCATGACGAAGGCATGGCAAACCAAAACATTTGCAGATTTAGAGGCTGATAGTCTTCGCCTTGTTCGTAAGGTAAAACGGACTAGGATTTCCTTTCTTATTCAGGATATTGAGGTTACTTTGCAGCATTCGAAGGTTGCTTTATTTCACGCTCGAGGTGAATTGGCTCAGCATGCCTAGTTCTCATATGTAATTTGTTTGTTTGATGAAATAGTTTTGTATGATTTTCTCATTTGCGAGATCTCGAGATCCATAAGAAGCTGGGTGAATTATAATTATGAACTTCAGTTTTGAAGCTTACGTTCCTTTTAGATTATGGTATATTATTGGATGATGTTAGACTCGAGTCTTTTTAAATTAAAATTTGAGTTTTATGTATGTCACGGTATAGAGTTAGTCTAAGCATGTGGCATCGGGTTTAAGTCCCTTTTGCTTTGACACACAGCCTCGAGGCGTGGTGTTCGTTGTCGTGGTTTTTTTTTTTAGAATTAAGTCGTATCCGGTGTCACATGCGTCTTTTGCACGGATTTGATTTCATTGTTATGATGCCGAATATAGAATTCCTCTTGTTTTGAGATGTAGCCTCTAGGCTTGACACCCTTCTTAGACCTAAGTCATAACCGATGTTACATGCATCTTTTGTATGAGCTTGGTCTTGGTGCATGTAATCAGATTTCAATCCTTCTCGAATTGAAATATGTAGAATAAAATTATGCGTTTGTTGATTGCGTTACGCCCTTTCAATAGTTCGGTGTACCCTTGAAAGGAGTAATAGGAAGAGATTAAGACGAAAAGATGAAGCCTTTTATTAAATGGCATTGTTGCTTACATGAATTGGCATTGAATTTTGTTCATTCTTCTGTAAGCCCCATGCGGTTCTCCCCTTTAGTTGGTGTGTCTCCCCGGGGATCTTATTGAAGGCTTTGTTTAAGTATTTCCGAGCTTCTGAGGTCAACGTTTGTAGACGTATCCCCCCATACGGATGGGTAACTTTTGGAAACTGTCTTCGTTCATCCTTGTGGACGTGTGTTCACTTAGTGGAGTTGTCCTCCGTTGGATTAGTATATGTAGTCACCTAATCGGGAATTGGTGTCGAGTAGATGTGTGTGACTACTTCACTTGGTTCACTTGGCCCGTTGTAAAAGGCGGCTTCGGCTAAGTGTGCTTTCTCGGTTGTAAAGGGATCAACTGAAGCGGGGACACGTTTCTGCTTTCTCTTCAGGATGAACTTGATGCACTGATGGTACGTAGAAGCACAATTCCATACTTGTGTAATCATGGCCTGCCTAGGAGTATATGGTAAGTTGGGTGTACATCAATGACGTAGAAAGGTTCACTGGCTCGGATAGGGCCCATCTGGATTTCCAACTCAATAGTCCCAGTTGTTTGTTGAGTAAGTCCGCCGAAGCCTTGAATTCAGTAGCAAACTTGTTAATATCTTCTTCTTTAATCCCAACGCTTTCGGCGGTGTTCAAATGGATTAGATTGAGTGATCCTCCTGTATCCACAAAGGCTCTTTTAAATTTGTGCTTGCGGATTTCTGCCGTAACATATAGTTGTCGCGTATGGTCACAGTCTACTGTTTGATTTTTCTCCTAAAAGGTAATGATGTTAGTGGGTAATGGGTATTTGCGGTCCAAGTATCGGTTGACTCCTTCATTTGCTGCTATCTTGATTAGTATGACTGCGGCGGTTTGACGTTGCTCAACTGTAAAATTTAGTGTATCAAAGAAATCTGCAAATAATGGTTTCTTCGCGATCGGTGGCTGCAATGTATTCGTAGTTTTCTGCTTCAGACACAATACAGATTTCCTCGGTTGCAGCTTCGCCTCCTTCGTGTGTTATCATGAATACTTGACGCGGCAATGGATCCTTTTTGGATGTGTGTTTCTGACCCGAAATCAATCTCCCCACTTTGGTGTCTGTTATGAATTTTCCGTTTGAATGTTCGACAGTTTCTTGTTGCGTGCTCGACCTTTTGGTGATAATGGCAGTATCTAACATGGCGTTTGATGAAGGGTGAATTTGTGTTTAGATTCTACCCGTCCTAGACACACCAAATGACCTCACAATGCCAAGAATGGTAAGGGAGAGAGAGTCCTTCCATTGTACCTTGTCCTTCTTTATATAGACTTTCCAAAAGCCCCTTCCTTGTATGACATCATCGTGCCATGTGTCCTAAACTTCTTTGATTACTACTAATGTCGCTCCTTCTCTAATAAAACCTCCTTCTTTCCTATTAATTCCTCTCTTGTCCTTTCCATCTAATAGACATTTTCTTGGTAGACTTGGTCTTTAGTCCCTAAGTCCTCATGTCCCATGTCGGGCTTGCCTCCCCTTTGAAGGCACACTAGCCCAGCTAAAGCCTAAAGGGGTAATATTTTTCATGTATCAACATTAGTCCCCCGACTATTGGGTCATTTGTTAAATGACCCAATAGTCAAATCATCCTTTACTCTCGATCACCATGCGTCGCAAACAGCAGGACTGTTGCAATGTCACTTATGATGACACTTCCTCTATATATAGATGTTGTTCCTTATGTTCGATTATCTGCCTCATACATCTCGTTATCCGTTTTTGCTTCTTCCCGTAGGATACTTTACTTAAATGACTCATTCCCTTCATGGGTACGTTTTAACCTTAGCGCTCATTCCTGCGTTGGTCTCAATGTTCAAAGAGGAGGAATTGGAGCGCCTGTTGTTAGTGGAGGCCTAAGTTAAGGTGCTCCGTGAACACAGATTAGCGGAAAGGGACTCCATGCGTGTCCAGTTTGCGGAATTTCATGAAGCGCATCAGGAGGCTCAGAGGGCCGGACACATGACATCTAACTTTCAGCATGCTTCAGATGGCGCTGTCACAGCTCGGTACGCTGCCAACTTGCTTCTCATGGAGTCCTCACTAATGACAACGACTATAGACCATGCCATCGCTGATTGTCGTTCGTGTACCTCTGATCAAGTGACTCCGCGGCTCCCGGGGTACACTGTATCTTTAGCGGTTGTCTCAACGCTCGTAAACTTGTTCTATCCCAAAGATGAGCTCGCGCGTCTACTAGCGTTAAGAGCAGAGGTGGAGGTATAGTGGGTTCTCAGGAAAACTCGCTTAGAAAAAGCACGTACGGAGTGTGATGAACATGAAGGCACTCTCGCGCTCGCTCATAATGCAAAAGGCAAGGGTAAAGTTATGCGGGACATCCGCAGGGTGATAAGCGAGGCTAACCGGAAACTATCTCAGGCCGCCATTCAGTGTGACGAGGGGCGTTTAATGGCAGAAGCCGTGGATATGGACATTGCCCGTTGTCGCGGGCGGATAGTCGGTTAATGTTGCGTGTCGTTTTATGACGAATTATTTTGCTGGCTTTTTCTTTTGTACACTTTTTTTGGGATTCCGTCTCTTGTGGACTTCTTTTCGATGTTAAAACTATTTATTGCTTGTCTCTATGTTGCTTTTCCTTGTTGCTACTTTCCCTTTCTTGTGTTGTGGGTATTGCCCTACTGGTCTTTGATCTCTGAGTCCCCAGGACTCATTTCAAGTTTGCCTTCCCTCTAGGAGGTACCTCAGTGCTTCTTGGAGAGGCATCGTCTCCTGTACTTCATTTTCAATGTGAATTGACACGTATTTCCACATGTAAAGAAAAGGGGGGTATGGATGATAATTGCATCGTGAGTCATGCCCTTTACCTTTATATACAGTTTTTCTCCCTAGTATGCTTACTAGTTTCTTTTTAATTTCATTCTCCTTCTCTTGGTCAATCGTATTTCCTGCATGGCCAACTGTCTTCATGGATATGTGTTATCTTTGGCGCATGTTCCCATGTTGGTTTCAGCGAGATTTAGACGCTGTGAATTGAAGCGCTTTCTGCTTGTGAAGTCTGAAATCTAGGTGCTTCGAAGGCAGAGGAAGATAAATAGAGATGCCAAGCGCGAGCACTTCAGGTTACATTATGAGGCGTATCAGACTGCTCGGCAAGCTGAACCGTCAGGTCGCGTGCCATTAGAGATCCAGCGAGTGCTGGACGAGGCTACTACCGCTCATGATGCGGATAATCAATTATTTGTATATTCTGTGATGCTGATGGCTACTATAGATCGCTCCATTTCCGATTGCCATCTCTGAATTTCCGATCATATATCCTTACCGCTTCTTGGGCATACACTGACCTTGGCGGCGGCGTCTACGCTCGTACCTTACCCCTATCTTGAGGATGAGTTGGTGCATTTATTAATCTTAAAAGAAGAAGCGGGTTTGTTGTGGACGCTTTGGTTAATTCGTCAACATAAATCTCGTAAAGAGTACGATGATCATGAGGACACTCTTTCGCTTGCTCGTGAAGCCGAGGCTGAGGGTGAAGTTATTCAAAACATCCATCATTTAGTGCATGAAGCTGATCAGGATATTCGCTTGGCTACTGCCCAGTGTGATGACATACGTTTGATGGTGGAAGCTTTGGATGTGGATATTGCTCGTTCTCGGGCGTTAATGGATGATTAGGTTGCGTGTCCCTCTGCAGGATTGTCTTTTCATTTTGACGCTTGGTTTTTCTTTTATGTTTGTTCTGAATCAATATGAATAGTTTTTGCTTTTGAAGTTGGAGTGTTGTTTTCTTCCCTTTCTCTCTTTTATTTTTTTTAAAATGTGCTCCCTCCCTCTCATGTTTCTCTTTATTGTTTTGTTTTGTCTTTTTTTTTTGAGAAGGGTATGCGCACTCCCTCCCTCTTTTATGAGGGGGGTTACCACGGATAAAAGAGGGTTAACGCCCTAGTAAAACGCGATTACTCTCCCCCTCTTTTTTTATTTATTTATTTATTAAGAGGGTGTTGGGTGAGGCGGCCGTTAGTGGAACGCACCTACTCCGCCCCTCTTTTGGTTGAAAGGGTGTTGGGTGGGGTGGGCGTTAGTGAAACGTGCCTACTCCCCTTTTTTTTATTGAGAGGGTGTTGAGTGAGGCGGTCATTAGTGAAACGCGCCTATTCCCCCTATTTTTGTTGAAAGGGTGTTGAGTGGGGTGGGCGTTAGTGAAACGCGTCTACTCCCCCCTATTTTTGTTGAAAGGGTGTTGGGTGGGGTGAGTGTTAGTGAAACGCGCCCACTCTCTCCTCTGTTTATTGAAAGTGTGTTGGGTGGGGTGAGCGTTAGTGAAACGCGCCCACTCTCTCCTTCGTTTATCGAGAGGGTGTTGGGTGGGGCGGGCGTTAGTGAAACGCGCCTACTCCCCCCTCTTTTGTTGAAAGGGTCTTGGGTGGAGTGGGCGTTGGTAAAACGCGCTTACTCCCCCCTCTTTTTTTCAAAAGGGGTTTGGTGATTTGGGTAGAGGGGCGGTCGATCAGGCGCCTTTGGTTTTCTTGAAACCTTTTGTGAATGTCGGTCAATCAGGCGCCTTTTGTTGCCCTGGGGCTTTTTGCGAATTTGGCAGTCAGCCAGACGCCTTTGGCTGTCCTGGGATCTTTTGTGAATTTTTCAGTCAATCAGGCGCCTTTGGCTGTCCTGAGACCTTTTGTGAATTTGTCAGTCGATCATGCGCATTTGGCTCCCTTGTGACTTTTGTGAATTTGTCAGTCGATCAGGCGCCTTTGGCTGCCCTGAGACCTTTTGTGAATTTGTCAGTCGATCAGGCGCCTTTGGCTGCCCTGAGACCTTTTGTGAATGTATCAGTCGATCATGCGCCTTTGGATACCCTGAGACCTTTTGTGAATTTTTCAGTCGATCAGGCGCCTTTGGCGGCCCTGAGACCATTTGTGAATTTGTCAGTCAATCAGGCACCTTTGGCTGCCCTGAGACCTACTTGTGGATGTCAGTGAATTAGGCGCCTTTGGCTTTCCTGAGACCTTTTGTGAATTTGTCAGTCGACCAGGCGCCTTTGGATAACCTGAGACCTTTTGCCAGTCGATTGGGCGCCTTTGGCGTTCCCGAGACCTTTTGTGAACTTGTTAGTCAATCAGGCGTCTATGGCTTTCCTGAGACCTTTTTTTAGTCAATCGGGCGCCTTTGGCATTTCCGGGACCTTATATGAATTTTTCAGTCAATCGGGTGCCTTTGGATTTCCCGAGACCTTTTGTCAGTCAACCGGTCGCCTTTGGCGTTCCCAGGACTTTTTGTGAATTTTTCAGTCAATCAGGCGCCTTTGGCTTTCCCGAGACCTTTTGTCAGTCAACCAGGCGCCTTTGGCATTCCCAGGACCTTTTGTGAATTTGTCAGTCAATCAGGCGCATTTGGGTTTCCTGAGACCTTTTGATATACTTGCCCATCAAACGTGAGAGAAAATTTTTTCTTCCCAAACGAAAGTGTTTACAACTTGCGGGCCTATACTCCGCATTCTCTCTCTCTTTTTTTTTTCGGTTAGTGGCGAGGGAACGGGTCATGTGCAATCGTCTGTCTTGTCGTCTCTAGTTCCCCAGCTGCCCGCTTGCGTTCAAATATGCTCCGAATGGCAAAGCATTCCACCGTTGGGTGCCCCATCCTTCGGTGGTAGTGGCGGTATCTTGCCGAGTTTTTATCCATTTTGTTGATATCCACCATGGTCGGGGGTAGCTGAATTTCTCCTTCGATGATCCATTGGTTCAAGAGTCTAATTGCGCGTTCTTAATTTACTTCAGGGGAGAGTGGGTGGCATTTTATAATGGCGCCTACTTCCTTCATTTTTCCCTCGGATGTCTGCCATCAATCTAGAGTTGGTCTCTATTTTCCTTACTAATGTTAGGTCTTACGTTGCGTGGGGTTCCCGACGCAGCACTAACCGTAGTACGCCAAACAGAATCTGTAGGTGCCCCTTCTATGCAGTCGGCGATCCTCTCAGCTGCTTCTTATAGTTCTACGAAGGTATGGAATCTGAAATTGATTAAACTCCCTCTAAAATCTGGTACCATTCCTTGTACACAGATTTCGACAAGCGCTTCCTCGTTGATTTCTTCATGATAATCCAATGTCAAGCGCCAGAACCGCAATATGTATTTTCCTACTTCTTCGCCTATTCGTTGCCCGCTCTTGCTCAGATCTATCGTCATGATCTTCCTTTTGGCCGAGTAAAACTTCCCAAGAAAGAGCGTGGACAAAGTTTTCCAGGAGTCCACGCTTTCTTCCTTTAGGTTGTCATACCAAGTGAACGTTGTGCCCGTGAGTGACTTGGGAAATTCTTTTAAGCACAACTTTCCATCGGTAGCCTTGTCGTTCATTGCTGATAAGAATCGGCTAAGATGCTCTCGCGCATTTCCTTGGCCTTCATACACTTTAAACTTTGGAGAGATGTAGTCTTCGGGATACGAATATTCCCGGATATGCGCGGGGTATGGGATATTCACGCAGCAATGATTATCTTGTTTTACCACGTGATATTTCTGCTCTAGGTACTTGGCTATTTCTTTTTGTGACGTTACCTTCGTATTGACACCTTTGTGTTGTGCGCTCCCCGTTGCCTCTTCATAAGTACGTTGTCCTGCAATTACTGCCTGTGCTATCCAGTTTTCAATCTCTCGTCTCCTTCGTGCGCTCTCATCCAATTCTTCCTGCATGTTTTGTAAAGTGTATGATATGGGTTTCGCTAGCTGGGATGCATGCTTGTTCTTTTCCTGTGATGTTGTCACCTCTTTATCTTGGGGTCCACGTTTTACTGATTGCTTGATAACTCCCAGGATCGGTGTTTCTTCCTCACTGTCATCATCTTCTATTGTCACTTCGTCGAGGTTAAGGGGTTGACCGGCCGCTTAGTTTCCTGTCGCGCTCGAGATAGGCCTTCTAGGTGTGTCATGGTGAGCTAGGCACGAGCCTCCGGGTGTGGTCGCCAAATGTTGAAGGGTGAATTTGTGTTTAGGTTCTACCCGTTCTAGCCACACCAAATGACCTCACAATGCCAAGAATGGTAAGGGAGAGAGAGTCCTTCCATTGTACCTTGTCCTTCTTTATATAGACTTTCCAAAAGCCCTTTCCTTTTATGACATCATGCCATGTGTCCTAAACTTTTTTAATTACTACTAAAGTCATTCCTTCTCTAATAAAACCTTCTTCTTTCCTATTAATTTCTCCCTTGTCCTTTCCATCTAATAGACATTTTCTTAGTAGACTTGGCCTTTAGTCCCCATGTCCCATGTCGGGCTTGCCTCTCCTTTGAGGGCACACTAAGCCAGGCTAAAGGGGTAATATTTTTCATGTATCAACAGCGTTTATTTTGTTCTGTTGGCTCTTTTGCCGGAGATGGAAGAGTTTTGTCTCCGTCCTTAGGCCACTCTTCTAGGAGTTCTATAGCGGTTTCTAGTGGGCAAGGGAAGTCTGATGGTTCCACTATTTCATCTGAATTACCAGTCTTCTTATATCCTTTCTCATCCCTGAAATTTGCTGACCGCTTGCCCTGTCTGGTATTGCCTTTTTCTTTGGCGTAGGCTACCAAGTGCCTCCATTGCTTAGCTTCCAATGCTTTGAATTCTGCAGCATCATCGGCTCGGGAACACGCGTCTTCGAAATCCGCAAAGGCTTCCAGTTTGACAGCTACTAGGATGAAACTAAGTTCTGTGGGGAATCGACTGATGCCAATATTGACAAGTTCCTTTTCAGGGATTTTGACACTGCTACGCAGGCATTCTACCTGAAAACTCTTTGCGAAATCCAGATATTTCCCCCTGGCTTGTACCTATGGTTGCAAATGTCCGAAATGGTGAATTATTTTTGTCGGGAATAGAACTTCTGCATAAATTGAGTTCGCATCTCATTCCAGGATGAAATTTTATTCTCTTCCAATCCCACGAACCATGTGAAGGCCGGGCCAGTAAGTGATTTACCAAATTCTCTAAGACAAATGGAGTCATTCGTGGCATACTCGTTCAGGCTCATGAGAAAACGGAAAACATGTTCCGTTGCATTCCCGGAACCATCAAATAGTTGAAACTTGGGTTGTTTGTACGTTACTGGCACAGATTTGTCTAGTGATCCTTGAGTGAAAGGAGACTGCATGGCAAAGTTTGTTGCAGGTGAGGTCAACCCATAGTGTTCCTCGATATATTTGGCGATGTGTTCTTACGCCATTGGGATATGGTCTTGTCCCTTTTTGGGTTGCCCCTCTGAATTCCGGGAGACTTCCTTTGGTGCTTGGACAGTGCATGGCGTCTCGCTACGTTGAGGGTTTTATCTGAAAGATGAGAGTCGTCTGCCGAAAGAGTTTCGTTGAGTTTTACTTTGTAATAGGAGGGGATGTTGTGGCACCCCGAAAGGGTCAGGATCTTCATCACCTCCCTCGGGTTGGAGTTCAGCTAGCCTATCCATCAAAACTAATCTTTTTTATCCGAATTAGCCAATTCCTGGCGCATCTGTTGTATCTCGAGTTGTTGCGAATCAGGTTAAGGTTGTTCCTGGATTGGTACGTTCACTCTATTCATCCCAGCTTGTACTTGCGGAACTTCTTCAACATGTCTAGGTGCAGCTCCGGGAACGTTTGATTGGTTTAATCTTATTTGCAGGCTTTGGCGTTGCCCCCCCGAGTCTTCTATCAGTGGCATTCCGAACTCAAGGTTTTTTTGTTGATTCTGTACTTCATTAGGTCTCGATGATGACATTAGTCCTTCCAAGTTCTTAGCAGGAAAGTCCAATCTTGTGGTGTTGAGATTTTCTGTAATCGATGACTCCATGAGTATTTTAGTGGTACTGAGGGTTAGTCCCCAGTGAAGTTACCAAATGTAAACACCCTTAAATTATCATAGGGTTGTGTGTAAACTAATCCCAATACACAGTACAATACTCTGGAACAGGTCTGTCTTTCTCTAGAGGAATGCTCTGCTTTTATAGGCAAAACCTGACAAGGAAATACCGTACACGTGTACTCTAATACCTTTTCTGGCAAGTCTTCTGTGATTAGCCATACACGTGTACTATTACAACTGGGGTTATTTAGGCAATCACTAATCACTTTATGAGGGCAGCCCACTTGTGCCACGTCATTGTCATTGGTAGTATCGGCTTGTTACATCATCGTTGATGGTGGCTTCGGCTTGTCATCATCCGAATCCCCCATTCCGGTGCCTTCGGTTCTGGTCAAATCCATGTGCTTACACGGTGGAAAACAAGAATTTTACTAAGAAACTTGGAAGATTGGATGAGTCTCTTTGTTTACTTGTCGAATCTGAATCTCGCGGAGATTGAGCTGATTTATGGGTAATGCAAAAGTATGGGTGATAGGTGTGATAAACACCTTGATATTTATCTATTGTTTATGCTTTCTTTGCTACTTTTCTTGTAAATTATATGTATCTTATGTTTGCTTTTGAGTGTTTAGGTACTTTGGAGTCATTATGATCAAAAGAAGGAGAAAAATCATCCATTTGGAGCGAAAAGATCAATTCACATGCGAGTTATATTTGGACCAGGCTAAGATGCACGAGAAGGAGGTGAAGAATGAACTGTCAGTTCCTCAAAACTGACAGTTGAGTTGAGAAAGGAATTAGGCTATCGGTTCTCCAAAACTGACAAGCCATGTATGAATTGGTGGCCCTTATTCAGTTGATTGAGTGTCGATAGTAGTTTTGGTTACTACATGGCCCTAAATCTGAGAATCTCTCCATCATTTTTCCATCTAAAATTCATAGAAGCAAGGACTTGTGCGGCTGCTGTAAGTGTTCAATGGAGAAAAACCACAGATCGTTTAATCTCTTCTGCTAACGTTCGAGAAACTCAGGGGAGATTGAAGTGGTTACTGTTCAGAGAGAAATTGAGGTGCTACCTGAGATCGAGGAGATATGTTTCTGTGAAGTGTGGTGGTTCGATCGATGGTGAAGATTGATCTGAGATAGAGAATAATTGGATCTGCTACTGATTGATAGAGGCGGAGATTTGACAAATTGAGATGTGGTTTGCTGCTAATGAAAGATTAAAGAGCTGGGTTTGTGCTTATATTCAAATCAGAGGAGAATCATTAGAGTTAGGGTTCTGTGAAACTTAGACTAAGAATCATCAAGGGAAGATATGAAGCCACTGCTGTCGACTTCAGAAAGTAGAGGTGGGAGATTCAAATGAAGAAGGTTGCTATTACTGTTGAGAAAAAGAGATAGGTTAAAGCTGGTGGATGTTTAGAAGGAGTTCTGTGTTGCTGATGGGACTGTTGTGTTGGTGGAAGTGAAATTGCAGGTCAGTGGCTTTGAGATGAAGAGAAATGGTGCAGTTGTGTTCGCATTGGTCTTGAATCTTGAATTCAGAGATAAGAGATGTTGGTGCTGCTGTTGCAGGTACAAATGCTTGTGCTAATTTGAGGTTGCAGTTGCAGCTGCTGTTGCAGAATGGTTCAGTTACATGAGTTTGTGAAAGGGTCAGAAGCTAGGAACTGAATTGCAGGTGTTGTTGGTGCTGCGAACGGAGGAGAGCAAGCATTTGCTGATGTTGGGTGGATAAGCAATTATGCTAGCAGAAGTGGTGCTAGAGTTGGAAGTTCAGATTCATCTGGTGGTGATTGTTGCAGGGAATGGACTGGTGTTGATGAGAACGCAGTGGTTTATTGATGGAAAGGAAGAATGGAAGTGATGGGAATGATAGTCTGAAATGGTGGTACTGTGTGTTGAGTTATTTCAGCTGAAGGAGTTGATATGGATGAACTGAAAGTTGGTGTTTCAGTGAGACAAGAATGAGAAATTCAGAAGAGTGGTGGAGATGTATGTGCAGTGCAGCTGGAACAGAACAGCCATCATGGCTGGAATTGCACTGCTGAAGAACAATGATTGTGCAACAAAGCCTTGGCCTGTGCAAGACCACTCAGTCCAATTAGTCGAGTTAGATAGATGACTCGGTATGACTCGGTGTTTGACCCGAGTTAACTCAGTTGACCTGAGATTTGACTAGTGACCTGGTGGACTTTGCCGGTCACCTGAGCTACTTTCCCGGCCAACTTTCGGGCGGTGGAACCAGTTTTCCGGCGACCACTTTTGGGACATATTTTCACATGAGTATTCCTTACATATGGGCTTGGTGGGCATCATTGTATTGGACTTTGGAGATTTGACCTAATTTTAGAAGTTGGAGGAAAGCTACAAAAAAGGAAAAGTCTTCTACTTCTTTTGGGATATCACGTACTATTCTTGGAGCTTTGGAAATAGCCGCTTTTACTTACGCTAATAGGGTTTGCTTTGCTTTCATATTCTTTAATTCATTATTATTATGTTGATGAACTTCATAGCTATGAGTAGCTAAATCTTATTTCATTGGTTAAGGATGTAGTCCTATTTCTAAAACTTGTGCTTGAGTTATGAATTAGTTTTCTCTCTTGATTATCGTTCAAACTTCTACTGTTTTCAGTAATCATATGATTGATGTATTGTGATAGGACTTAGGCGTTTGTTTAGTTAAGTGGCCAATTAATTGAACTTGCATCCTTGTCCATAGCTAATTTAGGGTTTTTCATCAAGCGATAACCCCGAATATAAGTAGCATGATATTATTACGGTTTGTAGTGATACACTCTCGTAATCATATGTAGAGTTTGACCCTTGTCCGAATTGTCATGCGTAATGTATGACAATTGTATTGATTAGCCTATTTCTGAAACTTAATGCTCCTAGGAATTGAACTTAATTAGCGCAAGGCGTTAGGTTATTTTTTAGGTAGAATTCACATATGCAGCTCTAATGTGTGTGTTGATGAACTTAGGAAATTAATGGAATATCTTGCTCTCTTGATACTCTAGGATTTTAAAAGAGATTAAATTGTAATTTTAATCATGTATGCAAGCACATGTTTAAGATTGAAGATGAACTCCTTGACCAATATATTTCTCTCATTGATTATTTCTTCAATTTACTTTGCTTTTGATTTACTTTTATTGCTTACATAAAAATCAGAAATCCCCTCAATTGGTTACTTAGGAAATTAAATACATAATAACTACAATTGCCTTTCTGTGGAAACGATTCTTATCATATACTTTATGAAAGTGAAATTATTTTTGACGCATACGACAGCGATCAATGGGGTCAAACAATCTTGGACTAAACTTTTTACAACTACTGAAGAGAATATATTTATGAGTAATGGGATGCCGGTATACACATTCAAGAATGGTGAAATTCTGATGCCAAATTCAGAGGGTTTTTTTTATACGACCCGAGATGTGATAAAGCTAAACTTGTGACCATTCGTGAAATTTCTGGAGGCAGTGAAATCTGCCAAGTTGAAAGTTATATGGACATATTGGTTTCACTCGGCTCACGTACTTACGTTGGGAAGTAATTTGCCTACTAGGTGTTGTTTATTGCTTTAATACAGATTTTGTCTCTTTTAGAAAAAAGAATAAAAAAAGACTATGAAAGAGAAAATGGAGTATAGATTTGCTGGAAAATTTAGTTAGTCTTATTTTAGAAGCAAGATAGAACTTAATGTTGTCAGTCTTGTGATGGACAAGATCTGAGTTAGTTTATTTCCCTTAACCATTTCTTTAATGTCTCGGAATATTACAATCTTCTCATAACCGTAGTTTTGTTTATTTTGTTCGCATTCGATTTATTTTCTAATCTATAAAAATTCTTTCTTGCTAACGTCGTCAGACTTGTACCCCAAGTCATGTATACGGGTAATCTAATTTATAGAACTGTAATATTTTTGTTGCTTACTATGAGAAACACTATAAAAGATTATTATTCCAAAAGATAATAAACAGAGAATAGACTCTGCTATAAATACAATAGAGTGTGTTGTACAGACAACCATACACACGGACACAGCTGTAATAGCAGCAGTTACAAAATAACAGAAAAACTAACAAAATTGACTAAACTACTTCCAATACTCCCCTGAAAACTGAAGCTGGGAGAAAAGTAAAACAGCAAAGTTTGAAAAGTAAGACACTACAACTGGTAAAAGAGCTACTGTAAAGAAGAAGTAGAAATTCCATAAATAGTATCAGTTGTCGGAGATAAAACATGTGAAGAAGAACCTAACAACTGCACCAATAACCTTGATAAAGTTGGATGACATAGTCCCGTTGTGAATAAATCAGCTAACTAATCTTCTGAAGCAACATGATATAACTGAATAAAGCCATCCTCAACAAGCTCTAACTGAATGATATTGTAGTTCTATATGCTTTGTCCTGGCATGAAAAATTTGGTTAGAAGCTAAAGCAAAAGCACTGGTGTTGTCACAGTAAAGTTTAGCAGAACACTTTAAAGGAATATGTAACTCATACAATAAAGAAGAAAGCCACTTAAGCTCAGCTGATGCCACAGACAAGCACTTATTCAGCTTCTGCTGAGGATTTTGAGACAGTTGGCTGTTTCTTGGAAGACCAAGATATCAAACTAGAACCCTGAAAAACTGCATATCATGATGTAGATCTCCTTGTATCAGGACAGCCTGTCCAATCTGAGTCTGTATAAGCTCTTAAATTCTGCAAATCACCTTTTCTCAATGTAATACCTAAGTCAATGGTTCCCTTTAAGTATCTCAAAATTCTTTTAACAAGTTGTAAATGTATATCTGTGGGTGCATGTATAAATTGGGATACATAGTTAACACCAAAACAGATATCTGGTATAGTAACAATTAAATACTGTAAACCACCTACAATAGACCTATACTCAAAGACATCTACTAATAATGTACCATCATGAATCGATGCTCTTGAAGCTTTAACAACGAGAGTATCACAGGGCTTAACATTTTAGCTTTATCTAATAACTCCAATGTATACTTCTTTTGTGTAAGAACAATTGTATCAGAATCTCTAACAACTTCAATTCCCAGAAAATATCCCAAGTTGCCCAGTTCTTTCATATAAAATTCAGTCTTCAGAGAAGTAATAAAGGAATCCATCAATGATGAAGAACAACCAGTTAAAAGAATATCATCAACATAGAGTAATAATATAACTATGTCCTTGGCATTATAAAAGACAAACATTGAATTGTTAGAGATTGATTTCTTAAATCCAGATGACAATAAAAAAGAACTAAATATATGAAACCAATCCCTGGGAGCTTGTTTCATTCCATACAAACTCTTCTTAAGATGGCAAACATACTCAGGATGATCTGGATCTGCAAATCCAGGTGGCTGGATCATATAAACATATTCATTAAGAAATCAATGAAAGAAAGCGTTACTAACATCCAATTGTCTAATATGATTCAAAGCCATACAAAGAACAACTCTGACAGTGGTACACTTTACAACTGGACTAAAGGTTTCATTAAAATCCACTTCATCTTGTTGATTAAAACCCTTAGCAATTAACCGTGACTTGAGTCTATCTATAATGCCATCAGGCTTTTTTTTGACCTTATACACCCATTTACAACCTAATATATTCATATGAGGTTCTGGTGGCACCTTTCCCAAGTTCCATTCAATTCTAAAGCATCACGTTCTTCTTTCATAGACACTTGCCAACTAGGATCTTTAATTGCTGCCTTAAAAGTCTTAGGCTCAGAAATAGTAGTTAACAATGCAGTATGAGAATGAGATAAAGGATGCTTGATAGTAGAAATCAATATATGATATGGAAATTGCTTTGACTTAACAATCCCATTTTTTGACCTAGTGACAACAGAACTAGTATGAAGAGCCTCAGAAAGAGAAGGAGTTTCAGAAACAACACATGGATTAGAAAGAGATGGAGAAGAAAACTCAGAAGTTGAGGAACCAAAATAAAACTGAGATTCATCAAATACTACGTTTCTTGAAATATGCAACTTTTTGGTGATAGGATTGTAACACTTATATCCTTTATGCAAAATACTATAACCAATGAAGACACATTTAACTGATTTGGGAGATAATTTGTCAGCTCTTGAATGAGCTAGACAAGGATAGCAAACAACACCAAAAATCTTAAGAAAACTATAATCAGGAGCAAGACCAAATAAAACCTCAAAAGGAGACTTATAATCCAAAAGTTTTGTAGGAGTTCTGTTTATAAGATAAGAAGTTGTGAGAAAAGCATCATACCAATATTCTTTTGGGCACAAAGCATGAAACAAAAGAGAATTTCCCATTTCAGTAATGTGCTTATGCTTTCTCTCAGCAATGCCATTCTGCTATGGGGTGTTAGGACAAGAAATACGAATGAGAATACCACTAGATTCATGTAAAACCTTAAAAGGCCCTTTAACTAACTCAGAAGCTCCATCAACTTGAAAAGCTTTGATTTTTGTGGAAAACTGATTTTCAGTCAATTTTTTAAATGTGGAAAACACTTAACATCATCAGACTTTAGTTCCATTGGATAAATCCAAAGAAAACCACTGAAATCATCAATAAACACTATGTAGTATTTAAAACTATTTAAAGAAGGAATGGTAGGACCCCACATATCATAATGAATGAGTGACAGTGGTGTATCAACATGTGATTGAGACAATTGAAAAGGAAATTTCTTGTTCTTAGCAAGTTTACAAGGATGACATAAAGAAAGAGAAGAATTTGAAGCTAAAACAATCTTATTTTTAGAAGACAATTTATGAAGAATATTCTGAGAAGGATGACCTAGTCTATTATGCCATGTAGAAGAAGAAACAACTACATTAGAAACAAAAGAAAAATTGTTGGGCGCAATATGACTAATAGGATACAAATTGTTAACCATTTTTCCCTGAGCTAGTAAATTATCTGTTGCTAAATATCTTGTTTCATAACCAAAAGGGTAAAACTTGAAATAACAAGAATTATCATGTGTGAACTTTTCAACAGAAAGTAAATTATGCTTCATTGTTGGTACTAATAAGATATTGTTGAGCTTGAGACTAGTTTCTGATGGTTTAATAACATAATTTGCAGTAGACACTATAGATAATGACTTACCATTGCCAATTTGCACATGATCCTTGCCTTTGTAATTAGAAGTATGTTGAAGTAAAGTATCATCACCAGTCATGTGATCTGTTACACCTGAATCAGAGATCCACTATGGAGTAGAAGTACTGGCAGAATACAGAAAACCCAGCAAATTTCTGAGCACCAGAAGAACTAGAAGCTGCTTGTTGTTATACATTTTCCACAGTAGCAATATGACCAGAAGTAGAAGAACTAGAAGTTGCAGTTGGGGGATGATACCTAAAATGGCATCTACTTGCATAGTGTTCCTTTTTCCTACAAATCCGACATTCCACTTGAGAATAATCCCTTCTTACAAAACCATTAGCACTGCCAGAAGACCCTTCTTGACTAGTATCACCCTTCATATTTGTAGAATTCTTGAAATTTCCTGAACCTTTAAATTTATTCTTGTTATTTGCATAAAAATCATTACCACCATTATTATTCTTGTTGTATAAGGCAGATGAAGTTTGATTATCAAACATACTCTGAGTGTCATGATGTTGAGCACTAAGCCATTGATCATGATTCAGCAGCCTTGGCTTTAGTTCGGCAAAAGTAAAAGGATTTTCTCTATTTTGAACAGCAATAACAAAACTATCAAATTCCCTGCCTAAACCATTCAAAACATGCATCACTAAATCTGATTCAGGAACTTTTTCACCTATAGCAGCTAAATTGTCAGCTATAGTCTTGATATTTTGCAGATAAACTTGAACAGTGAGATTCCCTTTCTTGAAATTATGTAACTGATTCCTCAACATAGCTTCCTTGGCCATGAATTGATTCCTAAAGCTAGTTTCAAGAAAGACCCAAATTTCTCTTGCAGATGAAAGACCCAAAACATCTCCAGAAATAGAAGGAGTAAAAGTTGCCTTTAAACAACTAACAACAAAACAATCTAGCTTTCTCCATAAAACCCACTCAGGGTTAAGATTATTCACACCATTAACAACAATTTCCTTAAACGGCTCTTGATCATCATCAGTAACATGACCATATAAGTCAGTTGTAATTAAAATTGACTCAAACTGATCCTTCTAGACAAGATAATTTGAAGAATCCAATTTGGATGAAACAAAATTTGCTATATTCGAAAAAGGTAATGAAAAAGGTAAAGAATTACCAGCTTGAGCAGCGGAAGACATCTTATTTCTTCTTGTATAAACAATTACAGACATTAACAGCCAACAACAAGAAAAAATTTGAATGAACAGATCTGAATCGAATTTTGGTGAATATGAATCTAAAATAGGTATTAGAAAAAGATATTGATTCACAGAAGAACTCTTCCTGAAAAAATATGTTGAAAATTATTTGCAGGTAGGGTTTTATTGATTTATTGAAAAATTTCTCCTAAAATTGAACCCTCAAGATACCATGAGAAACACTGTAAAAGATTATTATTCCAAAAGATAATAGACAGAGAATAGACTCTGTTATAAGTACAATAGAGTGTGGTGTACAGACAGCGATCAATGGGGTCAAACAATCTTGGACTAAACTTTTTACAACTACTGAAGAGAATATATTTATGAGTAATGGGATGCCGGTATACACATTCAAGAATGGTGAAATTCTGATGCCAAATTCAGAGGGTTTTTTTTATACGACCCGAGATGTGATAAAGCTAAACTTGTGACCATTCATGAAATTTCTGGAGGCAGTGAAATCTGCCAAGTTGAAAGTTATATGGACATATTGGTTTCACTCGGCTCACGTACTTACGTTGGGAAGTAATTTGCCTACTAGGTGTTGTTTATTGCTTTAATACAGATTTTGTCTCTTTTAGAAAAAAGAATAAAAAAAGACTATGAAAGAGAAAATGGAGTATAGATTTGCTGGAAAATTTAGTTAGTCTTATTTTAGAAGCAAGATAGAACTTAATGTTGTCAGTCTTGTGATGGACAAGATCTGAGTTAGTTTATTTCCCTTAACCATTTCTTTAATGTCTCGGAATATTACAATCTTCTCATAACCGTAGTTTTGTTTATTTTGTTCGCATTCGATTTATTTTCTAATCTATAAAAATTCTTTCTTGCTAACGTCGTCAGACTTGTACCCCAAGTCATGTATACGGGTAATCTAATTTATAGAACTGTAATATTTTTGTTGCTTACTATGAGAAACACTATAAAAGATTATTATTCCAAAAGATAATAAACAGAGAATAGACTCTGCTATAAATACAATAGAGTGTGTTGTACAGACAACCATACACACGGACACAGCTGTAATAGCAGCAGTTACAAAATAACAGAAAAACTAACAAAATTGAAAACTACTTCCAATACTCCCCTGAAAACTGAAGCTGGGAGAAAAGTAAAACAGCAAAGTTTGAAAAGTAAGACACTACAACTGGTAAAAGAGCTACTGTAAAGAAGAAGTAGAAATTCCATAAATAGTATCAGTTGTCGGAGATAAAACATGTGAAGAAGAACCTAACAACTGCACCAATAACCTTGATAAAGTTGGATGACATAGTCCCGTTGTGAATAAATCAGCTAACTAATCTTCTGAAGCAACATGATATAACTGAATAAAGCCATCCTCAACAAGCTCTAACTGAATGATATTGTAGTTCTATATGCTTTGTCCTGGCATGAAAAATTTGGTTAGAAGCTAAAGCAAAAGCACTGGTGTTGTCACAGTAAAGTTTAGCAGAACACTTTAAAGGAATATGTAACTCATACAATAAAGAAGAAAGCCACTTAAGCTCAGCTGATGCCACAGACAAGCACTTATTCAGCTTCTGCTGAGGATTTTGAGACAGTTGGCTGTTTCTTGGAAGACCAAGATATCAAACTAGAACCCTGAAAAACTGCATATCATGATGTAGATCTCCTTGTATCAGGACAGCCTGTCCAATCTGAGTCTGTATAAGCTCTTAAATTCTGCAAATCACCTTTTCTCAATGTAATACCTAAGTCAATGGTTCCCTTTAAGTATCTCAAAATTCTTTTAACAAGTTGTAAATGTATATCTGTGGGTGCATGTATAAATTGGGATACATAGTTAACACCAAAACAGATATCTGGTATAGTAACAATTAAATACTGTAAACCACCTACAATAGACCTATACTCAAAGACATCTACTAATAATGTACCATCATGAATCGATGCTCTTGAAGCTTTAACAACGAGAGTATCACAGGGCTTAACATTTTAGCTTTATCTAATAACTCCAATGTATACTTCTTTTGTGTAAGAACAATTGTATCAGAATCTCTAACAACTTCAATTCCCAGAAAATATCCCAAGTTGCCCAGTTCTTTCATATAAAATTCAGTCTTCAGAGAAGTAATAAAGGAATCCATCAATGATGAAGAACAACCAGTTAAAAGAATATCATCAACATAGAGTAATAATATAACTATGTCCTTGGCATTATAAAAGACAAACATTGAATTGTTAGAGATTGATTTCTTAAATCCAGATGACAATAAAAAAGAACTAAATATATGAAACCAATCCCTGGGAGCTTGTTTCATTCCATACAAACTCTTCTTAAGATGGCAAACATACTCAGGATGATCTGGATCTGCAAATCCAGGTGGCTGGATCATATAAACATATTCATTAAGAAATCAATGAAAGAAAGCGTTACTAACATCCAATTGTCTAATATGATTCAAAGCCATACAAAGAACAACTCTGACAGTGGTACACTTTACAACTGGACTAAAGGTTTCATTAAAATCCACTTCATCTTGTTGATTAAAACCCTTAGCAATTAACCGTGACTTGAGTCTATCTATAATGCCATCAGGCTTTTTTTTGACCTTATACACCCATTTACAACCTAATATATTCATATGAGGTTCTGGTGGCACCTTTCCCAAGTTCCATTCAATTCTAAAGCATCATGTTCTTCTTTCATAGACACTTGCCAACTAGGATCTTTAATTGCTGCCTTAAAAGTCTTAGGCTCAGAAATAGTAGTTAACAATGCAGTATGAGAATGAGATAAAGGATGCTTGATAGTAGAAATCAATATATGATATGGAAATTGCTTTGACTTAACAATCCCATTTTTTGACCTAGTGACAACAGAACTAGTATGAAGAGCCTCAGAAAGAGAAGGAGTTTCAGAAACAACACATGGATTAGAAAGAGATGGAGAAGAAAACTCAGAAGTTGAGGAACCAAAATAAAGCTGAGATTCATCAAATACTACGTTTCTTGAAATATGCAACTTTTTGGTGATAGGATTGTAACACTTATATCCTTTATGCAAAATATTATAACCAATGAAGACACATTTAACTGATTTGGGAGATAATTTGTCAGCTCTTGAATGAGCTAGACAAGGATAGCAAACAACACCAAAAATCTTAAGAAAACTATAATCAGGAGCAAGACCAAATAAAACCTCAAAAGGAGACTTATAATCCAAAAGTTTTGTAGGAGTTCTGTTTATAAGATAAGAAGTTGTGAGAAAAGCATCATACCAATATTCTTTTGGGCACAAAGCATGAAACAAAAGAGAATTTCCCATTTCAGTAATGTGCTTATGCTTTCTCTCAGCAATGCCATTCTGCTATGGGGTGTTAGGACAAGAAATACGAATGAGAATACCACTAGATTCATGTAAAACCTTAAAAGGCCCTTTAACTAACTCAGAAGCTCCATCAACTTGAAAAGCTTTGATTTTTGTGGAAAACTGATTTTCAGTCAATTTTTTAAATGTGAAAAACACTTAACATCATCAGACTTTAGTTCCATTGGATAAATCCAAAGAAAACCACTGAAATCATCAATAAACACTATGTAGTATTTAAAACTATTTAAAGAAGGAATGGTAGGACCCCACATATCATAATGAATGAGTGACAATGGTGTATCAACATGTGATTGAGACAATTGAAAAGGAAATTTCTTGTTCTTAGCAAGTTTACAAGGATGACATAAAGAAAGAGAAGAATTTGAAGCTAAAACAATCTTATTTTTAGAAGACAATTTATGAAGAATATTCTGAGAAGGATGACCTAGTCTATTATGCCATGTAGAAGAAGAAACAACTACATTAGAAACAAAAGAAAAATTGTTGGGCGCAATATGACTAATAGGATACAAATTGTTAACCATTTTTCCCTGAGCTAGTAAATTATCTGTTGCTAAATATCTTGTTTCATAACCAAAAGGGTAAAACTTGAAATAACAAGAATTATCATGTGTGAACTTTTCAACAGAAAGTAAATTATGCTTCATTGTTGGTACTAATAAGATATTGTTGAGCTTGAGACTAGTTTCTGATGGTTTAATAACATAATTTGCAGTAGACACTATAGATAATGACTTACCATTGCCAATTTGCACATGATCCTTGCCTTTGTAATTAGAAGTATGTTGAAGTAAAGTATCATCACCAGTCATGTGATCTGTTACACCTGAATCAGAGATCCACTATGGAGTAGAAGTACTGGCAGAATACAGAAAACCCAGCAAATTTCTGAGCACCAGAAGAACTAGAAGCTGCTTGTTGTTATACATTTTCCACAGTAGCAATATGACCAGAAGTAGAAGAACTAGAAGTTGCAGTTGGGGGATGATACCTAAAATGGCATCTACTTGCATAGTGTTCCTTTTTCCTACAAATCCGACATTCCACTTGAGAATAATCCCTTCTTACAAAACCATTAGCACTGCCAGAAGACCCTTCTTGACTAGTATCACCCTTCATATTTGTAGAATTCTTGAAATTTCCTGAACCTTTAAATTTATTCTTGTTATTTGCATAAAAATCATTACCACCATTATTATTCTTGTTGTATAAGGCAGATGAAGTTTGATTATCAAACATACTCTGAGTGTCATGATGTTGAGCACTAAGCCATTGATCATGATTCAGCAGCCTTGGCTTTAGTTCGGCAAAAGTAAAAGGATTTTCTCTATTTTGAACAGCAATAACAAAACTATCAAATTCCCTGCCTAAACCATTCAAAACATGCATCACTAAATCTGATTCAGGAACTTTTTCACCTATAGCAGCTAAATTGTCAGCTATAGTCTTGATATTTTGCAGATAAACTTGAACAGTGAGATTCCCTTTCTTGAAATTATGTAACTGATTCCTCAACATAGCTTCCTTGGCCATGAATTGATTCCTAAAGCTAGTTTCAAGAAAGACCCAAATTTCTCTTGCAGATGAAAGACCCAAAACATCTCCAGAAATAGAAGGAGTAAAAGTTGCCTTTAAACAACTAACAACAAAACAATCTAGCTTTCTCCATAAAACCCACTCAGGGTTAAGATTATTCACACCATTAACAACAATTTCCTTAAACGGCTCTTGATCATCATCAGTAACATGACCATATAAGTCAGTTGTAATTAAAATTGACTCAAACTGATCCTTCTAGACAAGATAATTTGAAGAATCCAATTTGGATGAAACAAAATTTGCTATATTCGAAAAAGGTAATGAAAAAGGTAAAGAATTACCAGCTTGAGCAGCGGAAGACATCTTATTTCTTCTTGTATAAACAATTACAGACATTAACAGCCAACAACAAGAAAAAATTTGAATGAACAGATCTGAATCGAATTTTGGTGAATATGAATCTAAAATAGGTATTAGAAAAAGATATTGATTCACAGAAGAACTCTTCCTGAAAAAATATGTTGAAAATTATTTGCAGGTAGGGTTTTATTGATTTATTGAAAAATTTCTCCTAAAATTGAACCCTCAAGATACCATGAGAAACACTGTAAAAGATTATTATTCCAAAAGATAATAGACAGAGAATAGACTCTGTTATAAGTACAATAGAGTGTGGTGTACAGACAGCCAGACACACAGACACAATTGTAATAGCATCGATTACAAAATAATAGAAAAGCTAACAGAGGTCACGTTAACTAATGTTGATTTGACTAAATTACTTCCAATATACTATTTGTAAAGGTCATTGAAAATGCTAAGTAGCACCCGGATTTGTACACCAAAATTTGACACCGCCTATGTATCAAATTTATATTGGTTTATTTCTTAAAAGGGACCCCCTATTTTTCTTGGTGGAGTAGGGTGTGAAGGTAATGAATGGTTGAGATGACTACCGCATAGTGATGTAGAAAATCGGGGTCTCTGTAACACTTTCGGGCCATTTGCGTGAACTGAAGGAATGCTTCAGATTATAATCATGCACTCTCTTCAAGGTACGCTAGAATGGCAAACCAATCACAAACATTCACTAATCGATTTTCTACGGACGGACTTTAAATTCGAAAGTGCTACGGGGATCCCGGATTTTGCCCCCACTATCTTACACTACTATATGGCAATCAGATCCACCATTGATTCCTCCTCGTCCTACCCCACCAGAAAAAATAGGGAGGCCTGTTTTAAAGAATGAACCAACACTGTTTTGACATGTAAACGGTGTCAAAACTTGGTGTATGAAACGGGGGACTAGGAAGCATTTTCGCTTTAAATTCTACCTGCAAAGTAATTGCAAATGCTCAGCAGTCGCTTTGAGAACTTTAGCAGCATTGCAGCAGCAGCAAAGCGTACTATTATTGATTATAATTCAGCAAGCGTGTAAAAGGCACGTGGAATAATCTTATTCTACCATAAATGACCAAACTATCCATCATAATTCCCAGTAAAATCCTTAAGATATCGTTTATCTTCTCAGAATCTTCTCAGAAATTTATCAAAACACCATTTCCTAGCTCTGAAAATAAGAACTTTCAGAGAGATATGGAGAGAAGCTCTGTTCTAAGCTTTCCTTCTTCAAAAACACATTTCAGATTTGCTTCTCATCAATTATCTTCTCTCAAGTTGTTAATTTTCATCCTAAACAGTTTAGATGGATTTTCTCCTTGAAAACATATTATCGCCATTTAATCTTCGAAAAACCTAGATGGATTTTCCTCATCACGAGCTCAACAACAACCTGAGCTCGAATCAGATTCTTCATCAACTGATTATAAGCAAGGGAAGAAGAGGCTTGTTGATCGTTTATCAGCTGTTATTGATGCGGTTAATGATCAGGAACTTCCTCCGTGATTCGTGGTAACGCAATCAGGTAATCATCCATTTTTTGTACTTCAATTTTTTCTTTAATCAGACATTTTTCTAGTTCCAATTTGAAATGAAAAACTTTCGCAATTGCCGAGCATAATGAGTACATTTATGTATGGATAATTTTGGTATTTAGTTATTCGATTTATTTTGAGGTTTTAGGCAAAATATATTAAGAAGTTAATGTTCAATTTAGGGAAAGCCGATAGTTTTCCAGAGTTTTCTAGAATTTATGAATAAATCCATTATAGAATTTCAGAAGTTATGCTTTTAGGGAATCAGAGAATTTTCCAGAGTTTTCTAGAGAATTTCAGAAGTTATGTTCAAGAGTCTAATAATTTCAGGAATCACTTGCTTATCAAGTTATGTAAGCTATAAATACCATATGAAATTGATGGCTCATTACACACACAAGCTCTAAACTCTAATTGCGTTTTCTCTTTTCACCTTCTTTTGGTTTCAGTCTTTAATTTTCTTCTTCAATCACAGCAGAGAGTTTTCATCAATGGCGGATACCGAGAAGTTTGCTTTCCAAGCTGAGATCAACCAGCTTCTCAGTTTGATCATCAATACTTTCTACTCTAACAAGGAGATCTTCCTCAGAGAGCTTATCAGTAACTCTTCCGATGCCTTGGACAAAATCAGATTCGAGGGTTTGACTGATAAGAGCAAGCTTGATTCTCAGCCTGAGCTCTATATCCACATCATCCCTGACAAGGCCAACAACACCCTTACCCTAATTGATAGTGGTGTTGGTATGACCAAGTCAGATTTGGTGAACAACCTTGGTACCATTGCAAGGTCTGGAACTAAAGAATTCATGGAAGCTTTGGCTGCTGGTGCTGATGTTAGTATGATTGGGCAGTTTGGTGTCGGTTTCTATTCTGCATACCTTGTTGCTGATAAAGTTATTGTTACCACCAAGCACAATGATGATGAGCAGTATGTTTGGGAATCACAGGCTGGAGGATCTTTCACTGTTACCAGGGATACCTCTGGCGAGGTTCTTGGCAGGGGTACTAAGATCACTCTCGTTCTCAAGGATGATCAGCTCGAGTACCTTGAGGAGCGCAGGTTGAAGGATTTGGTCAAGAAGCATTCCGAGTTCATCAGCTACCCAATCTCTTTGTGGACAGAGAAGACCACTGAGAAGGAAATCTCAGATGACGAGGATGAGGAGATGAAAGATGAAGAGGGAAAGGTAGAGGAGGTTGATGAAGAAAAGGAGAAGACGGAGAAGAAAAAGAAGACTATCAAGGAAGTATCCCATGAATGGGAGGTGATCAACAAGCAAAAGCCTATCTGGATGAGGAAGCCAGATGAGATCACAAAGGACGAGTATGCTGCATTCTACAAGAGTCTCACCAATGACTGGGAGGAGCATTTGGCTGTGAAGCACTTTGAGGTTGAAGGGCAGCTTGAATTTAAGGCAGTTCTCTTTGTTCCCAAGAGAGCCCCATTCGATCTCTTTGACACAAAGAAGAAGCCCAGCAACATTAAGTTGTACGTTCGTCGTGTGTTCATCATGGATAACTGTGAGGATCTCATCCCTGAGTACCTCAGCTTTGTTAAGGGTATTGTTGATTCAGAGGACCTTCCCCTTAACATTTCTAGGGAGATGTTGCAGCAGAACAAGATCCTTAAGGTCATCCGCAAGAACTTGGTGAAGAAGTGCCTTGAGCTCTTCTTTGAGATTGCCGAGAACAAAGAAGATTATATCAAATACTACGAAGCCTTCTCCAAGAACCTCAAGCTTGGGATCCATGAGGATTCCACCAACAAGTCAAAGATTGCTGATTTGCTTCGATACCACTCAACCAAGAGTGGTGATGAGATGACCAGTTTGAAAGACTATGTGACCAGAATGAAGGAGGGTCAGAATGACATCTTCTACATCACTGGTGAGAGCAAGAAAGCAGTTGAGAACTCTCCTTTCCTCGAGAGATTGAAGAAGAAGGGTTATGAAGTCCTTTACATGGTTGATGCCATTGATGAGTATGCTGTTGGTCAATTGAAGGATTACGAGGGAAAGAAACTTGTATCTGCCACCAAGGAAGGTTTGAAGTTGGAGGAAAGTGAGGATGAGAAGAAGAAGGCCGAGACGTTGAAGGAGAAGTTTGAGGGTCTGTGCAAGGTGATTAAGGAAGTGTTGGGTGACCGAGTTGAGAAGGTTGTTGTCTCTGAGCGTGTTGTTGAATCTCCCTGTGTTTTGGTTACCGGAGAGTATGGTTGGACTGCGAACATGGAGAGAATCATGAAGGCGCAAGCTTTGAGGGATTCAAGCACGGCTGGATACATGGCCAGCAAGAAGACCATGGAGATCAACCCTGAAAATTCAATCATGCAGGAGCTCAGGAAGAGGGCTGATGCTGACAAGAATGACAAGTCTGTGAAGGATTTGGTTCTCCTGTTGTTTGAGACTGCTCTTCTTACATCTGGTTTCAGTCTCGAGGAGCCAACCACCTTTGGCAACAGAATCCACAGGATGTTGAAGTTGGGTTTGAGCATTGATGAAGAGGGTGCTGACACTGAAGCTGACCCAGAGATGCCTGAACTTGTTGAAGATGATGCCCAGGACAGCAAGATGGAGGAGGTCGCCTAAGCCCTTGGTAGATTGCGTAGAGTTTCTAGTACTGGCACTTTCTCCTGTACAGAATTAGTAGCGCTTTGTTTTCTATTTTATTTTTGGTTTTTTTGTTTTTCCTTTTTTTTTTCCTTTTCTGCTTTAGGCTGTGAGTTTGAGGGTATACTTCTCTTTTTGGCTGCCCTGGATGTTTTTGTTACATTACTTACCTGGTCTGCTTAATTTCCTACATAATTGTCTACATCTCATTTTATTTTTTTGGTATGTCCCGCATCTTTTATCTATATGCTTTTTCTGAGTTTGGGTAGAAAAGAATTTTTCAAGTTCCTTAAGAAAAATATAACTTCTTTTAACTCAGATCCACAGAAATACAACGTATAGTCCTGCCTGCGACAGGGTTAGCACAACCACAGAAACTTTGCTTGAAGGTTGAATCCGAAATGCTGAGCTTCTTTTGCAGAAGAGGTGCACATGGTATCTTTTTGTTTTCATTACTTTCTTTCACGGCAATTACTCATGGAGCCACCTTCGACATAGTGAACCAATGTGGTTACCCAGTCTGGGCAGCAGCTGTACCTGGTGGTGGTCGACGACTAGGGACAAACGAGGCCTGGAGAATTGATGTAGCTCCTGGAACAACCAGAGCCCGCATATGGGGTCGAACAAATTGTAACTTCGATGATAGTGGCCGTGGCAGATGCCAAACTGGTGACTGTAACGGACTTCTCCAATGTAACAGTTATGGTCAACCACCGAATACTCTAGCAGAGTATGCACTCAACCAATGGAATAACTTGGATTTCTTCGATATTTCTCTCGTTGATGGATTTAATGTACCCATGGACTTTAGTCCTACTAGTGGTTGTCGGGGTATTAGATGCGCGGCCGATATTAATGGACAATGCCCAAATGAATTGCGGGTACCAGGTGGCTGTAACAATCCATGCACAACTTTCAGGACCGACCAGTTCTGTTGTAATTCAGGCAACTGTGGACCAACTTACTTCTCAAGATTTTTCAAGGACAGGTGCAGGGATGCTTATAGTTACCCCAAGGACGACTCGACTAGTATGTTTAGTTGCCCCGGTGGTACAAATTACAGGGTTGTCTTTTGCCCACGTTAAGGCGCCGCAGGCACGACTTATTGCTAGTTATTGGAGAGCTTCTCGAAACCTTAGTTCATGTAATGAGAACTGTATGCATGATCTAGTCTACCTAAAATAATGACGAAGCTTTGAATTCGGTTGTCTTTGTAAGGCTGAAAAAACTAGCTAGTTAATAAAATTCCGGCAAAATTATATTTGTGGAACAGGAACATTCAAATTTCAAAATTTTAAGAACAAAACATTTTTATAAACTTGAAATATAACATGATTTCAATTATCAATTGGGACAAGTTAAGAAAAATAAGAAGCTAACAACACAAAAAGAAGGATTGTTCTTCATACAAACAATACACCCCCGTAACATATACGCACAACAGATATCCAGATTCCTTGCATACTATGGCACTTTTCCTGCGTTCACCAGTCACATTGTACAGTACATGAAAATATTAGTGCAAACCTCATGAAATACCTCAAGTATTATTGACCGATACTCGGCCGAGTTCATTGATATATAACAATTCAGTAGCTTGCGTAAATCTCTTGCTTCTTCGATTTGATTCGACATAATAACCTCGACCATTGACTCTCTAATATCCTCCCTAGGGTCATACGAATATTTATCCAAGGCTACCATTACAATAGACTTGGTCATATAACTATCGCCGAGTCTTACCTTGCTTCTACTCTTCTTCCTTAACCCTTGATTTCTCAATTGATCTTTGATCATTTGGTCGAGTCTTTCTTGAACCATTGTATGTGATGTACTTGCTATCGAGACGAACACTTCAGAGTTGGAATCGTTTGAATGCCCGAATGGAGACTGGGGAATCGTCTAAAGAAGATGATGCACTATCTTCGTTGACGAACTAGTACTACCTGGTTTCTTGATATCCTTGGAACTTGGCATTCTTATACTTCTAATAAAGTGAACACAAGAATGTATGTGCACAAACCTAATCATGTGTTTTTCGGCGTCTTAAGCATTGATCGTGTTTTGTCTTCTAAACTTATCATTAGTAAAGCATTTTTTTAATTCTAGTTCAATGGATGAGGAACATTTGGAACTAAAGATAAACCCATAATGAGCTAAGAATCTCTTTATGAAGTTATTAGTTGGCATTCCATTATAATCTCTTTATGTTTAGTTCGACATAATCAAAAGAAATTTGGCTTTGTGGGTTGTTGAGGAGGCAGGGAAATGTTATGAATTTGGTTCTTATGTGATGCGGTAGGATTTTGGTGTTAAATGAATTGTATTGAGACTCCCGGGAACTTTATATGATACACAGTTTGCCTTTATCAACTTCTGGGATTATAATAGTTTGGGTAACAAAATATATATAAATAAAAAAATCATTGAACAGATGGTTTGGGTACCTTTTATAGTTTCCCAATGGAATGTGGTTTGGAAGAGCCTTGAAGTATTGCATGGCAGTGTGATTGTTGCAAGATTTTGGCAACATGAAACAAAATCATTGGACCAACTGGGGTAATTCAACTTAGCTTCTAGATTTCTACAACTCTTAGCTTTGGATTAAGAAACTGACACCAAGAAGCATGCCTTTTCCACTCATCCAAAATCTTTTGGAACCTGATGAAGTGAAAAGTTGGCAGACTAGTCTAAACTCCAAAGCAAGCCTTTTTAGAAAAAATAAACCATGACAGAGTTGGTGCTAATTTTACTCATTTTCATGTTCGTTTACTTTATAAATCACCCAACCCAATTACAAATTATGGATTGTGCAGATCCTAGAAACATTAACCACATAAATTCAGCACCAAAGAAAACAAAAGAAAAAGATGACACAAAAAAAAAAAAAATAGAAAAGATCCATAGCACAAATTATCCTAATGTCTAAAACTTAAAGACCAAATGAAATACCATAGACTTAAAGTTTGTCCTCAAAATCAGAGAGAGGGGTCATCTGAGCCTTCAAACCCTTCCTCTTTCTGATGTCTGTCACAAGCTCTGCAGCTTGAGTACCAGCCTCCAAAGGATCAGCCATCATCATATCCCAATGATCAAACACGGACTGGGGAAAAGCCTGTCCAGATGTGGCAGCCCTAAGCTGGGCAGAGAAACCAAATGACTCAACGACAGGTAGATATGCTTTAATGTTGTAGAGAGGAGTTCCTGGCCTCTGCATTTCCTCAAAGACGTGACCACGCTTCTGATTGAGAACTCCGTAAATACCACCAAGAGCACCTTCAGGAGCCTGGATCTCGACTAGGTACACAGGTTCTAGCAGTCTAGGTTTAGCTGTGAGCTGTGAGGCATACATGACCCTCCTAGCGGTAGGAATAACCTGTCCACCACCTCTGTGAATGGCATCAGAATGGAGAACCACGTCACATACTTCAAAGCATATACCTCTCATGTTCTCTTCTGCTAGCACACCTTCCTTTGAAGCCCACTGAAACCCTGCGACAACTGAATCCTTGATTTCATTAAGGTACTGAACTCCCTTACACATATCCACAACCATGTTTGGACCAGTAGTATCTGGACCAAAACACCAAATCTTCTTTGCAAGATCCTTATCCCATCCAAACTCTTCAGATAAGATCTTTGAACGAACTTTGGGATCATCTCTTGGACCAATACGACCATCATCGATGGCTTCAGCAAGTCCATCCTCAAGAGGACGTGCCTCCATGTACAAACGGTTGTGCTTGTTTGGGGACTTGCTCATCACTGTTCTTGAAGACTTTTCTAGAACAGTCTCACGAAATGACACCACAGGGTCAGACTTCACAATTTCAGCACCACCCATGAAATCATCCTGCAAGTCCTTCAAACAGATCTCAAGATGGAGTTCTCCAGCACCTGAAATAAAAAAACATTTAGATCTAATCCAGTTTCACACATGAGAAAAAGTGCTCAGTAACAGAAGGAAAGACGAACCTGCAATAATGTGCTCGCCTGACTCCTCAATGGTACACACCACCATAGGATCTGATTTGGATAGACGCTTAAGCCCTTCAACCAGCTTGGGCAGGTCAGAGGCAACCTTACACTGGACAGCAACACGAACAACGGGAGAGACGGAAAACTTCATAGCTCTGATAGGATGGGCATCAACTTCCTTCTCGTTTGTGAGGGTTGCATTCTTGGTGATAAATTGATCCAGTCCAACCAGGGCAACAGTGTTACCACAAGGTACATCCTCAACCGACTCCTGTTTCTTTCCCATCCAGATAACAGTTCTCTGGACACTCTTGGTGTACAAGTCTTTCTTCCCACCAGGAACGTAGTTAGGCCCCATGATTCTGACCTTAGCACCTGTTGCAACCTTACCGGCAAAGACACGACCGAAGGCAAAGAATCTACCCTTGTCAGAGGCGGGAATCATCTTAGACACGTAGAGCATAAGAGGACCCTCGGGATCACAGTTTCTGATGGCATTGGCATACTGGTCGTCAAGAGGACCCTCGTACAAGTTCTCAACACGATACTTCTGAGCTGTGTGGGGAGAGGGGAGATGATAAATCATCATTTCAAGTAGGGCAGTAGCTGCAGGGAGCCAAGTCTGCATCACACGCTTCATCAAGGGCTTTCCAATCAATTCCTTCTCGTCATTCTTCATTGTAACACCAAGCTTCTGAAGCATAGGCCACAACTTGTCCTTCTGATCATTCATGCAAGTGGCAATGATCTGCTTGATGGGTTCATAACAGAACTGGACAAATCCACGCTTACATGTAGGAGAGTTGGTTCTCTTATTAGTCCACTTCTTAGTTGCTGGGTCAAAGAAGTTCTCACCCCAGAGCCTCTCCATCATCTTACTGTGTTCAACACCGAACTTGGAAGCATACATGTTTGCGAAATTGGTGAGAGTAAAAGCCCAACCGTGCAAACCAGCAGAGAAGGCAACTGTTCCTTTCTCAGGGTAAACTTGGACGTCACCGAGGAGTGGGTCTTCATATGTGGCCATAATAACATTAGCATTCTCGATGACTCGGGAGAAAGTCTGATAAGCCTCTTCTCCATCAACCTGTAGCTCTAGGAAACATCTGTCCATCTTGTTGACAGTCAAAACAGGCCTGATCCTTTCTCCAAGAGCTTGTCGAAGGACGGTCTCGGTTTGAACACAAACACCCTCGATACAATCAACCACAACAAGTGCACCATCGGTAATACGTAATGCAGCTGTGACTTCAGAAGAGAAGTCAACGTGACCAGGTGAATCAATAAGGTTGATGAGGTACTCGTTACCCATCCTTTCACCCTTGTAGGCCTTCAAAGACTCGTCACTCATCTCGTAATAGAGAGAGATACCAGTAGATTTAATTGTAATACCACGTTCTGCCTCATCTGCACGGGTATCTGTCATACGAACATCACCAGCAGTCTCTTGGGCAATGATTCCAGCAGCAGCCACAAGAGAATCAGTAAGTGTTGATTTTCCTGCAAAAGAAACATAACAATGCCAGCTAAATTAATCAACTGTGTGCACAAATTTATCAAAATACAATGTAGATACTGTACAGTTGCATACCATGATCCACATGAGCAATGACGGACATGTTCCTGATATTATGCTTCAGGTCCATGATCCTACGAAGCTCTTCAGCTGTAAACTTCACCTGCACAGATTAAACAATAAAAGTGTATCAGAAATTGGTCAATTATAAAATCATATCGAAACATAAAAGTTAATCCACAGAAAGGCTTACCATCTTTGTTTCTTTAGATGATAAATTCTAAAGATACCAAATATCACTGAATAGATGTAGCAGCAGACAAATCCCTGAATTGTAAAACACAAAAAACAGATAAACTTGGTCAATAACAGCTATCACTAATTAAGCTTGAAAACAAAAATCACGGCACAAGAAATACAGCGTCAATAATACTAAGATTACAAACACATGAATGAATAAACAGGATTATGTTCAACGCCAAAACAAACGATATGAGCTCGACGGTATCATAGATTAAAAACATATCCAGTCCATTGATTAGGTATCCAAGGTAAGCTAAAACCCTAATATTGAATAGGATGGAAACAATACAAGCAGACATTCAAAATCAACATGATGGATTAAGATAACACCAATCTATGTAGAGAATAATCAGATCTAACAAAAGAAATAATAATCAGATCTATACGTGCAAAAAAAAAAAAAAAAAAAAAAAAAAAAACTAAATCATATACAAAGCATCTAAAAAGAATTGTTAGATTTCTAGTAAAAGAATTTCAGGTTTCAACAAATCAAATTAAGATATTAGTAGCAGAGGATATTGAAGATTTGAAAATCGAGCAATTATTAAGTTTCAATGAGATCTTGGAACCAGAAATCTGAATTTACCTGAGAGGAAGTGAGAGCTGCGCTGCGGGAGAAGAAGAGGAGAAAGTCACAAGATGTTTCCTTCTTATTTGGTTTTTGTATAAACCCTAATGGTTACGCGACGATTTAAGACTGACTTTATTGGGCCTAGGGGCGGGGGTTTATTCCATTTTTAGATTCTCTTGTTTTGATATTTTTTTCGAGGGCACCACTCAAAATGTTAGGGGTGAGCCGAGGTCGGTCCAACCAATCCTTCCGCAATTAGGTTGGTGGATGCATAACCGGCTCATGAGTGGATTGCACATAGGTGCACTCCTAGAAATCCACCAAATGTTCATGGGGTGGATTGCACATAGGTGCACTCTTAGAAATCCTTTAAATATTAGATTGGGTAAGGCATATTCATATGTATATGGCAACCATATATGCACTTATTATGGGTATACCAAAGTGTCAAATATATATATCCATATGTCAAATATAACTTATAGACATATACGATAGACTTTCCAGCGAACGATAGAATGTCCATCGCTAGATGGTCTAAATATCGCTTGTTGGTCATTTCAGCGCTAATGCTAGACAAGTTGTCGCTTGCTGACTTGAACATCGCTTATCAATTCCCCATCCAACGGCTACCATTTTCCCCCTCTATAAATACCAAATTTCAAACTCATTTCAACTCACATCAGAATTTCTAAATCTCTCTATAATTTCTCAATCTCCAATTCTTTTTATCACTCTTCCAATTCCTTAGAGAGCATGGCTGATAATATGAACATGGCTGAGTTCGTAGCAAACTAACATGTTGCCGAAAATCAAAGAGTCGTTAATCGTGACAATATGCAAAGTCGAATTAGGAGGCGATTAACCAAAATTTACTACTGAGGAAGATAAATGTATTTGTAGGAATTATGTTTTTTGTACTGAGACTATATTTGGAGAAGAATCCCGTCAATTTTGTGGGAAAGGATATTTAGAAAATTTCAAGAACAAACAATGAACCCCAACAATCGTGATGTTTCAGTGTTGTCTCATCACTTCACTGTAATGAATATGGAAATTAGTAAGTATCTTGTTTTACTTCAACAAGAAGATCAAAACTTGAGGGACGGTGAAACCATGATCGAACTTGAACAAATGTGTCGTGTGGAATATCATCGCATCTACGGAAAAGACTTCCAATTTGGAAGTTGTTTGGAGATTTTAAGAGTGTTGCCAAAATATAATCCACCATTTATGTTTTAATTTCTTGATTGTCCACTTAAGTCATTAAGTTTGAAAGTTGTTTAAAGTATTAAGTTTTACCACTTGTGTTATTTTAGTTTAAACAAAAACGTATCTCTAATTAAAATGTAATATTGGATTAAGAATATAATTAAGCTTAATTTTCAACAATACGATTCAAATTTTCAAATTCATTAAACTTCGAATTAATCATTAACAGTCATTTTACAAGACATAAAACTGGACAATAATAATTTGAAATATAAACTTTAAAAATAAAAATTTGGGGCAATCTTCTTCATTTCACCAAACTTCCAATCGATGCGCTCATGAACGGAGTTTCCTTTGTTTATCTTCTTCTTTGGCTTGAATTTGTTTTGCCTTGATTTTCCTTGCCTTGAACTTTTCTTAGCCTTTTCTTAGTTGCGATTTTGACTTGGTTAATATCCAAAACTTGAAGACTTATTTTCTTCTTACCTATTTCTTTATAACTATCACATATCTTCTTAACGACACCTTTAAGCACTATTCCAGAAAAATCAAGTTGGGTTTGAAATTGTGCTATTTGGGAAATTTTGAAAAAATAAATTAGACTAAGAAAGAGATAAATTAGATTAAGAAAGAGAGAAATAGAGAAAAAAATTATACAAAAATTTTGGGGTAAGTTTTGAGTTTAAAAATTACCTATTTATAGGCGATAAAGAACTAGTCGTTGGCGCTAGACTCAATAACGAGCGATATTAATGGTAGTGCTTGCGATAAAGACTTTATCGCTGGCGATGTTGTCAAATATTGTTCGCTATAAACTTTGTCGCTCTGTGGTTTTCCCATAGTGGCGCAACTTGTTTGCCATGCCACCTGGTGTGCCAAACAGTTTTTTTTTTGCATGTGCATAGGAATGGGCCTAAGGATGCAAGTTTAGAAGCACATTCGATACACATACCCGCTGCGTTAAAGGTATTTTTAGAATTATGTAAGGTACGAGGGTAAATTTGTTAATATACACCATTAGTGTATATATATTTCGTATTATTTATCTATGTGTTCAAGGTGGTAGATAAAAGAAGAGACAAAAACATAAGAGCAGACAAAATATGTAAAGGGAAGAAGGAGAATCAGGTGTGTTTTCTTATTAACATTTACTCTTTAAATATATGAGATAAAGAGAATGTAGGAGTACATGTGTTGATTGATATATAGGAAGTGCTCCATGTGTCTATCATAAGATGGAAGTTTCCCAAGCATAGTGACACATGGGGGTGGTCAACCATGCCACCAATAACATTCATACAACACTCCCCCTTGGATGACCACCATTATAAACTAACCACTTTGTCAAAACCTTGCCAAAAAAGTCGGATGATCCAAAAACTGGTCGAAGAAAAAAAAACGATATCTGAGTTTATAGAATGGCGTTGATTCTCAAGATTTTCTCCTTTGTAGAACTTTGTCAGGAAAAATACTTTTCACAAAAACCTGAACACTTGGAAGAAGAAGAAGAACAACCTTAACCGAAAAATTATATTTATGTTATCGTTATCTCATTAAAAACCTTGTCGAGTAATAAAACCCTAGGAAAAAGTAACCTCAGTGAACTTAAAGAGTGCAACATAACTTTATGTCAATATCACATCGTTAGATTCTCCCCCTAATATTGACATCTCCCCATGATTTGTATTATGGTATAATTGTTATCTCATTAAAAATCTTCCGAGTAACAAAACCCCGTGGGAAAAAGTAATATAGGTAAAGGAAAAGAGTTCAACATGCCACCAGGTGCTCCTCCTGATACAAGACAATTTCTTTAGTCTAATACAGTTATGGGAGTGGACAATTCCTTTAGTCATATTCAGTTCACATGTAGTCATGGAAGTTTGGACAATCTCTTTAGTCCTATACTTCTCACATTTTTTTCAAATATGGACTTAGGTAATGACTTAGTAAATAAGTCTACCACATTCCGTCAGATTTTACTTTACTGACTTGAATGTTTAGAAGACATTGTTGTTGCTGATTGTAAAATAACTTCATGATATATGTTTTGTATTATCACCTTTAATATACCCTTGCTTCATGTATTCGATGCAAGCTGCATTATCTTCATAAATGCAAGTTGGCTCTTCAGTGGTAAAACTCAAACTACATGTCCCTCGAATATGTGGAATAATAGATGTTAACCATATACACTCATGAACCGCCTCATGTAGGCAATGATCTCAAAGTGGTTCGTGGAGGTAGCCACAGGGGTTTGCTTGGTCGATCTCCAGGATATTGTTGTATTCCCGATAGTGAACACGTATCCAGTTTGTGATCGACCTTTGTGTGGGTCTGAGAGGTACCCATTATCAGCAAAACCAACCAAAACATTATTTGGGGTTTCAGTGTAAGGAGTCACAATTATATTAGCAGCTCTCCTTTCGTCTTCGTAGGGATAAAAAAAACCAAGTCAATGGTTCCCTTTAGGTATCTAAAGATATTCTTTATAACATTCCAATGACGTTGCGTTTGCGCTGAGTTATATATAGCTAACAAGTTCACTGAGAACGAGATATCTGGTCGAGTACATTGTGCTAAGTACAATAATGTGCCTATTTCACTTAGATAGGGATATTCAGCTCCCAATACATCTTCACCATCTTCCTTCGGACGAATGGATCCTTATGTACATATAAAGTTCGACCAACCATGGGAGTGCTAGTAGGGTGCACTTTGTCCATATTAAATTGCTTGAGTATTTTTTGGACATATGTAGACTAGTGGTTTATATACCACAAGCTCTAGTTCAAGTCCTAGACACATCCGAGTTTTCCCAAGATCTTTCATCTCAAATTCGAATATAAAATAGCTTGCGGTTTCTCTTATTTCATAAAGAGTACCTACTATGTTTATGTCATCGACGTAGACAACTATAATTGAAAATCTGGAACCTGTTTTGTTTATAAACACGCAGGGGCACAATTTATTATTTGTATATCGCTTCCCAATCAAATAATCACTTAGATGAGTATACCACATCCGCCCGAACTGCTTTAATCTATAAAGTGAGCGTTTAGACTGAATTGCAAACGACTTCGTGGTTTAGAGTTACTCTATTTTAGCAATGGAAGTCCATCTGGAACTTTCATGAATATCTATGTATCAAGGTCATCATAGAGATATGTGATAACCACATCCATAAGCTGCATTTCAAGTCCTTATGAAACTATTAAGCTAACTAAGTAATGAAACATTATGAAGTCCATTACATGAGAGTACATTTCTTCGTAATCAATCCCAGGATGTTGTGAGAAACCTTGCGCCACAAGTCGAGCCTTATATCTCAAGACTTTATTCTTCTCATTACGCTTTCTGACAAATACTCATTTATGTCCCACGGGCTTTACACCTGGTGGGGTTTTCACTACTGCACCAAATACCTGTCTTTTACCAGTGAATCTAGTTCAGCCCGGATTGCATCTCTCCATTGATGCCAATCTTCTCTTTTTTGGTATTCTGTAATAGAGCGTAGTTCGATATCATCGTGCTCTATAATCTCTCAAGCAATAGTATATGTGAATATATCATCAATATAGATGGAGGATCTTTCCATCAACACGTATGCACTTTCACAATCCATACAGATTTCTTTGTTCTCTATAATCAATTTAAACTTCGGGGCGTCCCTCGGTAATAATTTCATGGACATAACTGTAATCAGAAACAATATCATGAGATGTATTATCTGTATTGATGATAAATGGATCGGTTTGTGCCTTACTCGCCCTTTCATTTCAAGTGGTCTCCCCCTATTCCTTTTGGGGGCCACGACCTCAGCTACACTTCCACCAAGTATAGACTTGGTACCTATTCCCTTATCAGGAATTTACAACCTTGCAGGCACGTTTGCAATCGGTATATGTGATCTCGTCACTTTAGCGATATCAATAAATGCATGGGGCATTGAATCTGCCACATTCTGGAATATCGATAATTCTTTTCACTTCACTTTCACACTGGGGAGTATGGGGATCAAGATGAGACAAAGTGGGAACACACCACGACAATTCCTGTCGTTCCCTAAGGAAATCCTTTTCCATACCTCCCCCTAACGATATGAAGGTTGTCTCATCAAAGTGACAATCCGCAAATCTAGCGGTAAAGAGATCCTCTGTCAAAGGTTCTAAGTAGCGGATAATTGTTGCGGATTCATATCCAACATAATACCTACTTGTCTTTGTGAACCCATCTTAGTACATTGTGGGGGCGTAATAGGCACGTATACGGCACAACCAAATATGCGTAAATGTGAAATATCAGGCTCATATCTAGTTACCAACTGGTACGTAGAAAATGGTCGGCTAGAAGTGGGTCCAAAGCGAATAAGTAATTAATGATGGATGCAATATGGCGTACCCTAAGGAAGTAATAGGAAGGTTGGAACGCATAACCAATTCCCTACCTATCATTTGTAACCTTTTGATGGTAGCTTCTGCGAGATCATTTTGAGTGTGTACATGGGGTACGGAATGCTCTACATCAATTTCATTATACATACATAAATCATCAAATCCTTTAGATGTAAATTCTACAACATTATCAAGTCTGATATACTTGATTGGATGATCAGGGTGGTGAGCCCTTAGTCATATAATTTGTGCTAGGAGCTTTGAAAATGCAGTATTCTTGTGGACAACAATGCAACGTGTAACCAACGGGTCGAAGCATCAACCAGATCCATAAAATACCTGAATGGTCCGTATTCTGGATGTATAGGTCCACAAATATTACCTTGTATTCTTTGTAAAAATGGAATATTGTATTTTGTTTGGTATCTTTAACATAGGATGGTCTCGATCATGTATTTGCCAAAGAACAAGCTTTGCAGAATGAGCGATGTGCCTCCGATAAGGACATCAAAGAAGAATGGGACAGGGGGTGTGATTCATTTACTTTGGAAGACGAAGGTTGCACTTATTACTTTAGAAGGCATAGAGTGTGCAACATTTACTGAAGAAAGCACATTGTTACTATGGATTATAATAATCTTTAATCCCATTTTATTTTTCATTCGAAAGAAGGGATGTCCGTATGAGTTCTTCAAAATACGGATTATCATATCACGACCTGGGTGCCACAATCGATCGTGCCAAATCTTATATTAGTCACTGGCCAACAGTTCATCGTTGGTAACAACATGGGATTTGATAATCCTAATAGTGGTGATATACAATCCACTGGAGTGACTCATTAGTTCCTCTAGGATGCGCTTCCTTCCGCATACACTAGAGGTCACATATATGTACTCAATTCTATTTTCACAGTGACTTTCCAAGTGATAACCATTTGCAAGGATATTCTTCAAACTCAACAAAGTGCAGTGAGATCTTGGTGCAATAGAGCTTCTGTGACTTTAATTATTGTGTCGTTTGGCAACAAGAATTGAGCAGTACCTCTCCCAATTATTACTTGTCATGATCCAATCATCGTAGTCAAAGATATATTATAAGGAGTAAAATCGACAAATAATTGTTTATTTCTTAGGATAGTATGGATGGTCGCACTATCGGCTAAACATTCAATTTTTTCTGGAGACATTCCTACAATTACATTAGGCAGGAATGTTACAAAAAAAAAAGAACAATTTATCTCACTTCCTTTAGAGAATCTTGTTCTACTAGAATGACGTCCTTTCTATTCTAATTTATATGTTAAACAACAGATTATCATAAATAAAGTTAAATTTTGTATAACGTAATAGAAAATAAGTACTTATATAGAATCCATATACATAATATAAAGATGGTAAGAACTGTTCAGCAACAATAACACCTACTCAAACTATTAAACAAATGATAGTCTAAGATAACATAAAAACTTCAAAGCATTTAAAAACAGACAGAGTCTAGCAAGCCATAAAACATTTAAGAAACTAAATTCTTAGTCCCAAGCAAAGTCAGGCACATCCATTGTTGGGGAAAAGTCCTCATTGCCCAGGAAGTTTGAGATTGTGAGGTTGACGTCAGGGGTTACATCATTTTCTTCCAAATAGTTAGACTCTTTGTAGCTCGAGAATTTCCCAGTACTTTTGTAGCTCGCAGCTACATTGGCACTAGCCTTGCATTGATTGTACCAATGTCCGGTAAATCCACACCTAAAATAAGGCGCATTTTCGTTTGCGGCCTTTTTGTTAGTGGGATTTTTAGGTGTTTTCACGAACTTAAGATCACTACCACTATGGCCAGAAGTTCCTTATTTGTGCCAAACATTGGAACGACCTTTACATCCTCAACCTCGATTATGTCCTTTACGTCCTCTTCCATGAGAGGTGTTATCTCCACGTCGATATGGATCATGGGGATGTGAATCAGAATATTGATCCCTCTTTCCTTTGGGATTCTTTCCTTATTGACCTTTCCATGGTTAGATTCAGGAACTTTTATTTTCCCGACAGCTCTGGCATTGTTAGTGACAAGAATCTCATTGTTCCTTTCGGCCACTTGCAGTAAGTTTATTAACCTACTGAATGTGGTGATTCATTTTTTGTCAACCTCTAAACGATATTGGTTCACTAGTATCATAGACAAGGTGGGAAAGGTCGATAGGATTTTCTGAATAATTTTCTCATCTGTGAGTTTCTTTCCACATAAGTCCATGCGCACCTGCATTTGTAGCATGTCTTTTTGGAAATCATTCACTTTTACATAATCGGGGAAGCGAATTTCGTTCCACATGACGTTCAATTGTGGTATTAACGAATCATGAATGTTCCCAATACGAATATCTAGAGCATCACATAACTATTTTGGTGTCTTCAAGTGGTGATAATCCAAATGTAGGTTATGATCGATGTGCCTCTTGAGGAACATAAGAGCATGAGCTTTGTTTTTTTCAGTTGCCGGAGCAGCATCTGCAGATGGCTTGATAGTAAAGGTGTAGTCTTTTGCGACGAAGGTGGTTTCCAATCAGATATCCAACAGTGATATTCAAGTCCTGCTGAGTCCAAAAGTTTGAATTTTGGTCGAATTGGGTCCATCTACATAGACAAAATAAAGGACATTAATATGGTTCTCAAGTCCTTCTGAGTCCATGACAAATCCCGGTATCATTTCCCGTGACCAAATTTCTTTATGGCTAGATGGATATCAAAAACAAATTTCATTATGGTTTTGTGGGTAATCCAGACATGTCATATAGTCTAAAATCTCTAATCATAACCCATTCCAAAAAATTAATTAACCAAATTCATTTATGGTTTTAAAATTGCAAATAGTTTGGTAATAAGGTTGACAAAATAGTTTGAATATTTAGTATCAAACCATTTGGAGACAAATATTTTATAGTATATTTTAAAACATATATATAATGCATGGTAAATCATTTTAGTAATAACCATGATATTCGATGAAAAATAGCATATATATATATACATGCATACATATAAGTAGTAAAAAAATCATGATACCATGCTTTTTATAGAAAATAGTTACATATACACATTTATACATGCATAGTCATTATACTAATTTTCCTGATAAGTTTTACAAATCAGTGACGTCGTGCTTTTCAAGAGTAGACAACATACACATATGAATTCATGTTTTTTCAAAAGTAAAAAAAAGGCACAACATCACATGGTGAGTTAGAAATAAAATCAGGTGAGTTTTTTTTTTTGTTGCTATAAATTAAAAAAAAAAACTCACTTTTGTGCATCACATGATTTTACGTAAAAAAACTAGAGACAAAAATATCACTTTCAAGTGATAAAGAAACAAAATTACTATCATTATCAAGTTGAAAATAAGCTAGTCGGAATCAGATGGATTTTTTTTTTAACTTTTACCTTTTGGTGTGAACAAAATAAATAGTACAAGCATGTGATAATAAAGTTCCAAAGTCATGTATATAGCAATTATTAGACATGTATTCGTTAAATAAATCAAAAAGTAAAGGGATTAGATATACCTTCTTTTGGAAAATCTTTTTGTTGTTGTTGAAGGATGAGTACTCAATTAGCTAGAGGTCGTGCTGATAACGTGTTCAAGGTCGTAGATAAAATAAGAAACAAAAATGTAAGAGGAGACAAAATATGAAAAAGGGAAGAAGAAGAATCAGGTGTATTTTCTCAATAACATTTACTCTTTAAATACATGAGATAAAGAGAATGTGGGAGTGCATGTGTTGATTGACATAGAGGAAGTGCTCCATGTATCTATCATAATATGGAAGTTTCCCATGCATAATGACACATGGGGTGGTCAACCATACCACCAATAAAATTCCTGCAACTTTATAAGAAATTTTACGAAAGATCTGTGATAAGTTGTAAATGAAAAGTAAGTTGAGTTGTTTTTGATCTGCAATAGTTGTTGGAAACATATAAAGAAAGTATGAAGAGGAGGAAGCTTATATATAGCTTCATTACAATTAGAACTCTAACAGGCATATAATGTTGACTAAGGCTATATAGTCGTAAATGATCTGGGAATTAGTCGATGCTGAAGACATGTCGAGTCAGGATTCAACATATATGATCTGGAAACTTGGTGTTAGAGAGAAGGAACATAGTGCACTTTAGAAACCTAGTAATCAACTACGCGCGAAGCACCAATGGAAGCGTAACCTTGCGGAACATTTTTGGAGAGAACCAAGCTGAACACTAATCAAAGTTGGAGATGCAAAATGGCGACTCAGTGCACTCAAAGGCTTGGCTCAAATCCAGTGAGTGAAAGTTATACCAACTGAATGATAACGGGATAAGACGTATATAAACTTCACAAACTCACTGAAGCACCAACATAACAAATAGAGAGTGAGTGCAAATAACATAGCACAAACACCAAAGACTTGTACTATAGTCCATCCCATATTTCTTAGTAGGTACAACAATACATTCAGCAAATATCTCATTGAGTTTGACTGCTTTATGAAAAACTCAATAAATTCTTGAAGATGCATCATTTGATAAACCTTGCAGATATACTGAGCTGAATTTTTATAAAAACTGCAAGGTGTGTAGACACCTATTGAAGTTCATGGTCCTAACTAACCTCGAAATCAGCTTACAAGGTTAGAATTTCCCAAGGCATATACACTTCACAAATCCAAAAAATCTTTACAATGTGGGACTACACTCAAAAACAACCAATAACATGACATGAAAATCGATGAAAGCACCAATATAAATGGTTGATTGAAGTAAAGAAACGATATTAAGTAACAAAACATCACTAGCAATAAGAAATGAAGGCAGTACTGAATATCCTAACGAATTTTATCATAATTGAATTACTATTAAGCATCCTAGAATTAAAAGAATAAAAAGAAGAAGAATGATCTTGGAATGGATTCCTACATCATAGACTGAACTTAAGGCATCAAAGAGGCCTTCAAGAAATATTGCGCCACTTGTCAACAATTGGAACTTGTAGAGACATTATATCAAATTCTTGACCCTACCTATAGAGATATTATAACAAATTTCTGGTGTATTCATGTGGATGGTTCTCCTGCTTTCAAACTTAAAGCTAAATTACTTAACACTAACAATGGCCTGAGAGAATGGGAAAAAAAAATCCTTTAGAAATGTTCAAACTAATATTTCTACCACTAGAGAGGAACTTAAAAAGTCCAAATCTTCACCCCTTCTAATACCATGCATGTCTCTAGGCTTAAAGCTAGACTATCTTATCTATATTCTTTGGAAGAAATCTACTGGAAGGATAAGTCCAGAGAGGTATGGATTTTGGAAGGAGATAAAAATACTCCTTACTTCCATACAGTCACTCTGTTTAAAAGAAAAAGAAATGCTATCAGCTGGATCAAAAATAATTCAGTAGACATCTTTATTGATACATATAGTATTGGTTCCTCCTTCATTGATTATTTTAAAAACTTTTATTCCTCTCATCCCCAATCCTTTCAAGATGAGGTGTTGGCTGATCTCCCTATTAAATTTTTTATGGATGATAATAATTGTATGAATATTATTTTATCTCCTAGAGAAATAAAAAATGCTGCTTTTCAAATGGGAGGGAAAAAATCTCTTGGCACTGATGGGTTACAGGTTTATTTTTTGAAAAACATTGGGATATTGTAGGCCAATATTTATAGATATAGTGCAAACTTGCTTTAGAACTGGTCATGCAGCCAAATTCCTAAACCATACCAAGACACATACAACTGAATTTGTCACACATTATAGACTTATCGGTTTATGCAACTTTTCTTATAAAATTGTTTTCAAAACTCTGGCCAACAGACTTAAACCCTTAGTGGATGGTTTGATCTCTCAAAACCAAAGTGCCTTTGTTCCTAAAAGAAGCATAGATGACAATATCCTTCTTGCGAATGAGGTTGTTTTTACAGCGAATCATTATCATGGTAAGGAAGGACTAGCAGCCATTAACTTGGATATGTCAAAATCCTACGATAAGCTTGAATGGAACTTTCTGGAGAAAGTTCTTAGAAAAACGGGTTTGTGTGAACATTGGAATTTTTTAATCATCCAATGTTTGGGTACTGTTTCTTATTATATTCTTCTCAATAGTGTCCCAACTCGCCTAATCCAAGATGAGAGAGGTCTTAGGAAAGGGGACTCCTTATCTCCTTATCTTTATATTCTTTTCTCTGAAGCTCTATCTTCATATTTTGATAAACTCACCAGAATAAATTTGGTACAAGGTATTAAATTTAGCAGGAATGCTCCCCCATAACTCGTTTATTCTTTGCTAATGATTGTTTACTGTTTTCTAAAGCTATTATCCATGGTTTTAATACTATTAAGGACTATTTTTAAAAGTATTGCTCTTCTCATGAAATTAATTTTGATAAATCTGGTATATTATTTAGCAAGGATTTACCATCTTCTCTTACTCAACACTTATCTAATATTCTTAACATTAGTTCTCAGGACCTGGGAGAGAAGTATTTGGGCACTCACATTAGTTTTCAGAAATCTGAAATTCAAACTCATATGAGTATCCTTCAGTATGTTGATGCTAGGACCACCTCCTGGTATCATAAACTTTTATCTCAAGCTGCTAAAACTTCTCTGGTTAAGCATGTTGGTTAGGCTATCCTTATCTACCAAATGGTTGTTTTTCTTATCCCTAAAGCCTTATGTAGAAAAATAGACTCTTATCTTTGTAAATTTTATTGGGGAGAAACCTAATATTCAACGGATAAGAAACTTAACTTACTTGGTTGGGACACCCTTTGCTCCCCCAAAAGTGAATGAGGTCTAGCTTTTAGAAAAGTTGAGCTAAATAAGCTTGCTATGATTGCTAGAAATGATTGGAAGTTGATTGAACAACCTGACTCTCTCATAGGTACTATCCTTAAAGCTAGGTACTTTCCTAATACTGATTTTTTTGAATGCCAAATGTCCTTCTACTTTTTCTTGGACTTGGAGATGTCTTTTTACTGTTAAAGAACTTATTAAACCTTTTACATCTTGGATTGTTGGAGATGACCAGTTTATTGATCCATGGTGTGATAACTGGATCTCTACTATAGGCTTTACCAAACCCAACCTCCTTGTTTCCCCTGCCCCTAACTTAAATGTCTCTAACCTTATTAATCTCGTTACTAGATCTTGGAATACTTCTAGATTAAATACTCATTTTGACAGTGCTTCTGTCTATAAGATTGTTACTATTCCCTTAAGCCAGCTATACACTCCTGATAGGAAGGCTTGGGAGCTTTCAAAGAATAGCAGGTTTAGTTCTAAATCTTCCTACTTGGGTCTCAGAGGTCTCAGACTTTCCCCAAGGAACACTCTTTGGAAGTGCATTTGGAAACTTAGAGTACCTCATCGCATCCAACTTTTTATATGGAAGGATGCTAAGAATACTCTACCTACCAGAACTGTTTTTCAAACTAGAATACCAATTGACACCATTATCTGTCCTAGATATACCTTGCTTGTAATGAGACTGCTATGCATGCTTTGATTGTTCTATTTGGTTTGTCACTGCTCTTGGTTTACCTATCCTGAATTCTGCTACTTCTACTTTATTTGATTGGTTAGAACATTGACTTGTTAATACTGTCAGTGCTCTCTCTGTTGAATGAAAGAAAACTTTTACAGCTTTCATGTGGTCTATATGGAATAGTAGAAATAGTTTGATCTTCACTAAGAAAGAAGAGACCCATAGTGTTATTATAGCCAGAGTTAAATTCATGACCACATCTATAAACCCCACTATATCCCCGCTCCCTATCTCATTGTTATTGGTGGTGCCTGTTGGATGCCTCCTCCAGGATGGTTTGAAGGGAATATTGATGGTGCCTTTGATCCTGTCTCTATAGATAATAGTGCACGCTATATAATTCGTGATGCTGTGGGGAAATCTTCTTTCTGTGCTGCTATAAATTCTGAAGCCTACTCTCCATAAGAAGCAGAAACTAGAGCAATTTCGGCAGTTTTGAAGAAAGCAGTGGAACAACAATTTACTCACTTCATTGTGGAAAGTGATGCCATGCCAAAGCTTTAATTGACCAATTTTCACAGGGAAACTTCGAGGGCAGTCAAAGGACGGATGCTTTGTTCAAAGACAGTTCTTTTTTCAGTTCTAGTTTTGTTTCATGTATCTTTACTTTTCATCCTAGAACTTGTAACAACGTAGCTCATTCCTTGGATGCTTGGGCAAAAGGAAATTCTCAAACCCGTTTTTGGTGTAGACCTCCAATTTGGCTCTTGCCAACTATATATGCTTATATCCAAAGATGGTTATATCATCAACTCTTAATTTCAATCATTGAAACTTTCTTAGAGGACGTTATATAGTTCTTGTTCACAGACTATTTTTCATCAAAGCGATTTTCAAGTTATTGAAATTATCATAATGAAACATTCCAAGGAAACACCAAATGATTGTATCACAAAACCATGTTAGATGTAACTCGGCAATTTTCATATGATTTTATTCGGTCTTTCGTCACGAATGTAAGATGAACATGGCTAAAGCGAAAGCTTGCCAACACATATTTAGAATAATATATAAGCGAGATAAACTCAACTCGAAATCTCAAATGTGCATAATAGAAAACTATATCGTAACACGACTTATGTCTCAATATAGGAAATAGAGTAGAAATAAACTTTCCAAGTGATAGATGAGTTTAAGTCTCCACATACCTTTTGTTGATGAAGTTCCACAAGCTCCCCTTAGTAGTTCTTCATCTTCAAATGATGAACTCCGAGAGATCTAAGCTCAATTATACTATCTATGTCCTAGTCCGAGACATCTATAAATAGGCTAGAAATCAAGACTTATAGTTTTGGTCACTAACATTGACAAATATGCTTGAGATAGCAACGCATGAGAGTTCGACCGAGCAATGCTCTAACAATCTCCCCCTTTGTGAATTTTATTGATAAAACTATCAATACATATGGATTACAAAACAAATAAAAAATTGAAGCTTCATCCACATGCTTGATCTTCTTGGCATCTTCAACACGACTCGAAATCTTAGTCACTTCCAAGTACTCCAATGATCCCAAAGGTTATAAGTTTAGCATCATCGTTGTTGAGGATCCGTAGCTATAACAATGAGAAAACAAATGCTCTCAATTATTGTTATACAGTGTCATAATATTATTACACAGTATTAAAGTTCAATTTTATCACAACTTTGACAATAATACTATGGTGATATGTATCACTCCCCCTTAATCAATACTTTACCCCAACATGAAAACCACTCCCTCTTACATAATGATCTGTAAACCATATGTATTTGTAGTATGAACTACACATTGATTCTCCCCCTTTTTGTTAATAAAATTGGCAAAGGTACGAAAATTAGTGGGATCCTAATGAAATTTCCACGGAGATACTTCATGACCAAAGGTGTATTAATACCAACAAATTTAGATGCAATCATAAAGCCGAAGCTAAATGCATTCATCAAGGAGTTTATAAAGATACAAGATAACCCCTAAAAAATTCCATAGCCGCATTCCCCACAAAGATATTGCGATTAAGCACAAGTTCAAAAAAACTCTCCTCCATAAAATGTCATTCCTAAAGGAACAACAAAGGCGACCTTGCTTTTACAAGAAAAGAATGATTTCTTTGGATATAACCAAATCACATGAAAACATGAATTTGTATCCAAAATACACAACTAAATTAATCACAAAAAGTGATCAATTCAATTTGTCATGCTCGACATAATAGAACTTACGGAGAAACAATTAAAATAACCAAAAGAGAATGATCAATTTAGTTGGTCATGGTCAAACATAAAGAACCTTACGGAGAAACATAATATATGCACAAAGATGTGGATCGGAGATCGACCAATACTGCGGAATAAACAAGGATTCATCCTATTTTCCATCATTATTTGCACAATGACATATAATAGACTTAATCCTTGTAGATAAAAGTTCTATTCGTTTCTCTTATCAACCTAGTGACATAAAAGGCTTTAACTTTTTTTTGTCAAAAGTTCATTCTATCTTTTATCAATACATTCATATCAACATAATAGAGATAACTTTTGATCAAGTATGGGACAATCATATTTCACGAACGCAAACACACATATCCCATAACAATTTGCAATATATAAAATCAAAAAGATTAAAATTGCAAACATCATCTTCCAAAAAACTTAAAATTTAAATTAATAAATCTAAAAATATGAAGATGAAAACGTTTGGAACTAGCTATGTGTAATCACAATAATGGATATTCCAAACCCTAGTTATTCTTCTAAACAAAAACAAGAATAAAAATTCTCATAAGAAGATTTACTAGTCATGAAATAACAACTCTAAAGATCAAAAATACTTCTCAGGCAGATTAGAGTACAGGTACATATGCTTCACTGGTACCTAGACTTTCAAGTTTTTGACGGACAGAGTTGACAACATCTTCAGACACGACATTGAGTCGATACTTAAGCCGCGTCCTCATAAGAGCAATTTTAGAGTTGACATTTATCAACTCAGTTCTTAACGCATCAAGATCTTTAAGAGTGTTAACAAGTAACTTCTTTGCATCATTAAACTGATCAATAAAGTTTCAAACAACTTCATTAGAAATCTCTTAATCATCCTCAAAATCTGAGAAGTTATTAGGAGATTGAGAAGATGTGTCATCAACTTCCACTAGAGAATTTTTCTCCTTCTCTTCGAGACCAAAACCCTTATCAATAAATCCTCTTGGAAAATTACAAGTTCCCGACAGAGAAGCCATTCTTGACGAAAACGCAGCCTGAGTATGCATACTTCTTAAACAAGGTTTGGTATTTAAAAGGTTTTGCCAGGAGATTAGGGTTTCTAAAGTCGGTGTATAACAGGGATACTCGTACGAACACAAACTTGGCCCGTTCTTCATAAACATCTCAAGAAGATAAAGACTCAATTAAAAGGATCTTTCACAAAGAAGGTTTGCATATGTGAGAAGTCTCACGGGTCTTAGCTCAATAAATTTTATATACTCATATGAGAGAAAATTTAGAGCATAACAGTAGCAATTTTTGATACACAACATTTCAAAAAGAAATTAAGAAATAAAAAAAAAGACAAACACAAATACTGATGCAAAAATGTTTGCGATTGACAATCCTGCTAAGAGCGATAAGAAAATAGCAAGAGAGTCAGAAAACATTTTGTCATCAAGTATACCTGACTATATCTCACTCAACCAGGATTTTTGTGAGTGAGATTTCAACCTCGTGATTAATTAGCACAAGTATGAGCCTTGATCTCATCAACTGACCGTTGTTTACGGTTAAATCTCTTTATCCTGATCCTTGAGGAAAAACTGTTACGATGTGGAAACTTATCATAAAATTTGTTATCATCAAAATACGATGTATAGTTTTGATTCTTACCTGAAGCAGTTTGACAGGGGCGATTTAACAACCTGTTAAGATCTTATTATATCCTTCAATTATCATTTTTAGATCGTCTTTTTTTTTTGCCATTTTTGCTTCCTTCTTTTGGTACCTTTTCCACATCGAGAACAGCATACTCTCTCTTTCTAATCGAAGAAGATCCTTGAGCACTTCTTGAACGAAAGGTGTTGGGGATGAAGAGCATCTCGAACTGACTTTCCTGGTAGGATACACATGGTGAGTATTAAAACCAATTGGCTTAGACATACGAATGTCATTTAAACCTTTGAGAATTAAATCTAAGGTGTGTTGAATACGAATAACATATTTGTCATTCAGTTTAGATTTCTTCCTCTGTTTAACATGATCTTTTGAATTACAAAAGAGACACATCTTTTGATCACCTGAGTGACTAGACAGAACAAACTCAACACCATCGTTGGGAGGTTTCTTCCTTCCATGTGATTTGGGCATTCCTTGATTTGAGGAACTCACATGCACATCTTTCTCAATAGGAAGGGGTTTTAATTTTGCTTCCCAACCAGAAATTTTTCCAGTTATGTCAGAAGCAGTTGGTATATCGGACTCTTTGGAACATTCTTGAATAGAGAGTTTACTCTAAAGAAGTTTGGTTTACAAATCAACCTCTATGAGTTTTTCCTCACGAGAGTTCTTTGAAGGATATATAGAGGAGTTTTTCTCACAAAGGATTTTTAAAAGAGAGTCATGCTCATTTACCATACCAACAAGGACATTGAATTTGTGTTTCAAAAGATTGACATTATCAGCCTGGATTCTAACAAGTTTCAGAATCACTGCACTCTCCTTGGCTGTATTCCTTTCAACTTCAGAGTCAGACTCGTTAGTAAGGTAGTCATGGTAACAGTTATTAATGTATGTCTGTTTCCTTGGAACACAAGGTTCTTCTATATTCGAGATTGACAAATCTTTCTCTTTAATAGACTTTATGGAAACATAATTTTTATTTCTGGCAATGCGTTTATCAGAGACAATATCGTCCATCCTTAGATCGCTACAAACACAGACTTATAAGGTCATTAACGTGTTTGCCTGCTCTGATAACAATTGAAAATGCGGGGGTCTAAAAACCACACCCGACAATTCGTTTGGCAATCTAAGAGGACTTACTCCAATACACTTTCTAGAAATCAACTAGACAGTCAGACTCAATCTAGAATAAAGTACATCAAAGAGTGTAATATCTCGATCTCTCGATTTAATTCTTACTCAAGCAAATAGAAATATGCGAGTCTAATTAAATACAAGAGAGATAACTTGGATGGTACCAAAGACTAATATCCAAGTGTCAATCAATGTAAATCAACAACCAAAGGTTAGATATTCTAATTGATTGATCTAACGCACAACCTATGATATTTCAATTATATAACAAAATATAATGTAGAAAAGAAATAACACAAATACCAGAATTTTGTTAATGAGGAAACCGCAAATGCAGAAAATCCCCGGGACCTAGTCCAGTTTGAACACCACACTGTATTCAGCCGCTACAGACACTATCTTACTGTTGATGGTGGTTTTTCGAATAGGGCAAAAATTGTAAAACCTTGTATTTAATGCGCTAACGCCCTGCAAGGGTATAAAGCCATTTAAGAAGTGATGAGTGCAAAAAACCTCTTCACTCATTGAGCAATTCAATATGTATGGAATTCATTCAGAATGGTGCAACAATCCCAAATATTCTATGAATTTTCCTTGTAGCATTATCCATTTAATGCATTGTGTGCCTTTTATTTTCCCACGCTATGTTCCGCAAGAGAACCCTCAATGTTGGCATGACATGACGATTAATGTTCACTCTCAGCAGAGTAGCATGAATCTCCCGAAGTGTCAGTATTGAAGTCTGCATGAAAGTACTCATACAAGCTGCATCGTTATCTGACAAAAGGATCTTCGTATCGACGCGCTTTTAAGAAGCTAGCTCGATCGAACTCGTTTAAATTCCTCAAAGGAAAATCCAGACTATCTATATCATTCTCAAAAAAAATCATCACGACCACACAATTTGGCCGCATGATCCAACAAGCGTAGCCTACTCCTAACAAAATTAGGCATTCACAGCAGTGACCACTGGCGGGCCCACCAGTCCTCTAGTTGATCGACCCCCATGTTGCTCATTCACGAGCACTTCAAATGCCGACCCAAACATGGGCGTTTGCGCTTTGTAAAAACCATAGTCGAACGATCTAAGACCGTAAAAAACGGTCTCAAAAGCTATCATACCCGTCCAACTTCGCCAGCCTAGTTGGACGGCTTAGATCTTCCCTCGAACGATCAAACAGGTACCCATGTAATCACCAGCGGCTTACCTCCATCTCTGGCTGGTCGAACTGCACATGACAATCCAGGAGCGCGCTAAACCGCTTTCCGAAAGTAGGGTGATCGCGCGTTCTTTTTGAATAAGCGTCATTACACAACTGCCGCAAATCAATCACAACCGTCCAACTTCGCCAGCCTGGTTGGACGGATTAGATCATCCCATGAGTGATCAGGGAAGTGCTAACGCACACGTTGGCGGTCCCACTTTTCCTTCATCCAATCGGTTTATCACGGCAAGGCCATGAGAGCAATGAAACGTTTGCTCGAACCATGGAAGGCGCGATGTTTCTAAGGGTCGCGAAAGTCCACTAGTGTCTTAAATCGATCACAACCATCCAACTTATCCAGCCTATTTGGATGGATTAGATCACATTTAGGACCATCAGGAAGGTGCACATGTGTTCAACGTCAGCCCAACATGGGCCCCACTTGATCGATCTCCCAAGAGGATGATCACGACGTGCCAAACCGCTTGGAAATAGTCACGTGTGCGTGACTGATTCAAACCCCTAATTAGGGTTTACGGCAATGCACATCTGTCGTAGTTCGATCATGACCATCCACCTTCGCCAGCCTAAACAGAGGGTGTAGATATAGACTCAAGAGGTCCCAAGGATGTCAACGTGATCACCGTGGGCCCACCTTTACGTGTGATCGGCCGGCCTATGCAGACTAGGGCCCGGCGCCTCAAAACGCACGCCCAAAGGTGGTATGCCATACGACTTTTAAACCTTTGCGGCAATGTATCTCTGTCACAAATCGATCACGACCACTCATTTTTGTCGGTCAAATTGAGTGACCTAGATCGAATCTTTGTGGAACCTAGAGGTGTAAACATGCACTCCGGCAGGCCGTATCCACGCATGCCTGGTCGGTCCCTCCAAAATTAGTGCCCATGCTTGGATTCTATCAAGCTAAAGAGCGGATGTTGAGCACCTTTAAAAAACCCTAAAATCCATCAACGACATCAAATATGTGTCGTAAATCATCTCGTCCGTCCAACTTTGCCAGCTTGGTCGGACGGCTTGGATTAAAGTTAGGCGATCAATGAAGCGTCTTAATGATTACCGTCCGCCACTCTGCCACATGGTGGCCCGCCCATGCGGCCTCCAACGATCGCTCGAAGATGGTTGGACGTACTGCCATTTTAAGACGCTTAATCCGCGACTTGTTCAATCAAGCTTTAAAACAACGATGCTTCATACATATCGATTGTTTTGAGATGCTTGCTTAAAAGCGATGCATTACATGCATCGAGCATACACTATATTTCATGAATATCAATTCTACAAACAACTTAGTTGTTTAACCTAATAGCATCACGTGTTATTCTTTGCGGCAAGTCCCACAACTTGACCCACTTACTCGAGACATCAAACATGTCACAAACTGGGGGATGCTCACTGGGGTATTGGTCTGGCAGTTTACAGCGTGCGGCGTGCAACGCCCCCATTACGAGAAAGTGTTAGGAAAATACAGATGGTCAGCAGTAATGAGAGTAGTGGGTGAAAGAGTGACCGATTTTCCCTCATAGTGGAAACGTGACGATCATCATCACCTACACAACTCCACTACTCCATTAATCAATCTCCTCCACTTCCTACGAGATCAGAGGTTTGCGCTCAATGACTTGTACAAATAGGATTTCATCCTATTTCAACAAAAGACGAACAACGCAAGTGTTAACACAAGTATCCAGAAAACACCCAGAACTGATAGCTTACATTAGGAAAGCCAGTTCCACATTCTGATACAAGTCATAAATAACCACACCTTCAAAATTCAATATTTTGATCTCAACACCTTCTTCGCTTCCCTCCCTAAGATCAACCCTTCTCCTTCACTTTATGACTGAAGAAAGTCTGGAACGACCATTTCTTGGTTTAGGCCAGAATTGTACAGATTGATCTCTCGAATCTAAAGTACTCCTGTGCAGTGCATTTGTTTAGGGTTTAGACTCGTTTCTCATCAACACACCTAAAATTTACCAAAAACCGCAGAAACAGTTTTCACCCATAAACAATTGGCGACCACAGTGGGAGGTTGATCTCTCGGTTGCAAAAAAATAATTTCAAACTTCATTTCAATCTTCCTAAATTGAGAACGGGAAGATATTAGTTCTAAAATTCAGTCATTAACCTGATTTCATTCTAATCACCGATCTCAATTTCCGCTCCCTGATGTATCCCTACCAGTTGATTTCTCCGAAAATCACAAGCGATCAGAATCCAATCACTATGAAAGACATGGCCAGGATGTTAGAAGATGTTCTCGCGAATCAAGCTAACATCGCCAAGCAGCAAAGACGAGATGCTTCATATTATAAGGAATGTAAACCGATTGTAGGAGGAATTGGCAATCGTCCACCCAGCGGATGCCATCAACGATGCAGACATCAGATATGAGCAGAAAGGAAATAATCCACAATATTCAACTAACAACAAGGAGCTGAAACAGTTTCACGGGGAAACAACTCGCCAAGAGAGTCATGGTACCGGCGAGATAAAAGATAAGCACCCAGCTTACGAAGATTTGTTAAAAAAATATGTATCAAGAGACCCTCGCAGAAATCCGGAGGGTTATTCAACAATGCGCAGCCTCAATTGCTCATACTCTCTGCCAGAAGCACCTGAAGAAGGAGAAATCAACCAAGGCCTTCAAGAAAACAAAGATTGCACTAATGAATGGTGCTTAGTTCCACCACCTCATTGTGATATTGTTACCGATGCAGAGTCCTTGAGAAAAGTTATGCGTCTACAAGATCGCCGAGCTAAACGGTCTGTGTTTGCGTCAACATAAGCTCACGTCTCTACTCCTCCCTTGAAACGAGCTTCGTACCAAAGTCCACGAAAGTTCTCACGACGGCAGCCGTTAACGCAAGAGAAACCAGATATGGAATACCCGCACTTTCCATTTCCAACAAGGAAGATTCTGGAATTACTAGAAGTTTGGGTGCGAGACGGGGAAGTTGAATTACCTCCCGTATGGCGTCCTCCAAATGATCAAGAGATGACGGACCCGAGGTACTGACACTGCCAAAAATTCATTTATCGTTCTACCAGTGAACGCAATGGCCTGAAGCAGATTCATTCATCGCTCTACTAGTGAACGCAAAGGCCTGAATCATATTCTCCAAAGGAAGATTAACTCAGGAGAGTTACCCCCTTTCTCCGAAGATTAACGTGCGCAGTTTCATCGAAGTGATCGAACCAACTACGGGTTTCTCGAGGCGCGCCATAACAACTTGGATTCGAAGCGATCACCCTTGGAGAATTCAAGTCTCATTCAACCGAGATCTTGTGAACAAGTAAGTTTTGATAAATAATTTTACATTTTAAAAGCCTTGGGACTTGACGCATGCGTCCCACATCGAGGAAGGGAGTCAATGATGCAGTTGTTCTTAGACACCACATTATCTTCCTTTTACATGTTTCCCTTTTTATGCAACATTTGCAATTTTTACGAGATACTCATAATGATCGTATTCAAAACCAGAATGTCGGCTTTCAGCCGATTCAAACATAATTCCTTTCAGAAAGTCATTCATAAGATCATCTCAAAAATAAACCAATTCAAAAATTCAATCACCTACTAGTTAAAAAACCATAAAATCAAACTATGAAAGGAATTCCTTACATCACTCAAAATACCTAAAAGGGAAATATAAAAGAAAATGCGCAAGTATTCAAGGGAAGTATTTCAGCAACAACTCATTCTTTTTGGAAAGAACGCCTTTCATTTTGCGGAGAACAACCTGCTTCAGCTTCAATTCCAAGGATATCCTCTCGATCTCCTCCTCTTTCCGAGCAATGAAGTCCACGGAGGGAACTTCATTTGTTTGATCTTGCAGCTTCTGGATTTTAGAAAACCCTTCATAGAACCAGGAAGCATTGAACACATCTCAGTGGAACTCCCAGTTTGAAACCACCTCCTCAGAAACAGTGCACCCAGTCATGATGCTCATGACATGAATGGAAGATAAAGCTTCTTCGACTCGTCGGACCAACAGGCAATACAACCTTCAACCTTCTGTAAGAGGTTTCAGTGAAGCAACAAGAGAAAAACCACCGAGATACAACATCCTGCGCGTCCAAAATCGCCCACTTCAACTCCAGTACCACATGCATGACTTCCACAATGATAAAACAACATACAAGATATTCCATAGCAGGCTCGACGGCAACAAAATCTATGAGGGATGCTTTCAGAATTTCGTCTCCCGTAGAAGAAGTAGTTGCGTCACCAAAGGAGGTTGCGTGTGGAACTTAAGAGGCACACACAGACTCTCCATGTCAATAGCTTCATCATATTTGCAGAACATATTAGTTAAGTCATTCACATGAAGGGACTTCCCTACTCCTCAAAGACACGATCCAAAGATGATAAAGGCAAAGAGCATCGCTGGAGATTGCTTAGCACTACCTATCTCAAAGATGTTGAATTTGGAGAGACGCAAGCCCGCTGTCATTATGATTCCAAGATGCCCAAAGACATAGACATATTCGAGGGAGCAGATGTGTTGTTTAAAGACCAGCGATATGCCTGGATGTCTATGAAACGCAACGTAAACGCAAAGACGACCTCATGATCAGCAACTTGTACTATTCTCATCAACATTGGGTTCAACTCCGACTCTCTCCCAAATTATTCCTTCAGAGACCCAGTGTGACAACATCTATCAAGTTGAAAGATCATATATGAAGACTGCCAAGTCCGTGAAAGTAGCTACCATGCCTCTCCCTGCCAGTCTCTTCTGATCATAGTTGCTACCAAGAATCGTTGTTGCTCGCCAGAGCTTAACCATGGCAACAACCACTACGGACAGAGGTAATCCGAACTTCTGTATATTTTACTTTCCCATGGAGAAGTAATATAATCACCAGTACGGAGGCGAGATGGTGATATCTTTATTATGGTAAACCCACCGACCATACAAAATAGATCCATGTAACTCACACTTGAGGACTGAGACTCATCATGAAATTCCTTCACCATCAGTCAAGGATTTCTTCAACACAAGAGAGACGGTCAATGAAGAAGCATGTAATTTGCAATGGAAAATCAAACTGAAGGAGACGTCGCTTTAACGCCCTCTCCAGAAGAAGCCGCTTCAACGCACTATCTCTCCTGAAGCTGTTTCAACGCTTTCTCCATAAGAATCCTAAGAAGCCGCTTCAATGCACGCTCCAAAATCCGCTTCAACGCACGCTCCAGAATCCTCTTCGACGCACGTTATCTCCAGAAGAAGTCATTTCAACGCTCTCTCCATAAGAATCCGCTTCAACGCACGCTCCAGAAGCCGCTTCAATGCACGCTCTCTCCTGAAGCCACTTCAAAGCTCTCTCCAGAAGAAGCCGCTTCAACGCTCTCTCCTGAAGTTGTTTCAACGCTCTCTCCATAAGAAGCCGCTTCAACGCACACTCTCTCCTGAAGCCGCTTCAACGTTCTCTACAGAATAAGCCACTTCAACGCTCTCTCTCTCTCTCTCTCTCGAAGCTGCTTTAGCACTCTCCCCCGAAGCCGCTTCAGAGGCTGAAGACACTCCAACACCTTACCAACAAATGTAATGGAAGTACGTTTTTCAAGAGAAAATGAACTTGGGATAATTATACCTGGGGACTGCCAGGATGCCTTCACTTCCCTCAACCGGTTCATTTCTAATATCAGCATCATCACTGTTGAAGCTTTACGAGCCGCAGAAAATTCTCAACATGAAGACATACATGTGCATTAAAGACTCCAAAAGTACAAATTCGGAGATGGTTTCACGTATCTAGACACGCCATCGAATATGAAGTGTAGTTGGGGACTGCTCATCGCATCCCATTCCAAACAACCATCCAAGATCCAGAAGATGGTTCAAAGGATGTCGCTTAGAACGAAGTCCTTAAAGACTTGATAACAGCACGTCGGCAGCAGAACGCCTCTCATCTCGTTTACTTCACTCAAAGACTCCGGAAGATTTTACCCATACAAGCATTCCAAGCATTTCACCATTGCAATCATAAGGGAAAGAATGAGCCTATGAGATAAAGGGTCAGAATGAACGCAATTCCATAGCAGTCAATGTTCAGGAGTTTAAAGAAGATTTTCGTTGCGACTCGGCAGTCGGGACTCCAAGCAACTTAACTCAAGGCCTCTCGCAATCGAGCGCAATGGAGTTTAGCAAATTTCGAAATCTACCTGGAGGCAATTGACGTATGATAAGAGGACGATCACTGGAAGCTTTGATACTTCGTTAACCGTATCTTGCTCAATGACCTAGTCGGACTCTATCCTGGTAACATATGTCTACCTTGCCTCATAAGTTTTATATTTAACCGTCACCATCCATTACTTACCCCGCAACAATGTCACTGTTACGTCTTAAGAAGGGGACTTAATGTTGATGGTGGTTTTTCGAATAGGGCTAAAATTATAAATCCTGTATTTAATGCGCTAACGCCCTGCAAGGGTATAAAGCCATTTAAGAAGTGATGAATGCAAAAAACCTCTTCACTCATTGAGCAATTCAATATGTATGGAATTCATTCAGAATGGTGCAACAATCCCGAATATTTTATGAATTTTCCTAGTAGCGTTATCCATTTAATGCATTGTGTGCCTTGTATTTTCCTACGCTATGTTCCGCAAGAGAACCCTAAATGTTGGCATGACATGAAAATTAATGTTCATTCTCAGCAGAGTAGCATGAATCTCCCGAAGTGTCAGTATTGAAGTCTGCATGAAAGTACTCATACAAGTTGCATCGTTCTCTGACAAAGAGATCTTCGTATCAACGCGCTTTTAAGAAGCTAGCTCGATCGAACTCGTTTAAATTCCTCAAAGGAAAATCCAGACTGTCTATATCAGTCTAAAAAAAAAACGATCACGGCCACACAATTTGGCCGCATGATCCAACAAGCGTAGCCTACTCCTAACAAAATTACGCAATCACCGCAGTGACCACTGGCGGGCCCACCAGTCCTCTAGTTGATCGACACCCATGTTGCTCATTCACGAGAACTTCAAACGCCGACCCAAACATGGGCATTTGCGCTTTGTAAAAACCATACTCGAACAAGCTAAGACCGTAAAAAACGGTCTCAAAAGCTATCATACTCGTCCAACTTCGCCAGCCTAGTTGGAAGGCTTAGGTCTTCCCTCGAACGATCAAACAGGTACCCACGTAATCACCAACGGCTCACCTCCATCTCTGGCCGGTCGAACTGCACACGACAATCCAGAAGCGCGCCAAACCGCTTTCCCAAAGTAGGGTGATCGCGAGTTCTTTTTGAATAAGCGGTATTACACAACTGCCGCAAATCAATCACGACCGTCCAACTTCGCCAGCCTGGTTGGACAGATTAGATCATCCCATGAATGATCACGGAAGCGCTAACGCACATGTTGGCGAGCCCACTTTTCCTTAACCCAATTGGTTTCTCACGGCAAGGCCATGAGAGCAATGAAACGTTTGCTCGAACCATGGCAGGCGTGATGCTTCTAAGTGTCGCGAAAGTCCACTAGTGTCTTAAATCGATCACAACCATACAACTTAGCCAGCCTATTTGGATGTCTTAGATCACATTTAGGACCATCAGGAAGGTGCACATGCGTTCATCGTCAGCCCAACATGGGCCCCACTTGATCGATCTCTCAAGAGGAGGATCACGGCGTGCCAAACTGCTTGGCCAAAGTCACGTGTGTGTGACTGATTCAAACCCCTAATTAGGGTTTACGGCAATGCACATCTGTCGCAGTTCGATCATGACCATCCATCTTCGCCAACCTAAACGGAGGGTGTATATATAGACTCAAGAGGTCCCAAGGATGTCAACGTGATCACCATGGTCCCACATTTGCGTGTGATCGTCCGACCTATGCATACTAGGGAACGACGCCTCGAAATGCATGCCCAAAGTTGGTATGCCATACGGCTTTTAAAACTTTGCGGTAATGTATTTCTGTTGCAAATCGATCATGACCACTCATCTTTGCCGGTCAAATTGGGTGGCCTAGATCGAATCTTTGTGGGACCGAGAGGTGTAGACATGCACGCCGGCGGGCCGTATCCACGCATGCTTGGTCGGTCCCTCTAAAATTAATGCCCATGCTTGGATTCGATCAAGCCAAAGAGGGGATGTTGCGCACCTTTAAAAAACCCTAAAATCCATCAACGACATCAAATATGTGACGTAAATCATCTCGTCCGTCCAACTTTGCAAGTTTGGTCGGACGACTTGGATTAAAGTTAGGTGATCAATGAAGCGTCTCAATGATTACCGTCCGCCACTCTGCCACATAGAGTGATCGACCAGATGGTGGACCACCCATCCGGCCTCCAAACGATCCCTCAAAGATGGTTGGATGTACTTCCATTTTAAGACACTTAATCAACGACTTGTTCAATCAAGCTTTAAAACAACGTGCTTCATACATATCGATTGTTTTGAGCTGCTTTCTTAAAAGCGATGCATTACATGCATCGAGCATACACGATATTCATGAATATCAATTCCACAAACAACTTAGTTGTTTAACCTAATAGTGTCACGTATTATTCTTTGCGGCAAGTCCCACGACTTGACCCACTTACTCGAGAAATCAGACATGTCACAAACTGTGGGATGCTCACTGGGGTATTGGTCTGGCGGTTTACAGAATGCGGCATGCAACGCCCCCATTACAAGAAAGTGTTAGAAAATACAGATGGTCAGCAGTAATGAGAGTAGTGGGTTAAAGAGTGACCGATTTTCCCTCATAGTGGAAACGTGACGATCATCACCACCTACACAACTCCACTACTCCATTACTCAATCTTCTCCACTTCCTACGAGATCAGAGGTTTGCGCTCAATGACTTGTATAAATAGGCTTTCAGCCTATTTCAACAAAGGACGAAGAACGCAAGTGTTAACACAAGTATCCAGAAAACACCCAGAACTGATAGCTTACATTAGGTAAGCCAGTTCCACATTCTGATACAAGTCATAAATAGCCACACCTTCAAAATTCAATATTTTGATCTCAACACCTTCTTCGATTCCCTCCCTAAGATCAACCCTTCTCCTTCACTTTGTGACCGAAGCAAGTCTGGAACGGCCATTTCTTTGTTTAGGCCAGAATTGTACAAATTGATCTCTCGAATCTAAAGTACTCCCGTGCAGTGCATTTGTTTAGGGTTTGGATTCGTTTCTCATCAACACACCCCAAATTTACCAAAAACCGCAGAAACAGTTTTCACCCATAAACACCTACTACTAATTAACTTCAGACTGGACTGAAGTTGAACCCTAATCAATCTCACAGTGATTTCAAGGTACAGTTTCACTCCTTACGTCTCTGATCCCAGCAGGATACTGCGCACTTGATTGCCTTAGCTGATCTCACCCACAACCAAAAGTTGCTACGACCCAAAGTCGAAGACTTGATAAACAAATCTGTCTCACACAGAAAAGTCTATAGGATTGAATAAATCTGTCTCCCACAAAAATACCCAAGAGTTTTTGTTCTGTCTTTTGATAAATCAAGGTGAACATGAACCAATTGATAAACCAGACTTATATTCCCGAAGAAAAACCTAGTATTATCAATCACCTCACAATAATCTAAATTGTATGATGGCGAAACTAGATATTGTGGAATCACAAACGATGAGACGAAGATTGTTTGCGACTAATTTTTTATCTTGCCTATCGTAGAAATAAATCTCAAGCCAATTTTACAATTGTACTCGTACGATAGAAACAACAAGATCAGATCACACAACTACAAGAGAAGTAATATCGTTTTGGCTTCACAGTCCCAATGAAGTCTTCAAGTTGTTAACCTAAAGGGTATCGAGAAGAAACTTAAGGTTAAAGGAGAATCGAATCTAGCAATACAACTAGTATCACACAGGAGGTGTGGGGATTAGGTTTCCCAGTTTTTAGAGTTCTCCTTTATATAGTTTTCAAATCAGGTTTTGCAATCCAAGTTACCTTGGTAACAAAGCATTCAATAATCACCGATATATGAAAAACCTGATTCAACCAAGCTAATATCTTTCAACCGTTAGATTGAACTTAGCTTGTTACACACAAATGAAATGTACCCTCATTTAGGTTTATGTAACCATACCCAAACGTGTACACTCATGATGGCTCAACAATTAGTTAACCGAGGTTAGCCATATGTTTACTCTCATATTAACCTTATTCATCTTATCCATAACTAGTTCAAATGACTCAAATGAAACTAGTTACAGAGTTGTTCAATTGCATAAAAGATACAATTGAAACCAAATCGGTTTGATTCACTTGAATCAATCATGAACATTATAGCCATGATTTGCAAAGATTGCATTCCTTAAGATTTAAATGTTTAAGTTCATGAACAGACCGATTTGACAAAATAACCAACTTAAGTATGCGTACGGGTATGCGTACTTAAGCAACTGGATTTGAGTTTTTTAAGTTTCCAAACTCAGCAGAAATTCTCGGTTCGAAAACTTCTGCCAGTATGTGTACGGGTACGCATACTTAAGGTGACTAGTTTAGGAGTTTGTAATTCCTAAACACAGCAGATATTTTCGATTCAAAAACTTCTATCAATATGCGTACGGGTACGCATACTTATGATGTCTCCTTCACCAATTTTGTATACACACATATGCATACACCTGGTTCCCGGTTTATGGATTTATACACTAATGTGCGAACACACTATATATGCTTATATCCTAAGATGGTTATATCATCAACTCTTAGTTTCAGTCATTGAAACTTTCTTAGAGGACGTTATATAGTTGTTGTTCACGGGCTATTTTTCGTCAAAGCAATTTTCAAGTTATTGAAATTATCATAATGAAACATTCCAAGGCAACACCAAATGATTGTATCACACAAACCATGTTAGATGTAACTCGGCAATTTTCATATGATCTTATTCGGACTTTCGTCACGAATGTAAGATGAACATGGATAAAGTGAAAGCTTGCCAACACATATTTCGAGAAATATATAAGCGAGATAAACTCAGCTCGAAATCTCAAATGTGCATAATAGAAAACTATATTGTAACACGACTTATGTCTCAATATAGGAGATAGAGTAGAAATCGACTTTCCAAGTGATAGGTGAGTTTAAGTCTCCACATACCTTTTGTTGATGAAGTTCCACAAGCTCCCCTTAGTATTTATTCGTCTTCAAATGATGAACACCGAGAGATCTAAGCTCAACTACACTATCTATGTCATAGTCCAAGATATCTATAAATAGGCTAGAAATCAAGACTTATAGTTTTGATCACTAACATTGACAAACATGCTTAAGATAGAAACGCATGCGAGTTTGACCGAGCAATGCTCTAACACTTAGGTTATTCCAAAACCCTATAGGTTAACGACTTGAAAACTTCATTTGTATTGTGAAGCCAGACCCAACTATTTTCTCTATAGTTGCGTGTTCTGATCTTGATGTTTTCTATCGTGATTGAGTTCTATCTTCTCTAAGATTTTCTCGAGATTTAATCTCTGATAGGCAAGATAAAAAGTAGTCACAAACATATTCGTCTCATCGTTTGTGATTCTATTATATCTTGTTTCTCTACCATACGATTAAGATTATTGTGAGGTGAATGATATTTCTAGGATGTTCTTCGGGAATATAAGTCCGGTATTTCAATTGGTTCCTGTTCACCTTGATTTATCAAAAGACGGAACAAAACTCATAGGTTTATCTGTGAGAGATAGATTTATCTATTCAATAAACTATTATGTGTGAGACCGATTGGTTTATCAAGTCTTCGACTTTGGGTCGTAGCAACTCTTAGTTGTGGGTGAGATCAACTAAGGGAATCAAGTGCGTAGAATCCTACTGGGGTTCAGAGACGTAAGAAGCGTAATTGTACCTTGATCAATGTGAGATTGGTTAGGGTTCAACTACATTCCAGTATGAAGTTTATTGGTAGTAGGCTAGTGTCTGTAGCGGCTTAATACAGTGTGGTGTTCAAAGCTGGACTAGGTCCCGGGTTTTTTCTGCATTTGCGGTTTCCTCATTAACAAAACTTCTGGTGTTTGTGTTATTTTTTTTCCGCATTATATTTGTTTATATAATTGAAATATCACAGGTTATGTGTAAGTTCAACCAATTGTGAATCCAACCTTTGGTTGTTGATTAAATTGATTGACACTTGGATATTGGTTTTTGATACCGTCCAAGTTATGTCTTATATTCAAACGGGCTCACGAATTCCTATTTGTTTGATTGAAGATTGAATTGAGAAATTGAGATATAACTCTTTGACATACTTTTCTTAAGATTGATTCTGACTGTCTAATTGATTCTCTTGAAAGTATATTGGAGTTAGTCCATACATATTGTTAAGCGAAATATGGGTGTAGTTGTTAGACCCCTGTTTTTTCAAGTGGGATCATGCCAGACAGCTTTTGTTCAAATATTATTATTATATCTTGCGTGGTAGGAGGACATAAATAGCTATTTTGTTCAAACCTTGCATCGTCTAGTCTTTTCCACATTATTTCTCATTTCCTTTATAATGTCTGCAGGTTATCCATAACAGTTATTTACTCAATAATGCATATATCCTTTAGTGCATTTCTGACACCACCATTTTTTTTGTTCAACGCTTATAAGAGTTGTCATTAGTGTTGTGTCTTTTCTTCTCTTGTTGCTTTGCGTGTTGTCCGTAACAGGGGATCCACTTTTTTATAAATATTTTTTTATTTTCCCAATAAAAATTTTGGTCCACAATTTTTGTTAGTTTCATAGCGTTTATTTATTATTTAAAAGATAGGCAGGATGTCGGTCACATGGGAGGGATTTAAATTATTCCATCTTGTTGTATTCCCAATAACCTTTATAACATCACAACTATATAGTCCCAACCAGTCAGTCTAACCTCCGCATCCCAAACTTGTGTAGTTCCATATTTTATACCTACTAGAATAACCACCAAAATGCCAGTCTTTTCAATTGCGGAGGATTATTGCCTTGTCCGAACCTTATTATAAAGTTTTAGATGATGCACCACCTATAGGAAACCATCAATTGGGGAGGAGTTTTTGGTGTCAAGTTACAGACGATTTTAATCGTATATATGGCAATGATACCATATGGTAAACAAACAACTTCAGCACCGGCTTGTGACACTCAAGAATTATTGTAGGCTCTTTACGCGGTATCTTGTTCTTGCGAATGGTGATTCAGATATGGTGATGGCCATGTATCAACGGAACAAATGCGTCTGTTTAAACATTCCGGCTCAAACGAAATATTTGGTAACCGCATATAGAACCGAATAACGTGGTTGTATGTTTATTTTATTTTATTTTATTGTTATATTAGTTTAATCATAGGTATTGTGGGTGTACCTCTATGTAATCCCTCATGAGACACAACTCATCCTCTAGGATCACCTGGGGTTTAAAGGCTTGTTACACGGGTTAAGTGTAATCGTGTTCCCTGCGAAAATAGCATATTTTAATATATTTGTCTTATTTCTTTTTTCAGTTTTTCTTTTCAATAAGTGTACTACCTATTTTACTTTTATTAAAAAGCAGTCGATTTGTCATATATATTTCAAATTATCTTTGACTTGTAAACAGTCCCCCCACACAACTTAGTCTGCAGTGTGTAATGGTGTGGTCACTTCAGTGTATAGCCATCAAGTTAATAATGCAGCTGATGAGTGCTAAAAAGTGCATATTTTTATATCTTTTTGTTTGCATTTAACTCATCTTTTGTGCATTAATTCTACATTTTATCCCATATTCTGTATTTTCTTGGTTTTCAAGAATAAATATTTTTATTAATTAATTTTGCATTTTTAGGTAATAAATAAAGTTTGGATGAATAGCGGAGCGAAAAGAGCAAAGGAACGGCAAAGACTCTCGCTAGGAGGAAGCGAAGAATGATGTTTGCAAGAGCCGGATCAACTAGAAGTGGGCTTGAAGAGGAAGAATTGTTCTTAAAGAATATATGGGCTTGGCATACCCAAGGCCCAAAACCCTTACCCAAACCCATTTCCAATATCCATACCCGTCTCCATCGTTATCCGTCAGATTGGATCACATCTGAATCCAACGGTCGCCTCATCATTGTGCATCAAAATCCGAAGCTCCTGTGAAACACCATAGTACCTAACTCCATCTGAAGCCGTCAGTTTGTTGTATCTCATAATCCAACGGTCGCCACATACCTATCCATCGTAGCCGTTCGATTCAATCTATATGGGATCATCCAACGCTCTTTACTCGATGTTCATCAAAGTTCGCTATCCCCGCTTCACACCCTAGCAACCGAACACCTACACCCCAAACAAACAGACCCTAATCCCATTTCCATCGAGTTTTTCCCCTCTCTTCTTCCCAAATTCTCTGCAACTCTGCCATCTCCATCACCACCATCTCTTCCATCTCCACCTCGAACACCACCACTACCACCTTCCCCCGACAAACTCAGTATTCCATCACCACCCTTGTCTCTTCCTTTCTCGTCTGTAGCATCGAGTCCTGATGCTACAAACTCGACAGTGAGAGAAGCTAGGGTTCACAGAAGTCTAGGGCTAGGCCAACAGCGCAACAAGAGCAGGAAGAGCATCAGAGGGACATCAAGAAGCATGGGTCGAGCAGAATTCACACATGGGTATGTCGAATTTGATTTTCCCCAAAAGTTAGGGTTTGCAAAAAATTAGGGTTTCGAATTAGGGTTTTGTATTTTGTTGTAAACTATAAATAGGAACTGATGTAGGATGTTAAAAGTTGTTCTTGGTTAGCCGAGATACCCCCAAATTTGGGTTAATCACTGTTTAATTTTAGTTTTAATTTTCAATTTAATATTTAGGGTTCTTCAATTTCTGTTCATGTTTGTTATTTGCTGTTTAATTCCATCTTTCAATTTTTGTTTCTCACATGTTAGTTAGTTTAATTTCCTGTTTAAAACTTGATCATGTTTCCATTGTAATGTTAATTATGTTCTGAGTTCACTGCTGAGGCTCAGATGAAGCTGTAGTGCACTGTTAGATAGTGGAATGCTAGGTTAGAGCCTTAGTGCAGTGTGTTGATTGAGAAATGGGAAGAGATTGATGCTCATAGTGCCTGTGATTGATTGTTCTTTCAAAAGACAGTCAATGCTAGGGGCAAACTAGTGAGCAAATTAGTTTTCCTCCCATTCTAGATGTATGCATAGGATTTTCAACTCAACCTAGGATCACATTGTTTGGCTAGGACACAAGGGTGGATTCAAAGCCTTAGCTTAACCCACATTTTGTTTTCACAGTCACTTGCAACTTAACTGTTTTGTTACTTCTTCTCCTCCCTGCCCTTGGCTCACAGCCTTGGTTTCTTTGGTTTTGTTTCCTGTTTTGTCACTGTTTTGAATCTCTTGTTTTGTCAACTGTTAGCTTCTCAAATGTTAGGATTAGTTTACTGTTGTGTGTCAATGCTAGGTTAGAGCCTTAGAGCATTGAGTTGATTGAGCAGTGGGGAGAAACTAGTGCTCACTAGTGACTGTGAGCAAGCTGGTTCTCTTCCCACTCTAGATGAATGCCTAAAGCCATTGCCTTGGCTTTGCTTTTTTTTCCTTTTTTTTTTACTTCATTGTCAGCTTATCTCCACACTCCTGCCCTTGGCTTGTAGCCTTGGTTTGCAACTATCTCTGTTTTGTTATTACTTGGCTTGCACTGTCACCATTGCTGCTTTCTTTCCTTTCCCTTGCTGTGCACCTGCTCCTGCTGTGCCAGCCACCACTGCTGCTGCAACCTGGTTTCCACTGCTGCTGCTGAAACTGAGCTTGGCTCACAGCACAAGCCCAGTTCAGTCCACAGTTAACTCCAAAGGCCTAGTTACTCTCAGGTCAAAAGCTAAGCCCAGGAACAAAGCCCAAAAGCCCAAATCCAGCCACTGTTTGGTTTACAAGCCAACTGAGTTCAAGGCTCAGTTCAGTTCACTTGAACCCAAATTCATTACATTTCCAAAGGCCCAGATCCTTGACTGAATCCAAAGCTAAGTTCACAGTTCATTCCAAAATCATTCAAAGGCCCAAGGCCTAAAACCATTTCATCATTACAAACAAACCCACTAAGCCCAAAGCACAATTAGAAGCCCAATAGCAACTAGAGCCCAAAATAGCTAAACACTACAAAACACCCCCAGTCTCTGTGGATCGACCCGTACTTGCACGAGCTACATCTGACGACCGTGCACTTGCGGTATTACTGTAGGCCCGTTTTTATTACGCTTCAATTTTATACGCTTTCCCGGGCCCACCAGCAGCCTATCCATGTCATATATGTATCCAATAATTCGGACAAATGACCTATGGTTTCCTAACACCACCAAACTATATTCTATTGAACGCTATATTCTTGTGTTGTCATTTACCTTATGTTTTTCCCTTCTATTATTGCTCTTCATGATGCCTGTAACAGGGGAATAACTATTTAATTCAGTTTTCCCACTAACCTTGTCGTCTAGCAATGCTATATAAACCCCAAACACTCAACCATACTTCCTCACCCCACACTTGTTTAGTTTCATAAATAATTTCTGCAAACATTCAGTGCAATGCCTATATTTTCAAATGAGGAAGATAACGACCTAGAAGTTACTGCAAGGTATTTGATTCGGTTCCAACTGCAGGAATGAATCAAACGACCCATCAATTTTGGAATCAAATCAGGGGCAAGTTTGTTATTATCAATGGAAAGCAGAACCATAGGTTAGCGACATCACTCATGCATCGCATTACTATACTGAAGCAAAATTGTAAGTTATTCAGACAATGTCTGATACACACAAATGGTGACCAGCTGGCGGCACTATCCCTATATGAAGCAGAGAGGAAGCATCCGTTCAGAAATTTGGGCGCAAACGAATTATTCAATACTCGTATTGATTAATAAATAATTTAGTAGGTCAATTTTATATTTTCTTTTCGTTGTATTAATTTAATCATAGGTTTTGTGGGTATACCTCTAAGTAAGCCCTCAAGAGACTACAACTCGTCCTCTAGAGTCACCTAGGGATTTAAAGACTTGTTGCACAAGCTAAGTATAACTGTGTTCCCTCCGACAATGGCTTATCTTTATAATTTTGCCGTGTTTATGTTTTTTGGTATCTTTTTTCAATAAGTGTAGTAGTTTTTTTTTGTTTAATAAAAAGTTGTTGATTTGTCATAAATATCTTTGATATGGAAACAGTAACCTCCAAACAATTTATGGTGTAGTGTGGAAATGTGTTGTCACCTCGTTGTATCTTTATAAATAGTGACAACAATGATTCCTAAATCCTTATAAATAGAGACACAAATTTTCACAATAACAAACATCCAACCAAGCTAGTCTTCCGTGCAACTTAGAGATTAAACTCATCTTTTCTCTTCCATTTTCAATTATTTTGGTTTTTTTTTTCCTTCTGGAATGATGGTGAATTTTATAGAGCGAGAAGACTTAGCCCTGATCAGTTTGTGGGGTCAACGTAGCACAACAAGAAGATTACATAAGGCTTTTAATTACCACAAATGAGTTTTGGGCCCGAGTCATGGCTGGTTTTGCATAGGAAATCCCAAACCACCAGAGAAACAGTTCTTCCATTCAATGTAGCGTGTCCGTGATTAAAAGAGCAGTCCGAACTTATGTGGCAATTCAAAAAAAAAAATATATCATACAGGACCCCCTTGACTTACCTGTGCAAACATCGTAACTGATTATTATTTTTTCTTCACGATATCTTATACATATTATCTCCGTGTCAACAGTGATTTGATATTTTGTTATGATGTTGCAGGAACACATGGAAAAACTAATGTATGAGCAAGAGAAGGACACCGTTTTAAATATTTTAAACGGAGTTCAACCCGGAGCAACTTAACAGAGTTCAACCCGGAGCTAACACTAAGGCGTGATCCTACCCCCAAAATTCGGATGAGGAGTAGTTATGTAAATTTAAGTTTTGTGGGTAGACCTCTTTGTAAACCCTCACAAGGCTAAACTCGTCTGTTAGGGTCACCTACCGGTTCAAAGGCTTGCTACACATGCTAAGTGCAGTCGCGTTACCGACGACAATGAGTTAGGGTTTATTTAAGTGTTACCTTGGACTGCTTTTGTTATTTGTACCTCAATCCATCTGACTTGTTCCATAAATAATAATAAATCAGCCAATGTTTTAATAAACATGTTAAAACCATACATTGTAATTAATATTCCAACCCACACGTTACAAACATACTCCTAGTGCACCCTAAATTAAAAGCAATACTGACACAACAAAGGCATCCAACCACATTACATAAAAAAAAACATCATAATTAAATCATGTTACTATTCTCCATCCTCGAAAAAGTTCTCGCATACCTCTGCTCCATCTTCAGGCGGATATGCATCATTTCAGGATCAACGTCTTCTGAATCCGTGTAGGCGTCTACGGGTTGTCTATAATAATCAACGCATTTTCTTGGAAACCAGGCCCATGACGCTCCCAAATGTGCTTTGCGAGATCCAACCTCAGCCTTTACCATGTTATTGGGTCCGAAGAACACCGGCGGGCATTCTCAGATCACCAACCACTGGTTGAGTTGGTTGTTCTACCCTATTCCCCAATCCTCTGCAGGATGCTCGTTCTCCACAACCATGTTGTGGATTATCATGCGTCCTCTCATTATTGACTTCATATCTAATTTTTTCCAATAGATGAAAGGATTATTTACAATAGCAAATTTGCGTTTCATTGTACCAAAATCTCTTTCCACATCTTTCCTCTTTGCCTCTTGGTATGTGTTGAAAAGTTTCTTTTTTCGACTTAGGGTCGCTTCTTTGTAAGCAGCCACAAGTATTTTATACCTTGGATATATACCATCAGCCAAGTAGTAACCTTCAGTGTATATGTGACCATTTGCGACATATTCGTACCGAGGGGCTATACCATTGTTGACGTCGTCAAACACATCAGAATGGTTCAAAACATTTATATCATTGTTTGACCCAGGCTTTCCAAAATATCCATTCCAAAACCATATATCGAAATAAGCAACCGCCTCTTCTTTTGCCAGTAACTCCTACAACATTGAAATATTTACTTTAAATTCATTTTAATTGATTTAAAATCACTATAACCAGATGGTTAAAACATTTACCATTGTCGATTGGGTCATCTCTTTGGGTTTAGGGTCGTTATTGAACGCGCGTTTCTGTTGGAAACGAAGACTACAAAGTGCAGATTGGATTAATCCATACCTATCCTTTATATGTTTTTAATGTTCTTCCCCTTTGTATTCCAAATCCTCCTTGTAATCGTGAAAAACCCTAATCCAGAAAATTTCTTCAGTTATGACGCCTCGTCCATAGTCTTCACTGTATTTTTGGGCCACCCATATTTTCATAATTATCAAATCTTCTGCGGAATCAATTCAGTCATTTGTAGCTTAGATGGTGCTTTTTTTTTTATTTTTTTTATGATAAAAGATGTTCAAGCATACCACTATATTCGGTGTGTGAAATACCTTTGGGTAGCCCATCATTTTGTAGGATCCAACTTACTAATTGGTGTGGGAAAATGTTAAAACCCATCTTATATACTGTTGCTTTGACAATTACTGTTTACACACCCTAGTTACTTTTTAAGGATTTCAAATAGCTTCTCATGTTCATAAACACCCTTTACTGTTTACGAGCAACCCCATACTTTCTAGAACAGACAATCGCTCCTCACAAACAACCAAAAAGTGTTTCAAAAGTTATTCATTATTACCTTACAACTCTTGCACTAATTTTGTCAGTAATTTATCTTCCGCACTGGAATACTACTGAATCCCTCAATTTAACAGACTTCTCTTCAACAAAGGAAAATTACTGTTTAGAAACGCCTCTTGGATGATAATGTAAAACCAATACTGTATAAGAATAGATATTAGAATGGCCCTTGGATGTGTTAAATATATATATTTATATTGTCAGAAACACATGTCGCAAACACATATCAATGGCTAGATGATTTGATTACTCAAATTAATTCACGACAAATTATGACAATTCAGAGTGGCAACAGATGTAGGGAAAATAATAGTGATGAAAACTGATAAGAATCAACGAATTAAAATGGCATTGACACAGAATCTCATCTTACCAAAATATAAAAATTATGACAAAGAAGCTAGTGGTGTGGTAAATGGGTTACAGGATAATATTTATGACAAAAGGCATCGATAAGAGTAAAAAGTTATTCGATGTAATTTAAATATTCAATGAATCCAGACCAAGAACTTTACTATAAATACCATCATTCTCTACCAAAAAATAAACGAGAAATATCTCAAACCATCTTTGTTTATCATTTACATCTTAGTCCTTTTTTAATACATTTTATTTTTATTTTTGGGTTGGTTATGGCAATCAAATTCACAACCGAGGAAGATACATCTATAATCCATCATGGATGAATGTCTTTGTAGCCGAAAATGTCACGCAAAATAGTGTTTCGGGAGTGAGCTTATGAGATTTGGTAGTTCAACGTCTTACAGTTAGAAACGGAAATCCAAACAGAGAACTGGTCGTGTCTTACAAAACCGGGTCACCTCGATTAAGAAACAAGTGAAACGATACTTGGATTTTGTAGTACCTTTATACAAAAATTTACTTAGCGGTTGGATTCTCGACGATTGTGTAAGTGGTTCAAAATTTGGATCAAATTATGTTAAGAAACTATTTAAATGAAACACTAATAAGTTATTATTTGTTTATTGTAGGAAACTGCAGCGAAACAAAGATACTCAGAGGCCATCAACAAAGAATTCAACTTATATGAGTGTTATTTATTGCTCAAATGAAGGATATCCGAGTTCAATCCGGATGAAATATGATGTGACCTACATGAAGCTCGCGATGAAGATGATTAATTCCACTGCAGACGGAGTTAAGGTTTTGTGGGTAAACCTCTTGTAAACCACCCCGAGACACCACTTGTCCGGCGGGGACACCTATCGGTTTAAAGTCTTGCTGCACGTGCTAAGTTCATCCGCGGTGCGTGCAACAGTGACTTAGTAGGCTTAGAATTGGTGATTATATTGGCTCAAGGTACTGTCTTGTATCATAGTTTGAAATAATGAAATAAGTTAAATCTAATTTGAGTTCGCTAAAAACCACACTCCACATTCAACGTTGTGTCCAAAATTTATTTGTTGCTAACGAAGAATTTTATTATGTTTCAGAATGACCCGCGTTTACAATTTTTATATTCGATACATGTATCACTATTGTCGCTCTGCGAAATAAATAAAAATACCTGCACGTTAGGGTTAAGCTCTGTCACATTGATCACGATGGTGACCATTAATTCTCGACTACACTTTCAACGATTATGAGGAGAGCACAAATTAGATAAAAAGAGTGTCAATTGTGTAGTAGGGTGTAACAGGGGTGTAGGAATAAAAAGGTCAAACAAGTAATTCTTTTCAACGAGGAACTAGGACTCGCTGAAAATATGAGCGATGTCCTGCTCCTCGCTCAGTGAAGCGAAACTTGATTCCTCGCCGAATTTTTAAAAACGAGGTCCCTTTCCTCGCTTTTTCAGTTTTTCTGACGCTGATCCTTACCTCGCCTATTTTAAAATATCCGCTCATCTTACCTGCGAGCAAAGAGAATGGCGATTAACAAAATCAGAAGATTTAGCCACTGCTTTATGTCACTTTCATTACAAGAATCCATCCATTACACTCAGCCTTACTCAAGTGTCCCAAATAGTACCATGTCACTGCAGCATCCACTATGGACTTTGGTTGCGGTCTCGTCAAATAACTAAAAATAACTCGTGCCGTAACGACACGGTATGAGCCGGAATAATTTTTGGTCATAATAATTTAAATAAATACTACAATCTATGGTAAGAATTATTTGACCCCATACGAATTTGTAGCAATGAAAATCTAAGATATTTATCATCCAAATAATTATAAATGTTGTTACACTTGTAATTGATAAAGTAATAATTTTTGATAAAAATGCCAGGTGAATTATTTTACATTTCCCTAAAATAATATTTTTTTAGTCCATCCCCAAAGATTGGTGGTCTTTGATATTGTTTTACGTTGTATTTGGATCATTATGCTGAAAGAAACCATGTGCTCTAACATATCACTGCTTACGTCTGATGTAATTTTTTTCCATCCTTTTAATCATTCAATTATGAGAGAGTTACTTTATTTTGTTTCAAGCCAAAATAATGTCTACCAAACATAATAAAAGTGGAAATTTCTGAGAAACTCATGTTTGGTTCCTCTCTATTCTAGAAACCCATCATTAAAATACTATATATCTTTAGCCCAAAATACAAAATGTACGGTTACGATTAACAATTTTAGATTAAATTTAGGTTTCCATTTTTTATGTGAGACTAAATTAACCTTAATTAGTTAGATGATGTTAACAAAAATATTTTAAGAAAAATCTAGGACAACTTAGTTGCACGTTTAAATCCGAGATTATGGGTCAATTTTGTTACCATATATTCCGGTCAAACTAAATCTAGTTTGTTACCATAATTTCAATCAATTAATCTTAATTATTCTTTCCTTTTTCTAAAAATTTATTTCATTATTCTCAGTTAATTATGGTTAAACTCTCCTTCATCTGTTCTCAAATCTTAAAAGAAGTTACTGTAAGTTCGTAACTTTATCTCCACCTTCTACCACAGTTCAGTACCGTTCCAACTTCCAACCCAAGCTGTTTCTGTTTTTATCCTCCCTTAATCTTGCAATTTTGATTAGTTTCTTTAGATAATTTGTTTTCCTTAATTAATTCCATGATGCGACATGTTCTTGAATTGGATGCTCTTGAATTCTCATGTGCTTTTTTTTCTTGTTTTACTTTTGATTTCTTTTCATTCCGAGCCTAAAAAATTGTGATTATCAAAAATCGTGATAATTACGATTTAATACGAATTGTGAAAATTATAATTATCATTACTCATGATAATTACAATTTTCACGAATTGTGAAAATTATGATTATCACTAATCATGATAATTGCGATTTTCACATATTGTGACTGAGTGTTACATGTGAAGATTGTGATTATCATCAACGACTAATGCTTATCACGAGTGAAAATTTAAATTTCCACCATTACTCCATATTATGACGGGTGGAAAAAGATTTTTCATAAAACTAATTATGCATGAAAATTAAAATTCAAGGAAATACCAATTGGTCCTAAGAATAATATATTAGAGAAAGTCTAGTCCAATTGACCTAGTCAATTGTCTGTTTGGTCCTATTTGGTAATATAAATTATAGTTTGGTCCTATGGTGATGTCATGGATGATGCAAATGTCATCTTGTAGTGGCAGAAATACCCTTTTGGGACCATTACATCATCCATGACGTCACCATATGATATATATAGTCAATTATCAAGAGATAATATATTATTTTCAGATTTATTTTCTCCCACCTCCATATTTTCAGATCTACTTTCTCTCTCCTCTTTTTTCTTCTCCTGTTGCTGCATAAACAATGATGATTGTGTGAGTTCTAGGGTTTTGATTTTGCAGAGATGATGAATACGATTTGCAGAGATGATAAACGTCATGAGTATATCAAGATGATGAACAAGACGACGATTTTTTGACAAAGATTTTGTGTTTTCTCCCTGTTTTGATGATGTTTGTGGTTGAAGATGATGATGAACACGATGAAGATGATGAAAACGATGAAGATTTATGTTCTTCTTCGTCACTGCTGATGCTACTGTTGAAGATGATGAATTTGATGAAGTTCATTCTTGAAATGAACTCTGTTTTTCTCCATGTTTTGATGCTGTTGTGGTTGAAGATGATGATGAACACGATGAAGATGATGAAAACGACGAAGATTTATGTTCTTCTTCATCACTGCTGCTGAAACTGTTGAAGATGATGAATTTGATGAACTTCATTCTGGAAATGAACTCTGTTTTCTTTAGAAGATGATGATGCAAACGAATGAAGATGATGCAAACGAATGAAGATGATGATAAAGATCTTGTTATTGACGATGATAAAGATGATGATGATTTTGATTTTGATGTTGAAGATCTTGATTTTGTTGTTGAAGATCTTTGAAATTGATGTTTGATGTTCGTGTTAAAGATGAATTTCTGCTGTTGTTGAAGACGATGATGTTTTGCTGCTGCTGTTGAAGACGAAGAAGAAGATGAAGTTGATGATGCTGGAGTTCATTTTTACGAATGAACTCTATTTTTATCAGGAGTTCATTTCTGGAATGAACTCTGGTTTATGTAGGTTTTTATCAGCAGTTCATTCTGATGAATGAACTCTGGTTTGTATAGGTTTTTATCAGGAGTTCATTTCTGGAATGAACTCTGGTTTTATGGATTTTTATCAGGAGTTCATTTCTGGAATGAACTCTGTTTTTTTTAGGTTTTTATATGGAGTTCATTTCTGGAATGAATTCTGTTTTTTTAGGTTTTTATACGGAGTTCATTTCTGGAATGAACTTTGTTTTTTAGGTTTTTATATGGAGTTCATTTCTGGAATGAACTCTGTTTTTTTAGGTTTTTATATGGAGTTCATTTCTGAAATGAACTCTGTTTTTTTTTAGGTTTTTATATGGAGTTCATTTCTGGAATGAACTCTGTTTTTTTAGGTTTTTATATGGAGTTCATTTCTGGAATGAACTCGGTTTTTTTAGCTTTTATATGGAGTTCATTTATGGAATGAACTCTGTTTTTTTAGGTGATTTCTGAAAAAATAAGTAGAAATTAACTGGAGTTCATTTTGAAGAATGAACTGCTAATAAAAAAAAACTAACATGGAAGGGTATTTTTGTCAAGTTAAATATTTTTAAATAATTATAGACCAAACAGTAAAGGTGTTTGACCAAAGGACTAAACATACATGGGCCCACCTAAAAAGGACCAAACGATATTTTTTCCATTAAAATTTTCCTGAATCTCCCGTGATAATTCGGTTTTTAGGGTTAATAGAATTTTACGTGTTTTTTTTTGTTTTTTTTAGAGACAAACGGGGAAGTTATTTGAGGAAAGTAATTTTAAGCATGAGTTATTTCAGGGAGTATATTTAGGATCTTATAATTGTCAATCTGTTACAAAGAATATAATTATAAAGAAAATAGAATTACATGGAAAAAAGAAAGAAAATATAATTAACTCCTTTTGCATGATTAATGGGATTTTCCTATATTTATGGGTTTGATTGATTTTTTAATTTATTAACGGATTATTAAGGGATAATTTGGTAAAATAATCCCTTTTAAAGTTAATTATGGGATTCACATATATAGTAAGTTAATGATGAACTTCTAATAAAGAAATTACATAAAATGGGATAGAAATATTTTTCCCCAATAATAAAATTAGCCATATATATCACCAACATTCTAGAGATAACCCGTACCATAACGACATTTATTGCAACATTATCTACAAACATGGTGAATCCCGACGCAACCAAAATCACTTATAATATCGTGTTCTAATAATATTTATAAAAAAAGGGGGGGAAAGGGGTAAGGTGTTATTTAATTGTTGCCTCTAGCGGCAATATAGTTGGCATGTAATGTATCTTCTGGTTAGGCCGAGTCTAACATATTTTTTTATTAGTTCTTAGTAATTTTTTTAGGTTATAATACAGATGGTTTGTACATATGTATGATATTATTCGTACATCTGCTTCCCTATCATTCCAAAATTAAAATATGAAAAATTAGAGTGAAAAAAGGTCGGCATTTGTCACGCGTAGAAGCTATTAAAATAAATGAATATTCTGACGATATTTCAGTCCAAATTTTGCGTGAGCCTTTACTTCGCTTCTCCAAAAATTACTCATTTTCTCGAAACTAATAAATTCCCTCAAATTTCGTATATCCCCACTAAAACTTTGATTTTTACTTCACATAAGTTAATGAAACCGTTCAAATTTTCAAGTGATGTAGACTATATATCAACTGAATGAGTTTTTAATCCACTATTGATTTTCCATCTCATGTCAACTGAAAATTTGGAGAAGGCGATTCAAGAATTTTATGTATCATACGTGGCTGAGGAGACATGCACAACTCATTATGTAATTTTGATTCTTTTCCCATGTTTATTAATTGAAGGGGAAAATTCATAAAAATGAAAAATGGTTGCTGCGATTCTTTCCCTAAACGCCTTCATATCAACAATTTTGTGCGTTGACTTGTTTCTCATTTGGGCATGCTATAATATTTTGTTCTTTATAAATTACTTTTACCTTTTTACTATTAGTATTTAATTTAATTTTCTTCCGATACATGATTTAAATAAAAAGACAACTGATTATTATGGATTTTCTCCATAATTGGTGTTCTTATGTACAATTCTTCAATGATCGGAGAATAACTTAGTTTTCATCTAATTTGTGTATTTGATTGAAATTTGTGACTCTTGATTTTGAAGTTTTTTGGTGTTTTATCTATTAATTTATTAAAATATTTATTTATTCGTAGATGGAGAATATAATGTAAACAATGAGACAATTAAAGCTAATGGTTTTAAAAAATATATTTAATTTTTATTTATGATCCTAATTATGAGGAAACCCACTCAAAGTATATTCATGACGAAAAGACGTTACAACTCTTACATCCGTTAGATGTCTTTGGCTGAGATGAGACTGGAATAGTCGGATGCAACATTTGTCTCCCAAAATGTTATATGTCCGTCCAAGCTCAAAAACCCATCATGTTTTGTATTATAGACTAGAATATGACCCGTGCCGTAACAACCCGTGCTGTTATTAGGTGTCAATGATAAGTGATCGCCAAACTTTCTTCTTGTTTTGTTGTTGTTCTTCACCTATGGTGCTTGCTTGATATGGTTTAATGGTTATGCAGTTACTTTTTAACGATATGGTTATTAGATATTTTTGGACCATACTGGTTCCAAAAATTTGAATTTCCACCGTCAAAAATACTTGGCAAACCGCCATTTTAAACAACACCCTCACAAAGGTTATATGTGTTTCTTGGTGTGGGTAAAGAATTGTCTTCCTTTCTTGTCCACTTTCCTTCAAAAATGTAGTGTGGATCGGAAAACTATATGAAATGCACTGCAAAATCTCACCGAGTAGGTGGGATCCCATTACAAAGAAATGTCATGAGGTGTTTTCCGTTTCCTCATAGACAGTGTATACGATGTGGCGGTCTTGTATTCAAGCACCTGCAATGAAACATATGCATCATGTGATGTATAAATAACTGTGCATATTTAACCTTCACACTCCAAACTACTGTATAAAGGTTATGAAATACTAAATTGTTCACGCTTATATGTAGAAAGTTGATTGATTGATTACTGAATTAGAAAGAACAAAGGAATCATAAACTGAAGATATGGACCATGGATCTATAACTAAAGAGATGTTTAATCAGTTGAACAATCTAAACCATTAAAAATGTGTGTGATATGATTCTACGAAAGGAAATTAACAAAGACAAATGTGTTTTGCTCCATCTTGTGGCTCTAAATGTGCTTTTACAGCGATCAAGAGCTCTCATTTTTCTGAAAATGCTGGAAAGTGAATGAGATAAATCGTGGCTCAAAATACACCCTTCTTTCATGCCCCAATCTAACGTTGGAAATTCAACTTCTATCCTTAAACTCAATGCGTCACACAAAGGAGGAGTTTCCAAATATAACGTGTCATTTACTCCCATTTATATCAATTATCAATTGCCAAAAATTATGGTTGTTCTATCTAACAAAAACAAATGTGTTTTGCTCCATCTGGTGGCTCTAAATGTGCCTTTTACAGCGATCAAAGGCTCTCAAAATCGTGGAATTCAACTTCTATCATTAAACTCAATGCGTTACACAAAGGAGGAGTTTCCAAAGATAACGTGCCATGGAAGGAAATTTGTTTGCTTTAGTCAACATCCAAAAGTAATAAGTTGCCGAACAATTTATTTGTATCCAAAAGGATGAAATTATATTTGAAGAGATTAAATTTCCATAACATAGATGACACTTTGGTTGGCACATTTTTGTACCACATAAATTTCCTACCACATAAATTTCCTAGTGTCCCATAATAGTATAACCCAAATACCTCAATGGTTTTTTGCAGAAAATGAATCACCACGTAATAAAATAAAAAGGAGACTTGACGAAATGGTTCTGTGGGCACAACTGCTTAGCTTCAGCTCCCTAATTTGCTTGTCGCGGATTTTTGATTCACTGGTCCTCCTTCCAATTCTGATATAATTTCATGCTTCACTGGTGATGGTGCACGGGAGGGTTCTGAAATGAAAACTTCATCGCCAAGGTTATGCGGCAACTTGGAAGCTGTAAAGGAGGGATAAGTTTCCCTATTTATATAAAATGCAGTGAGTGTGACTTAGTGATCATTCTCAACATCAAAAAAACCAACACTTGTGATTTTCTTTCATCCGGAGCAAGAACCTATATCAAACGGGATCAGAAGAGATTAAGTAATCACATAACAAAAAAGCATAATTTTCCTTAGTGGTGCCATAGGTACGTAATGAGTAATAATATAACCTAGGTATTCTGTATATTTGTTTCTCACTTGGTACGTATGCTCCATTGGTCACTCACCCTCCTCTCCAACTACAAACCACTAGCCATATCTGTTTTCTTCCTGCATTATACTAACATTAAAAAATAGACGGTGTGGTGGTGGTGGTGGTGGGTCTTCAAAATACATTTGTTTTGTTCCACTGACCATTTGGAAGGATTGTTCCAAATCTGAGAACCCATTTGAAATTCGCGAAAGAGTATGGAATGCACCAAGTTGGAATCAATTACTCAGAGAAGTAACTTAAATAGTATGGGAATGAATTATAAATGATATGAATCCAGGAATCAATCACAACAGCAAAAACCCAAAAAATATTGATAATATTAGATATTTGATTCACAGGCATATATGAGTCTAAACAAATCAAATGGTTTTTTACACCGTATGATTACATCATCAACGAAGGTAACTATCAATGAAAATGAGCAAGACTAGTATTCAAAATTGTTTACCTGAGATAAATGGTAGCTCTTTTCTCAATAGACCAACCAAAACCTACAGCAACATGTCCAAATATTAAGAAATCCAGATCCAAAATTAATCGAAACCAACCTAGTATTACCTAGTAAGCCGGAGAAACAAAAGGACAAACATAGGAAGATGATATAACCTCTCTTGAGGTTTATGTAGTTTAAGCATTCTAAGGGGTTGGTACTATTGAGTAACGCATGAAATTGATTATCGTTTATGAATCAAAGGAATTGAATGTAACATATCATGATTTTGCTTATGGTTTCTGTAACTGGCCAATAATGGGAGGATTTGGAGGAAGAACAGCCATATTTTTTTGCATATCAGAAGAAAATACATGGAATTGATATAATGCATGTAATTTTTGGCAATTGATAATTGATATAAATGGGAGTAAATGGCACGTTATCTTTGGAAACTCCTCCTTTGTGTAACGCATTGAGTTTAAGGATAGAAGTTGAATTTCCAACGTTGGATTGGGGCGTGAAAGAAGGGTGTATTTTGAGCCACGATTTATCTCATTCACTTTCCAGCATTTTCAGAAAAATGAGAGCCCTTGATCGCTATAAAAGGCACATTTAGAGCCACCAGATGGAGCAAAACACATTTGTTTTTGTTAGATAACACTTTTCAGCATTTTCAGAAAAATGAGAACCCTTGATCGCTGTAAAAGGCACATTGAAAAATGAGTGCCCTTGATCGCTGTAAAAGGCACATTTAGAGCCACCAGATAGAGCAAAACACATTTGTTTTTGTTAGATAACGCTTTCCAGCATTTTCAGAAAATGAGAGCCCTTGATCGTTGTAAAAGGCACATTTAGAGCCACCAGATGGAGCAAAACACATTTGTTTTTGTTAGATAGACTAGTATATGACCCGTGCCGTAACGACCCGGGATTTCGATTCCAGTTCGTAATATCGGATTCCACACTCTGGTTGTTACTATGGTTGGGATTCTGTATCACCCATGAGTCGAGCAATGTAATATTATAATGTGAATGGAAATGTATCATAATACCTTAAACATGGCCATCCAACATCATGAACTCTAGGATCAGGATAGTCTTTTTCATCCTCTAAAGTATCTACACGCGCAGTTGTCATACTTTTCAGACATATTTATAGTTGATAATAGATTCTTCTTTTGGGGTTGGCTTAAGGCAAGAGATTCAAAGGTTCCAAGTCAAGAAGGGATCTTCTTAGTGTGAGTTTTTTTTTGTTTTTTTGAAGTAAGAGTTGATCGTTTTTTTTATTTGTTGTCATAGCCGTTTGGAGTTGGCTTGGTAGCCTCATTGCATTTTCTTAGCTGTTTGGTGGCCTCCTTCTGGTTTGTGTTTCGCCTTGGCAATTTTTCGTGCTCTGTGTGCAGGCTCGTAAGCTTGTGTTGGGTTTGTATCGCCTAGCCGTTTCTTGTTTCCTTTTTCTTTTTATCAATACAATTTGATTCCTTATTTATTTTATTTGTCTGATCACACCAAAACCAAATCACTGGTTCCATCAAATACAAAGTTCTCGTCTGAAAGCAGTCACTCCCGGACTCCAAGCATCCATTTAATTGAAATACAGAAAGCGAAACCAACCAAAAACATAAATATTGAATACTAATTATTTTAGTCAACACGTTACATATCGCCCCTCAAGTACTATTAATGCACCCTTCAACCTCATTGTTTCTCCTTGGTACGTATTATCCAAGGTTGGTTGAGTAGGCAACACTTTTGATATCTATTAGTGCTACTTCATCAGTCATTAAACCAAATATCGTTAGTATATTTCTCCTTGGCAAGTCGTATTCAACGTTGGTTGAGTAGGCAACACCTGTGATATTTATTAGTGCCACTTCAGCCATTGAAACTGATATCGTTAGTATGATATATATCAGAAAGCAGGCATATTTATGCCACTGGTAATCCTATTTTTTTGGAGGCTGACATATTACGCGCTAAACTGGCTTTTTTGGTGGGTGTTTCATCTTCTATATCAGGGTCAGATTGATCCTTGGCCGTTGCAAGCACATGACTCGAGGGATGGGCTGTTTGGTAGTCCTGACATTTTCAAAATATTATCAATATCCATTCACCTTACTTTTTCCCTATTCCTGGTGCCAATACAATATGGAGTAGGTATACATCAACACAAAATATAGGTTCCTTGAAACTTAGGATGGAGGCACTGGAATTTGTTTCAATCGACTCAAGGATGCCAATTTCATCAAAGATAAAAAGAAGTTAGTATACCCCTGCCATCCTAACTGCGTCCGATCCAGTTGCGCGGACAATACGATAGATAGACTTAACTATCCAACGCAGCAAATATGGTGTTGCCGCTAAGGTCTATCACTTCAGAGTAGAAAAGTTACTTGCATAAAGTTAATTTTTGGATGGTCAGTGTTTGGTCCCCCCATGAAAATAGTGAAGGAAAAGAAATCTGGCAATGAAACAATGGGAAATATATAAATTTCGTTGGACCTAAAGAAATCATAAAGATTTTTTGGCCTAAAAGAGATGCATAAGAGAGAAAGTTGCATCTGTGCAGATGGCTACTTTGTTCCAAGGTATAGCATGACTAATGAGCGAGCAAAATAGTGGAAAATTACCTGCCAGAGGTCAGGTCCTTTCTGTTTTGGTTTCAACAATTGGAGATTTTGTTGTCCTAGAAGAAACTAAGCTAGTAATATATAAGCCAGACAAACCATGCTTTTTGTGCAAACAATATAACATGATGAGATGAGCATGGTCAGTCGATCTAGATAGAAGAGTTTGTCGATATTCTAAGAAATCAATAAAACCAAAAAAAAGGTGACAGAAGCACAGCAATATCGATAATCGCCGATGATTAATCCTAGCACCTTTGACTGGGAAAATCTATCGTTTACAAATATATCCACTTCTTGAACAGTGGGTCTTAAAAATTCTCATATGGAGGTCTTATTTAGACCTTAATTTATGTAGGTTTACATATGTGGCAAAGATAATTCCGTTTGCGTTATTACAAATGTAGTGTAATAAATCATTTCAGAGGCCCAACGAATAGCATGACGTACTATTATTTCTGGTGCGAGCAATTTTTCGATATTTATTCTAGATTTTCTTAGCCATGTTGCAAAATTATCTACAACAACGAAAAAATGTAGACAGTAGATGCACCTTTATAGCCACTGAGTTTGGGCGTTTGGACATACAATATAAGAGATATAACTCACCATTTAACCTTCTAAGGTGAGATTTTCTGTAATCATCCAGGCCCATGCAAGTGCCTTTCCACCTCGAAACAATATCGTTCAATACATCATCCCGGGCCATGCAAGTGATATAACTCACCATTTAACCTTCTAAGGTGAGATTTTCTGTAATCATCCCGGGCCATGCAAGTGCCTTTCCATCTCGAAACAATATCGTTCAATACATCATCCTTAAAGCTTGGACAGTCTTGCAAGTCACTTTGAAATAGTAAAAAACTGAAGAATAATAATATGCAAAGTAAAACAAAATTTAATCGGACTCTTAAAAAGCATTGTGAAACACGGACCTTAGTTCAAGCAAGAGATGGCTTGTGAGGCCGTGGTAAGCTGCTGATCTTTACCTGAATTAGTCCTAAATGAGTGAGTAACAATCCATATAAATCATATACATGTATTTTAGATAAATACAATGACTTCTCAGGAAGAGGTCACAGCCCATAAATCAAGATATTTAAGATTCAGTATATTCATTTTTTACCCTTCAGATTTGAGAAAAACATAAGCAAGCAAAATAGAGATAAGTGTTAATCAAGAAACCAATATTCTTCAATCCTCTAGTCATCTAAGCCATTAGATAGTAGAACCAATTTCTGGTCATGTAAACCCATGAATCTCAGCTTTATAAGACTATTATACTGTACTATCAATCTCTAAACTCGCAAGGCCTCAAGGGGTTATAAGACTAATCCCCATAAACCCAAACTCTCAAGTAATAATTGGAATTTAGACCTTTGAGCAAACAGATGCAAAAAGCAGCAAAGAATTTGAAAAAAGAAAGAAATTTTTTTTACAGAAAGAAGTGATACATTGTTTTCTGCACTTGTAGGTCTTGAAATTGCTGGTGATTAATGTTCATACTACATCTCCATCTTCTTAGTCCTTCACTCTTAACCCCGACCCTTCAGTTTTGATCTATCAACAGAAAAGAAAGCCGTCATGAAGCAAAAACAAAATAATTCTGAAATTTCAGAATTACCATTCTTCACTAATTTTACATAACGATAATACTTACTACTCGTTTAGCATGACTATCCACCAATCTTCTTCTTCTATTGTTCTCCTCTGCAGAAAGTATCCGATGAGAGAAAAAACTGATAACAAAGATTGAGAAAAAAATGGAGGCATCGTGATTTTCCTTCATTTGGAGGATACTTAGAGAGTATCGTGTTCTTCTTCATTCCCTAAATAGAATACTTACTTTAGTTTTAGGTATACATATTTGATAGTCTCTGAGTTGTTTACCTATCCAATCAAATATACCGATCGAATAAAAATCTAAAATAAAATCCAGACTAAGACAGTAGTTACCTGGTTTTTTTGAGAGAGCATGCTGAAGAAAAAAACGGAGAAACCTGGGAAGATTATGTTGAGATTTATGTAGTTGAACATTCAAGGGGGTTCCTGTAACGTCAGAGATTGATTATCAGGTATGAATCTAAGGGATTGAATGTTTCAAATAATGGTTTTGAATCTTTTGATAACGGCTTGTGTAACCGGCGAACAACGGGAGGAGAAGAAAATCCCTAATATAGGGCTTAATTGGATTTTAATGCGGCGTTCATTAAATTTTGTAACCGAAGAGAAAGAATGAGTGAAAGAATCTCTCCCGTCAGATTAGGGCTTGGAAAGGGGATTCATTTTCAGCCAGGATTTGTCTTTTCCACCAAATTTTGTAAAATAAGAGTCGTCCATGGCTCTAAAAGACACATTTACAGCCATCAGATGGTTACAAAACCATCTGTTTGGTAAGATAGATGAATCAAAGGAATTCAATGTAACATATCATGATTTTGCTTATGGTTTCTGTAACTGGCCAGTAATGGGAGGATTTGGAAGAAGAACAGCCATATCTTTTTGCATATCAGAAGATAATACATGGAATTGATATAAAGCATGTAATTTTTGGAAATTGATAATTGATATAAATGGGAGTAAATGGCACGTTATCTTTGGAAACTCCTCCTTTGTGTACCGCATTGCATTTAGGGATAGAAGTTGAATTTCCAACGTTGGATTGGGGCGTGAAAGAATGGTGTATTTTGAGCCACGATTTAGAGCCACCAGATGGAGCAAAACACATTTGTTTTTGTTAGATAGATAGAAGTTGAATTTCCAACGTTGGATTGGGGCGTGAAAGAAGGATATATTTTGAGCCACGATTTATCTCATTCACTTTCCAGCATTTTCAGAAAAATGAGAACCCTTGATCGCTCTAAAAGGCACATTTAGAGCCACCAGATGGATCAAAACACATTTGTTTTTGTTAAATCTCATTCACTTTCCAACATTTTCAAAAAAATGAGAGCCCTTAATTACTGTAAAAGGCACATTTATAGCCACCATATGGAGCAAAACACATTTATTTTTGTTTGATAGATTGAACAATAAGAGGTTTGTGTACCACACCACCGGTACACTTTTGCTGCAATAAAAGGTTTGGGTACCACATTTGCTGCAATAAAAGGTTTGGGTACCACACCACCAGACCGGTAAACTTTTGCTGGTGCCAATAAAAAAGATATTGTACCATTCCCAACTAGACGCTCTTATCATTCCGGATGAAACAAAAAGTGTATCGCAGTGTTCCACCTAATATTGTCTTTACTACGTTCTAGACACCACGTTTTTCAAGTTTTGTTGCCCCCCAATAATGTAAAACTTTTGAAGGCCACTTATTATTTATAGGGATCTCTTTATCCACCGAGTAGTTCAAACCAGATAAATCCTCACTTTCACTCATTTTTCTTCTATCCTTCCATAATGGTTTTTTTTCCAGCTCAAAAATCTGTTCTTATGATATGTGGAGATCATATGGAAGAATTTGAGGTAATTGATGATGATGAACTAAGAAAAATGAAGTTAGAAAACGTATCCATTGCTAAATGTGTGCAATGTCTGTAAATACCGTGTCAGATTGTTTATTCGGGTAGTTTGATTATTTTTACAAGTGATTGTTGTGTTTTACAGGCGAAAGTAGCATTTCAAGCATTGGAGGCTTTCGGATTAAAAGTTGATGCAGTTTGCCCTGGAAAGAAAGCTGGTGACTACGTGCATACTTCTATTTTTCAGCCTTTCGTTCACCGGGTACTAATACAACGCTAAATTATTTCCTGCGTTTCACATAAAAGATGAACTAAGGCTAAATGCATGCAACATGGTCTATTGCAGTCATTTTCTGAGACAGCAGGCCATAAGTTCACATTGAATGCTACATTTGATGAAGTTGAACCAACCGAATACAATGGGCTTCTCATCCCCGGAGGAAGGGCACCAGAATATCTTGCTGGGATTCAATCTGTTGTGGAACTAGCCAAAAAATATGCACAGACAGGGAAACCAATTGCATCCATTTGTCACGGATCGTTAATCTTGGCAGCTGGTGACTTACTGAGGGGTCGAACGTTGACGGCTTATCCTTCTTTGAAGGCTGTAGTAATCGCTGCAGGCGCTCATTGGGTTCCAGCAGATAGTCCTGGTGGTTATGCTATCGATGGTAATCTTGTATCGGGAGTCTCATATGTAGCAAATCCGAAATTTATCTCTCTATTCTTGGAAACCCTGGGTTGCAAAGTATCTGGTGCAGATAATAAACGGATTTTATTCCTTTGTGGGGTAAGCATTCAGCTAGACTCCGAACTGCTTCCACTATATCTTCCATGTTCGTAATCTCAGCCTAGTTCTCTACAACTGAATCTTGAAGTTCTCTTTTTTCTAGGATTTTACTGAAGAATTGGAACTAATGGTGCCATTTCAAGCTCTGCAAGCTCTTGGATGTCACGTTGATGCGGTGTGCCCTGACAAGAAAGCAGGTGAAACCTGCCCAACAGTTATCCATGAGTTTCATCCAGGCAATCAAACGTACAGTGGGAAGACAGGTTATAATTTCCCCCTCACAGAAACCTTTGAAGGTTTAGATTCTTCCAGCTATGATGCACTTGTTCTTCCCGGTGGCCAAGCTCCAGAGTACCTCTCAGTGAATGAGGATGTACTTACTTTAGTAAAAGGATTCACCGATGCAAGAAAACCAGTTGGATCCACGGGTCATGGGCAAATGATTCTATCTTTTGCAGATGCTTTGAAGGTACATACTGACATACACTTTTGAAACCTTTACCAACCAGCAAATCTGGCTACAGAACTTTTAAGAACCAATACATATTTCCACAACTTTAGTACTGATCTGGCTAGTTTACAGCTTAACACATTGCAGCACTGCTTGCGCCGCTATGCACACACCAATATTTGTTAAAGCAAGTTGGATTCTCCTTAGCTGAGTCAATAAGTAAATTACTTGCATGTTTTTTGCGTGCCGTAGGGAAAGAAATGTACAGCACACCCATCAGTGAAGTTGAATGTGGTAATGGCAGGGGGGATATGGGTCGAGCCTAGTTCATTAGACACTTGCTATACAGATGGTAATTTGGTCAGTGGAGCCACTTGGCGTGGGAATGCACAATTCATTTCTCAATTGATGTCAGTTCTTGGAATTCAAGTGTCAGGTACCTGGGATTTAGACAAGACTGGCGATGGAGTAATCCTGCTATAGGTTTAGTGGTCTTTACCGGCGGTCAAGTCGCGCTGCTAAAATGACATTTATATGTAATAAGATATTGTTACCCAGAACATCCACCACCGCCCTTGTAGTAGCCGTGAATTCAAATATCTGTTTTTTTAGGTGTTGTATTCCTTATCTTCTTGAATGATTGTTGTGTTAGACTCTTCAGATTTTGTATTTGCTTCATTGAGTTGTTCCAGCAATTTACTAATATGTATGATTACTCTGGCGACATGCCCCTGTTTATGAAGTTTCATTATGATTTCTGAAGACCTGGGATGTCATACTATGGAGATAGATGCTGACTTGGGATACATACAACGGTTTAAGTGAAAGTACATCAAAGGGAATTTTTCTTTCTGTTAACTATGAGGATTATCTAACTGTGGAAATAGGTCGCCTAGACCATCACAAGGTTATTGTTGTGCATCAAGATCAGACTGTGCAGGTTGCATGACTTAAGGTTATGAAACTAACAAAAACCAGAACCAGTGTCTCTACAAGGATTTTGTCCCAGGTTCTCGAGTTTGGAATTCAATATTGCAGAAAAACGTCAAGCAACTGAGACAACAAGATAAATCAGGTTGATAGGCAGGTTTACTACACTAGTTAACCATGTAATCTGTAAGTAGAAAAGTTAAATAAGAACCTCATGGTTTTTTTATCCTAATTACAAGCTAACAGAAGTATTGGAGCGCTCTAATCAATACCAGCAGCTCTTTTGTCCCACTTATTTTCGCGCATCACAATTCCCTCCTTCCCATGTTCTTCCTGTGTTATTTCCTAAACATAATCATGATAGTTGATCAAACTAGACCCAATAAGCCAGATTAACAAAAGCTAAACAAGAAGAATAATTAGAAAAAGCAAACTCTGAAGGAGTGGAAAGAGATCAGCAAGAAGCCATGTGCATAAGATAAGGGGAAGAGGCAGATGGAGAGGGATAGTGTAACAATCTTGTCAGATCGAAAATCTTTCAAGTTATCTTCAGAAATCTCGAGAAATATAAAGAAGGGGGAGGATTTAGGTCGTGGAAAGAAGGGATGCTAGGGGGAGGAGATGGCCAAGGAGGAGGAGATGATTCATGGAAGACAGTTTGAGCATCCCAACACTACCTTGGACATCGAAGGAGGCACTATTGGGAGACTGATGAAGAATGAACTTGGCTGGTTTGCAAGGTAACAAATTTGGAAAGCAGGTGATGCAAGGAAAGTTTCAAGGTGGACTAGAGATATGAAGGAACTGAAGCATGACTTAAAAACAACATGATACACATTGAACTACCAACTCAAACAACAACCATCTTCATTAGCAATTAGGCACAATGCAGCAGCAATAGATTTTAACAGACTGCAATCAATTTGATGAAAATAAATCTTATGGGACATGTTTAAAGGTCCTGAAAATAGACTAGACTAGGGATATAGCTTGGTACCTTCCAAAACAACAACATACACAACCCACCAGTACCAGAAATAGCATTCAATTCCATGAAATTACACGAGATGCCAACAAACAATCAGGTCATCATGAAAAAGACCGCAATGTTTTTAACAGTAAATTTAACAACATTCAGAATCAACAGATCATAAGAATACACAGATCATAAGATAAAAAAAATCTGATCAAAAAAATAATAATGATAAAATCCAAAGTTATTTATAGAAAATAGTTCATCATCATTAAGCATTCACATCCCATTAACAAAGAAAATAGACCCACACCACCACCACCACCACCACCCACCTGAGGAAATTAACGCTAGTAAAACACATCAAAAGATAAAAACCCTAGAAAAAGAAAAACAGATAGAACCTCATGATCCCCAGGATCAAACTCCCTAAATCCCAAACCCTAGATTATTATTATCATTCTCTGAGAGTAAAATTAAAGCTGACCACAATCGGCAACAACGACTGGCTTGGCGCACTTTCCACTGCCAGATCCAACCTTCTCAATAGCTCTAACAACATCCATACCTTCAACAACTTGTCCAAAAACGACATGTTTACCATCTAACCAGGCAGTCTTCTCAGTACAGATGAAAAACTGAGATCCATTAGTTCCAGGACCAGCGTTAGCCATGGATAAAATTCCAGGACCAGTATGCTTCTTCTGGAAGTTCTCATCAGCAAACTTAGAACCATAGATTGATTCACCACCGGTACCATTCCCAGCAGTGAAATCACCTCCTTGACACATGAATCCAGGAATCACTCTGTGGAAACTAGATCCTTTGTAGTGTAGTGGTTTACCACTCTTACCAACACCCTTCTCGCCGGTACAAAGAGCTCTGAAATTCTCAGCAGTACGAGGAACACAGTCTTCGTACAGCTCCATGACGATCCGTCCGGCAGGATTTCCACCGATGGTCATGTCGAAGAAAACTTTAGGGTTTCCCATGATTTTTTTCTAGGTTTTGGGTTGTCTCTCTGGTTTTTTTAATCACTGTTTGCTGGTTTGTTTGCTTTTGATTTTTTCCTTGAGCTCCTTGTGATTTTATATAAGTGAAGGTTTCGTTTTGTGCACGGATCTTAGCCGTTTATGTTTTACACGTGTTGGGATCTGAAATAGTCTAGGGTTTTGGAGAAAAGTACGAATTACGGAATAACCGTGGTTAGGTTTTGACTAGAGTTAACGGTGGGGGTAGTAGGGGTAATTATTTGATATATTCGAGAAGAGTCTTTTTTTTGCTTCTTTTTTTTATTTATTCTTTTTTTCCGCATAAAACTAGGTTAGTGTGGTTCCGTAAATTGTGTGGTCTTTAATTGTGCTCTCCATGTGATACCGTAGGTTTGAATTGTGAGGATGATCTAACGGTTTATAGATAGGGTAGACGATTAGGACGTTCCGTGATGTGATGTTATTCCTTTTTTATTTTATTTTGGTTTCTTTTGCTTTTTATTGGGATTCTTTTTTTCTTTCCTTTCTTGTCGTTATTCTGAGGCGTGAGCGCAAAATTGACACGTGAATTGATGAGACCCTCAATCAAAAGAGTATAGTGGTGGGCTAAAGCGGGACGTTGTACTGTATGAGTCGTGTTAATATTGGCCCGTAGCCTATTGCCTAGTATGTACCGCACTACCGCCCTGTCTATGCTCATGGGCGCCTGTGGCCGTGTGGCGGGTGGGTTCATTCGGTCTGATAGTTTGATTTTTTTTTATCTTTTTTTTTTGTTTTTTGTTTTTTTTTAAAGCATGATATGTTATCAATCATATGGATAGACGTTATATAGATTTTAGGGTTAATAAAATTTTGATAACGAGTAAAATTAATGGGTGATTATACAGGCGATATGGGTTGGAAATTTTGTTAGCAACAAAGTTATTATCAGAAAAAAAATATATATCAGAGTCATTTTTAAAAACTCGATTACAAGAAAACTGAATCCTTCATGTTCTCATGAAGTTATAGAAAGTCGTTTTCTTTCGTTAATGCAAAACTTCGTAGGTTTTAATTCATGGATTATTGATTTAGAATTGTTGAACCTCACAATTAGAGCTGGCAAACAAGCCAAAACCCGCGGGTTAACCCGTGTCCGGCCCATGAAAACCCGAACCCGGTTCGGCTTGTTTTGAAACAAGCCGGGTTCGGGTTTGAGAAATGTCGGCTTGTGAGTAAACGGGTTAACCCGTCCCGGCCCGTGAACCCGCGAGTTCAACCCGTAAACCCGTGACTGAGTTGCACTTATTTGTCTGGGGAATCACAGAAACTTAAACATCAGATGAAATGTAATCCTTTTCATGTGTGCAAAATGCAAAGGGAACAGTAGAAATTCCATGTCCTATAAGTGCATTTGATGATATAATTTGGCTAAAGAACAGAAACCATCATGAATTGATGTGTTAGTTAATCTGTTTTCCTATTTATAGGAGTGCTGGTGGTCCTTGATGCCCATCCAGGAGGAATCATTTACGAAGATCTCATTCCAGGATATGCCCATATCGTCAGAAAAATCTACGAAGGTCAACATTTGACTGTGTATTGGAAATTGATTGAATTGACTATGTTTTTTAAGTTTTTTTTGTTTGTTTTATAACCACAGGATCTGGGAGACAATGTCGTTGATGTCAACTACTTGAATGTTGGAACCAAAGTTGCTGATGATTACAGAATTTTCATTTGCTGATACATTTGGATATTCAGTAATGTAAATTCACATACACCCTTGTTTTACTGTTTCCCTAAAGCTTTCATTCATTCACTCATTCATTGTGAATTTGTGATAACTATGCAAGTAAAAAGGTTGGTCTGTGTAGTTTCTATTGTGGGATGATTACTGTAAGAAGATATCTATGGAACAATGATATTGTTTGGTCTTTCTGTTTTTCTCATTTGTTCCATGCTTCCATCCCGACAACATAGTATTATGGATGTTCAAGCTTAGCGCATAATTACATAGTACTAAGATGAGATACAACGCAGATGGATTAGAGAGATGAAGAAGAAAATGATTTTGGTTCATAAGGATCTGTTCGTGATATAGAAGATGGATTAGAGAGAAGAAGAAGAAAATGTTTTTTTTTTTTTTTGAGTAGAATTTTGGCTTGTGAAGAGTTTCGGAGAGAAGAGAAACACGAGGCAGAAAAAGATAGATAGGCTAGGCTTTGTAGGTGAGAGAAGAGGGGAATCAGAACCGTTAGATTAATGAGATTTCTGAATTGAGTCATGAGCGGGCTAACCCGTGAACCCGCGGGTTCAACCCGTTACGGGCACGGGTTAAAGAAATGACAACCCATGAAGAATTTTAACCCGCGGGTTTCAACCCGTATTAACCCGAACCCGTGGAACCCGTAACGGGCAAACCCCGGCCCGCCCGTTTGCCAGCTCTACTCACAATAATGACCCAATAAATATGCAAGGTTAGTGTAGGAAACATACCTTATATCTCTAATCCTTAGTACACCACCGACCATCTTATTGCAATCGTAATACCTTTTGGAAGTCTTGGTTTCTTCTCTTCACCTCTTATTGCAGTTGTAATACCCTGTGGAAGTCTTCTTTTATCTATTACTATTATAAAGGGAACACCCCTTAGTATTGTACATGAACAGTAATTTGAATTTGTAAATTTCAGTTTGACTATTTTGCGCTTGTTCAATGGTGATGTAAGTGATGAGAAATAAATAATAGGAGGGCATATTAGTACTTGAATTGTTTGATGAGAAATACCATAAGATACTAATTTACGTCTAAAAGTAATGGACCCGGATCTAGCTTGCACGTGTGTACGCATGTGCGGGACACTTGTAGGTAGAAAGAGGATCAGGGTTGTAAACAAAACTCAACAATGTAGAGATATTATTACTTTTTTAATTTGACTTATTTTTAGCTAAAATGAAAAAATTCAGCTATATTGGCATTTTTTTAGCTAAAATGAAAACAATTATAGTATATTTTTTTTCCAAAAATGCAGATATATAATCAACCAAAATTATTTATAAAAATATATTCTTATAAAATGAACTTTTGTAGATTAATAGATGAAAGGATGAGATAACTGACTGACAGTATAGAGTTCAAAATAAACTCAGGTGGTCGACAGGCTGGCGTAAAACCTATGCAATATATTTATGAGATACTCTCTAGCCGACCCGATATTTGCTATTGGAATAGGCTTTGGATTTGGATTTGGATTTGGTATAAGACCAAAAGCCCGGCTTTGTAAGAATATCATTGTCGGGAATCCAAAACATTTTTTATTTTTTTATTTTATGAGTACATGTTGGAAATAAGAAAATCCAAATAGGGGTAGTCTCAACACACACATACACCACAGTACAATATGGTTCTCAACCAAATTAAAATAGATTCGGCCAACACAAAATGCAAGAAAGAAAGAAGTAGCAATGTCATCCTCATCTAACAGTAGAACATAACCTTTTTCACGTTTTCCATGATAGCAGGGAGTGGTCTAACTGGAACAGGAGTAGCACTAGTTACTGGCCTTGAGTTGCTGCCTGCACCCCTACTAGTTGGGACAGCATTGCTTGATACCGCTCCATTTTCAGAACTCTCCTGATCCATCATATAGCAGCGTGCTCGAAAAGCAGCAAGATGTGCATAATATGCCGGAGGTACTGCAAAATATAAACATAATCAATCAGATGATGTGTCATATTGAATGAGTGCATCAAACCCTACAACTTTTTTGAAATGAAAATGAAAAAAAATGAGAGATAGAGAGAGAGCAGACCGATAGATACAGAACTGGTGCACCTTGCATACCTGCAAAGAGGCTGATATTAATTCTAGTATATCTATTATGAACGAGTGCAACTTAAAAACTAGACAGTACGAGAAGGTATTCATACGTGTAGCAGAGATTATTGGTCAGGGTCTGAAGTTCATCAGCTGTGAACTTGTTGTCATCCCAAAGTACATGATAATGAGCTGGCCGACTTGTTCCCTTCACAGCATTTACATTAAGATGTGAAAAAGTGAAAATCAGTAAAGAGAACATCCTTTAAGTATTAAAAAATCAAAAGAGAACATTAATCTTATTTACCTTGATGCCTTTGTGACTGCACAGATAGAAATCAAATTCAGTGGGGTGGCAGATACTAGAGTCTACAACAGTTCCTGCAAGAAACGAAAAGAAAACTAAATCATACATTTTGAAATTTTAAAGTTTATAGAGAGATTAATGCGTAATAGATAAGATATCATGAGGTTGGATATAATGAAGTACCTGGTAAAATGTTTCCGAATTTTATATTTTTGTCACCTGCATTAGATCTATTATTGTCTGCAAACAATCTTGTGCGATGACGCTTTTGAACAATTACAAATGTCACAGGGGGTTGATAATTTTCCTGCATAGCTTTGCATGCCTGAAAAGGAGTGGGAACAGTTAGCAAGCCAGTTGACAGAATCACCTGACCAATAAAATTTTAGAAAGAGCAGAATTTTAAGTTTAAGAATCTGTATACCATGCGGATGGCATGCAGTTCATGAAATAAAACTTGATAAAACTGGCCTTCACTAACACCATCCCTGCATATTTAGAAAGTATTATTGTCATGTTAGGTGAAGTAAGTGATAAACAGAGAAAAATACGAAAAAGTTGTACCTGTAAAATATAATCCTCTCAGGTTTCCGTCCAGTTGCTTCATAGAAAGAAAGTAGGAGTTCCCTGGATCATACAAGAAAACCAACTCTAATTCAATACCCATATTTCTCAATTTGTGTCTAAGCCAAGACACTGACATGTCTTCTGCTAAGAAATAGATCAAATGTAGCATTGACTAGTATTTATCATCAGCCATGGAAACGACAGAAAAGAAAAAACTTACTTGACCATGCCTCCTTCGATGATTCCACCATCAGAACCACGGGTCTCTTTGTACATCTCTTCGATGATTTCCTGGCGAGAAGCTTGGGCACAAACCAAACCAGCATACTTTGTGACTTCTGGCCAATCTTGAGATGCCACAACCTGAGCAAAAGTTTACAAGATAAAATGTGTGTGTTATGTTGTGTGTGTGTAAGAGAGAGAGTATAAGTAAATAACATGAATTTGTGTGTTTATGGTATAAATCTTACAGCGGCAATAGAGGGAGCATTTGGTTCCCCAGGGCGGGGATGGGTTACATCGGCACCAAATATGATGGTTGGTACGTCACTGACCAGAGGTATGCTCCTTGACAAAGCATCAACAAGGACTGTGTTCCTTCCACCAACCTTCACATTTATCTTCAGCGCAACATTTGCCAAATACTTCCTTTGTGGCTTATAAACATGTTTTGTAAGACAGCATTGGGAAACAAGTCCAAGTTCTGTTTCACAGATACGCTTCACATCACCTGTAAGTATGGGTCAAGAAAAATGTAAAGAAAAATTAATAAAAGAGAAAAAAGAAAGAAGACAACCAAACAAACAAACAAACAAAAAAAAACCATTGCTGGCAAGTGATGAATTTTGAAAGTGAAGCTAAGTTCCTCACCATAGAGAGAACCGTTACTATCGGGCAAAATAACAATCAATAGGTCTAGTTCCTTGCACTGCGGCTGGAGTTTGGTCCTGACATAGTTGTAGAGATCCTTTAAGGCTCTATCGGGATGATCTGGACGAGTAGCCAAATATGGTGGATAGATTGGATCAAGGTTATATATCTGGACAAATCAAAACAAGTATAATGAGAGGACGATTAACTACCAAGGAAGAAATAAAAAGAATTATATAAACACTTGTATCCTTTTATATATAAATAGAGGAGACATTATTCAAACTGTACCATGCCATGAGTGCAGCACATTTGCGCGAGCTCTTTGCAGAAATTAATCACAGAAACTTCTTGCAGATTGCGCGAAAAGTTTATGCAAACCCAGTTATCCACTTTTCCGGGATTCACCATTTTCTGAAATAGGGGGAAAACACAGCACAAAAATCTCATAATCCCACATCACATGATTGAAATTATCAGCATGAGTTAGCTTTGTCAAGAACTTTTGAAAAGGGATGCCCACCATGAGACATGATTTGGACTAAGCACATACTTGAGTTCCGGCTGGACCCGGACCGGTCCACATGTTGAAGAATAATTCATCTATTAGTGAACTCTTCTAACAACTAGCTACCAAAACATGCTACAAGGAGAAGGTTATATAATTTTAGAAGAAAAAAAACCTTATCGAGCATGTTCCACGTCCCGACTATTGGCAAGCAACTCTTCTGCCTTCCTGTGTCGTGATATTTAAGCTGCATGACCAACAACAGTCATTTATAACTCTGAATCTATAAATAGGCAGATAATATTTGTTTGCAAAATTGATTTACCAAAGGTGCAGGCAGTATCCGGGCTTCAACGGAAGCAAGTTCCTTTCTGATCTCCATACCAAATTCCTTTGCATAGGGGTCCTTGTCATATTCGTTTTGCCCAACAGTCTAAACAGGTCGACAAAGGATTAGAATGAATGATTTCTTGCAAACAATTGATTTTAAATTGACTACAATTACACAACAGATTTATTACAAGTAAAATTAGTTAATGAAGAAATACATACTTGCAAGATATCTAATTCTCGATCGCGAGGACTCTGGCAAGTCACCTGCAACAAAGCAGTAATCTGCCTCTCACTCAACCTCTTAGTGTACCTCTGACCTTCCACAATGTTGCATACCTCCATGGGCATATAATTTGGATTTCTCTGATTCCCCACTATTAGACAAGGCCATGAGGTATGTTGCAGAGCAACATTGTACGTCTCTTGAAAATATTGAACAACAGATCTTAGTGTTCCTTTATCATCAACAGGAAAACTGTAGAAATCCATGAGAAAACAAATGGTGGGCTAACTGTGTCAGAGGTGTGACACATTTACAACACTTAATGCAGAAGTTAATTAAGGTCAAGAACAATGAAAATGATACGGAAGATCTATATCTAAATTCCAACCGGATAATATTGAATCTTACGTCAGTTCACATGTTGCGCTTGCTGTTATGCCAGATATGCAGTATTTTCTACGCATATTTCCTCGGTGTGTGACTTGAACTTTTACACCCCTAAGTGCTTTTTTAATCTGTATACATTACAGTAAATCAAACACGGAACAACTACAACAAAAATTAAGATGATATCATGCAGATAAATAGTCAATTCAGTATAAAACTCATCAAGGCACAGACAAAGAATAAAGAAAAAGCAGACCTTCACGCGATCAGAATCTGTCATTGGTCTACCTTTAATGTCCCGATTCAAGAGACGAGACACATACTCAATGACCGGCAAGGCCTCAATGAATGCGGTTGATGACATATCTGCAACATTCATAATCTCTTAGTATAGAGAAGTTGGAGATGATGAAACCAAAATAGTGAATTATTTAGAACAGTCCTTCAAAACAATGTTGCGAAGAAACAACAAAGCTTATCAACACGACACAAATAGCCTTACCAACGTTCAATGACAAACCCATTTGGGTTGGACGGATACTCTGATAAAAACCACGCCAGATTTCCAAGCCCTCACCAAGGGACTGCCTTCTACCGAAAGTAGGAGAATAAAATGATCGAGCTATAGCGGGATACCTGCAACCAATTTGTTATATTTAACTTTTATGCCCTGGTAGAAAGCGAAGCATTTCCTCGGAAAATCTAACAGAGGAGCTCCATTGGGAAAATGATTGCGTGAAATCATAAAAAAGGTTATGAATATCGCACTAGCATTTAGGAGAATCGCAGAACACATGAAAAACAATCAAATTACGAGGAACAGAAAATGGGTATATTATGTGCTATAAATAAGCGTTTAAATTGTTCTAAATCATGATGTTACAAGCTAATGTAGGGAAATAAGAGATGTACTTAGCAGTGGGCTCTTGTCGAAGGACAACGTCGAGAACTGTAATAACTTCTTGAGGCACATCTGTCTGTCTACCTTGCAAAAACAGTTCCAGATGGTGTAAATCAGGATGTGCCACCAATTTGATGGTGACTGTGTACTTTTTCTCTGCCCTGTAACACATGACAAGAATTTGAGAGGTATCAGGCTTAATGTAGTTAATATGTTGTGAGCAGCAAGAAGGCAGAAGATGTATCTTATAAATGACCTGGAGATGCCCATCCCATCATCTTCATTGGGCAAAGTAATCGAAAAATCTCTTAAAGCAAAAGGTAGTTCTCCGGCAGTGAAAAGACTATGTTGACCATCATAAGCTGGAAGTCGTCCTCCAAGTTGTGAGTTCCGGTATAAGTTTACCAGCTGCTTCATAATTGCACGGTTCACACCCCAAGAAGTAACTTCAGGTGCAATTGCTACATCGTAGTGGTAAAGTTCCTTGTGCATTTGTAGCTTTGCAAGGAAATGGTTCGCCTTGACTAGGCACCTGACCCCAGCTGTGCCCTTGTCAGGGAGGGCGGGGAATGTGCCCACTGATTGAACAGTTGTGATTGAAGCTCCAACAGATTGCCCTGAAAGCTTTTGTAATTGTTGTTTTACAGCCGAGGGATTCAGCTCAGGTGGTGCAGCTGGAGAAGCTTGGTGCAGCTCGAGGATAGTAACAGAAGAAGAAAGACCGCCACTAATATTGCCACCACCTTGGTAAGCAGATCCATGCATGGGAACAATGTTTTGCTGCGGCACTGTCACCTCAATATGTGATTGATATCTTCCCGGTCCCCGTCCATACCCACGCCCACCGTTTGCTCCAAATGGTCCTTGCTGTGATGGAAATGAGGAACCTCGTCCTCCTTGACCTCTGCCACCTCTTCCACCCCCATGCGATAGTGTTGGAGTGCTTTCCTGATCTCTGCCGCCTCTTCCACCCCTTTGCGATGGTAATGGAGTATTTTGTTGATCTCTGCCGCCTCTTCCACCGCCTTGCGATGGTGGCGAAGTGCTTTCTTGACCTCTGTCACCTCTTCCACCCCCTTGCAATGGTGGCGAATTATTTTGCTGCCCTCTGCCGCCTCTTCCACCCCCTTGCGATGGTGGTGGAATCTTTTCCTGCGGACACTTCTCAACAGAGCCCACGACACCAGCAGTTTCTGTAGATTTCATGGTCTCACCATCACTAGCAGCCTGGGTTCTCCTTTTCCTCACCATGCTGCGGATTCTATTGTCCGAAATTATCAAAAAAAAAAAGACTAACACAAATCAGTTATCAATCCATTGCAATTGACTATAAACCTTGCACAGAACAGATAGTATACATCAATGAGTTTTCGTTTGATTGACAACAGAATATTATGTAGTAGTAACTGCTATAGCGAGCTTTTATGAATTTGTCCAATCTCGGCACCCTCTAGTGAATTTTAACCTTTCACCAATTTTTTATTTCTCTTGAATAAATCAATAGTGACACTCCTCTTGAGGAATGCAAGTACAGAATAGTTCAATACTCATCCTAACCAGTGTCATATCATGTCTGACATTTATACAAAAAAAATGGAGTTATGGCGGTAATAGTTGGTTGTAGCTGTTGTATGCTATGTGAAAGGCGCTCGAGGCGCATGAGTCGCTCAAGGGACGCCTAGGCAATAAAACGCCCTAGGCGCAAAGCTGTGTGCAATTCGTTTTTTTAAATTTTTACACGAACAAATTGTTTAACGTGGGTCAACAAAACCCATTATTAGGATGCACTCATGGATCGGCGAGTTAGGTCATGCTGGCTCTGCCCTAACACTGGCTGGAGAGCTCCACTCCACTGCCCTATACATTTTTATAAGAATTTTTGTTGTACGAAAAGCATTTTCTTAAGGAAGCCATTTTCAATTAAAATTACGGAATTAGCCCTGGTGTACTAAAATGGCAAGAAAGTACTAATCATAGAAAAAGAAGATCAGATGTTCAAAATTAGACTGTCTGGAACTGGAACGGCAAAACAACAGCATCCCCAATGGTTATCAAAATTCAAAACCTCAACTAATTCACTAAACCACTAACTAGTCAATCTTAGAAATGACTTCATGATCAACTCAATTTTAGAGAAGTGAATCTGATGATCAAAAATTTCTTAGTTTTTCTCTTCAGAAAAAAAATGAAGTAAACCCAATTAGAATCTAAAACAGTGATAAATGATGTTTACCTTTCTCAGGCGACCTTCAAAACCCTCCTCCTTTGAATTCTTCCTTGATCTTTAAGGATTTGGAGCTGAATCCAACATAGAAGTTTAGATATTATCAGAAAGCCAAGAAACTTTAGATAGTGATCAAATAATTTTTGGCACTCGCGAGGTTTATAATTATAATTATAGAAATATATCTAGGCATTGGAAACGACAAGCCACATTGTCTTTTCCATAAAAAATAATCAGGTAGTGCATGTTTATGGTCTTTTACCCAATCATTTGCTATTCTTTATAGATAACTTATACCGAATTATTTATGATTCGTGACAGTTTAACAGTGACAAAGCGAACGCCATCACTCGTATTTTATTTTAAATGGAACTTTGAAATTAATAAAATGTATTCATCTAAATTTTGGATGAAATTGGATATATTAACCAAATTTAATTTCAATTTGTACTTGTTTATGAAATATTTTTCGGTTGATTATGATAATATTAAATCAAAAATGACGGAGGAGAAACGTGAATAAAGTGCAAATTATTCTAGTAAAATTGATGAGTAATGCTTAGTTGCTTTTTTTAGTGAGTAATACCTAGACTATTTGCATAGTAAATTTCATACTATTTTTTATAAAGTTCGACAAAATTTTAATCATTTTAATTAAAAACTAATTACATAATTGAATTTTGGACCAAAAGGAAATAAATAATTGAATTTTGGATCAAAAGAAAAAAAAACTAGATTATAGTTTTGTACTGGATGCTACTAATCTAATGCTCATAAATTCAAATCTTCAACTTTGTCAACTAAATTCTCAATATACTCGAGACAATATAAAATCTAATTTCACGTCTTGGACTATAAAGTTATCAATTTTTCCATTAATCGAAGATATAATTTTTTTCGCACCAAGTAAAAAAGAAACTGTAGCATAAAAAGCTATTCACCCAATAAAAAAAATAATGATAAAGAAGTTAAGAACTCGTACATGGAAATACAAAATGAAATATATTTGATATTGTTACAGAATTTATACAAATAATATAATACTGCTATATGATTTATAAGAGTATACTCACTGGATGATAAAGTTAAAAGTAATCTTTTTCACCCCCTTCAAGTCTCTTTATCAAATTACAAGTTTTATTCTAGTAGAATGATGTTTTTTGCGAAACAACTAAAAAGGATTTTTTTTTCGTAGAAAAGGATCCTTAGCACCTTGCCTCTAAGAAAAAAATATCTCAAGAAGCCTCATATACCTTCTCTTATTCTTATGCTCATACAAACTCAGTGTAAGTTCATGTTATTATATTCCTTTCATCGTAACCCTAGTGAATGCTGAAAATATTAAATCAAATTTGAATCTTTAGCGGCAAGAGATTTAATGTATTGACAACAAGAATTAAGGTTGAAGAAACCGTGTGGATGATACTTTCCTTGCTTACACTAAATTCCTTGTTAAGCACTAAATTGATGTGTCCTAACACGGAAAGAGAGTAGGTTTCAATGTATCATGCCCTGTAGAAACACGCTAGGTGTTGTATCATGTATGATTCCTATATTGGCAAGTAAAAAAATTCTTAAATTTCGATAAAATTGAAATATTACGATTAGAGCATCTTCAACGGTTATAGAAAATTTCCAAATAAGATTATGACGCAATTTTCTTAATATTTTATCGGCAAATTTCAAAAGCGATGAGATGGACTAGAGAATGCCTAAGAGAAATTCTTAACTATAGTTGGGGTTAGGCCCCAGTGTCATGTTTTTCTCCCATTTTTTTCTTAAATAATTATTTAACATAAGATGAAAAAACTCATTAAAACACATAAGAAATTCTAAATATAAATCCTATACCACTAGGGATGGTTTATTATCCATAAGGTTTTAAATTTGCCTTATGTGTAAACTATCCTACATAAAGTTCTAATAACACCTTCACATAGAATATTGTACATCTACCGTTAGAGATGATATTAGTTATGTAATATCATCTCAACTATTATCCTGTAAACTGCAATCTAAGATATATACACAATACAATTGTCTCACTAAAATCGTACGTATTGATAATAAAATTAGATTTCAAAGTTGTTAGAGCATTACTCGGTTGAACCCACCAAGCATTGATATATCAAGTTTGGTTGTCATATTTTTATTCCAAAACTCAGTTGCTTGAATTGGTTTACTAAAGTCAACTTTGTTAGGTTAGATTGGGACATAGAAATGTTGAGGAAATATCTAATTATTCATGGAAGATCTTAAGACATAGTACAAACGAAGATCATCCTTCAGATTGAGACATGGTACAGACGAAGATCATCCTTCAGATTGAGGTTAGTAGTTATTGACTTGGACTTGTTCCATTTTTATCAAGTTCTTATAGTCATTTTTTATTGAAAATATAACATACAAAGTTTATTTACATGTATTTAGTTGTTTAAATGACTAGAACATTCATGTGATCTAAGTGTCAATTGAAGGATATATATATACATTACACTTTATTTCATTCCTTTGATACTCAAGAATAAATATCCAAATTAATTTTCTGAGAAACATTTTCGAAACCAAGTTTGAAATATATATCTATGTGTTTTCCTTTCCCGGAAATATGCACATAATTAGTTTTATAATTTAGCCAAGTTCATGAATTTGCACTAGCTAATATCAGTTTTCATAATAATATTTTTGATATCTTAGTTGGATATATATTATAAAATATATGGCAACGTTGTATATTAATAATATCGAAAAGGATATTGAAGAAATCTTGATTTCCGAATCTTTTAGAATTTCGAAACTAGGATTTCTTGTTTTCAGAACAAGCATTGGTAACACTATAAATAAATAGTGGAGCTTGCATTTTTACAAACTCAATATGTCTCACACTTTTCCTGATATTGTTATTTACTCAACACAATATCGAGTAAGTTCAATTTGGTTCTGGACGATGCATTAAACTCTATTTTTAAGATAAAAAAATCCTATAGTCTTATCGTTGGTGAAAAGGTGGATTATTATTTGTTAGAGTACTGCTCGGTCGAATTCGCAAGCGTTGCTATCTCAAGCTTGTTTGTCAAGTTTAGTTGCCAAAACTACAAGTTTTTATTTCTAGTCTACTTATAGCTAAGTCTCAGACTAGGATAGTAAGTGTAGTTGAGCTTTAGACTCCACGGCGTTCATCATGCAAAGACGAAGAACTACTCAAGGAACTGGTGGAACTTCATCGATAAAAAGGTATGTGGAGACTTGAACTTATCTGTCACTCAAAAGTATATCTATTCTATCTCCTATCTTGAGACAAAAGGCGTATTGCTATATAAACTTCGATTATACACATTTGCTATTTCGAGCCGAGTTTATCTCGCTTATCTATTTCTCGAAATATGTGTTGGTAAGCCTTCACTTTGGACAAGTTCATCTTTACTCGTGAAGAAAGTCATGTTGATTATTTCAATAACTTGAAAATCGCTTTGATGAAAAATAGTTTGTGAATAACAACTATATCACATCCTCTAAGAAAGTTTCAATGATTGAAATGAGAGTTTAGAGTATATAATCGATATAAGCATAGTGTGTTTTCACATTTGTGTAAAAGTCCAAAACCGGGAACCCAAAGTATGTGTACCCGTACGCGTACCGGCGGTTGTTGGAAATCCGCGACAGTATGCGTACCCGTACGCATACTGGCGGAAAGTTCACGTTCGTGAATTTATGCTGGAGTTTGGAAGTGAAAAACAAACTCAATCCGGTTACTTAATTACGCGTACCTGTTCGCATACTTAGGTAGGTTACTTTCTAAAATCGGTTTGTTCATGAACTAAAACATTTATATATTAAGGAATGCAATCTTTGCAAACCGTGGCTATAATGTTCATCAATCGATTCGAGTCAACCAAAACCGATTTTGCTTCGACTGTGTCTTGTATACTTCTATGAGATCTAAGCAATTGGACAACTCTCTAAATATTTCATTTGAGTCATTTAAACTAGTTATGGTGAAGATGAATAAGGTTGATATGAAAGTGCTCATATGGCTAACCATTGGTTAACTATTGTTGAACCAACTAAGTGTAGACGTTTAGGTACGGTTACTCAAACCTAAATGAAGTTACATTTCATGTGTGTATAACAATCTAAGTTCGACCTAACAGTTGAAATATATTAGCTTGAATCTAATCAGGTTTTCATCTAACAGTGAATATTGAATGTTTTGTTACCAAGGTAACTTAGATTGCAAACCCTGATTTGGAGACTATATAAAGGAGAACTCTAGCAACTGGGAAACCTAATACCCACACCTCCTGTGTGATACTAGTTGTGTAAGCTAGAGTCGATCTTCCTTTAACCTTAGGTTTCTCTCGAGACCCTGTAGGTTAATGACTTGAAGACTTCATTGGGATTGTGAAGCTAGACCCAACTATTTTTTCTGTAGTTGCGGGATCTGATCTTGTTGTTTCTATCATATTGAGTACAATCGTAAGATTGGCTTGAGATTTATATCTTCGATAGGCAAGATATAAAAGTAGTCACAAACATTTTCGCCTCATCGTTTGTGATTCCATAATATCTAGTCGATTAAGATTATTGTGAGGTGATTGATATTTCTAGGCTGTTCTTCGGGAATATAAGTCTGGTATATCAATTGGTTCATGTTCACCTTGATTTATCAAAATACGGAACAAAACTCGTAGGTATTTATGTGGGAGACATATTTATCTATTCCTGTAGACTTTTTTGTGTGAGACAGATTTGTTTATTAAAGTCTTCGACTTTGGGTCGTAGCAACTCGTAGTTGTGGGTGAGATCAACTAAGGAAATCAGGTGCGTAGTATCCTGCTGAGATCAGAGACGTAAGGAGTGCAACTGTACCTTGGATCATTGTGAGATTGATTGGGGTTCAACTACAGTCCATACCGAAGTTATTTTTTAGTAGGCTGGTGTCTATAGCGGCTTAATACAGTGTTTGTTCAATCTGGACTAGGTCCCGGGGGTTTTCTGCATTTGCAGTTTTCCTCGTTAACAAAATTATGGTGTCTGTGTTAGTTCTTTTCCGCATTATATTTTGTTATATAATTGAAACATCACAGGTTGTGCGTTGAATTGATCAATTGGTAAATCCAACCTTTAGTTTTTGGTTGAAATTGATTGATCCTTGAACATTGGAATTTGGCACCGTTCAAGTTATATCTCTTATATTCAATCGGGATCGCAGATTATTATTTGTTTGATTGCGGGATATAACTCTTTGATATACTTTTCTTAAGATTGAGTCTGACTGTCTAGTTGATTCTCTTGGAAGTATATTGGAGTTAGTCCATACATATTGCTAAGCGAAATATTGGGTGTGGTTGTTAGACCCTCGTTTTTTCAATTGGTATCAGAGCAGGCAAACACGTTTAAAGACCTCATAAGCCTGTGTTTGTAGCAATCTTACTATATGGACAGTAAAGTCTCTATAAACGCTTCACCATGATTAAATTCTGATCGTAGAGAAAGTTCTGAAAAACTTGTTATTCTCCAGAAAAAGTTGAATGAAGAAATCCGGATCAACTCTGTTCTTGTTGCAGAAATCGCAATGTATAAGGATTTGAAAATTCCTTCAATGGATTTGAATAACTCTGTTTTTTCTTCCCGGAAGAATGGTCATAAATCAGATGATAAACGAGGTTTAGGCTTTGTGAAACCTGATGGGACTCAGAACTACTCAACCAAAATTAAAGATGTTGGTCCATGTATGTTCTGTGACTCTTACAATCACTTTCAACATACATGTATGTCCTTCCGAAAAAGTTTAAAAGTTGCAAGTAATCTTCATAAGAAAGTTGTACAAATGTTTACTTCTCTAAAAGAATGTCCAAAACTAACATGCAATCCTAAACAGGGTAGTAGTGTTAGTATGGGATCTTTTGTTTAAAATCAACATCGCCATTTCAATTGTTTCTTGACAGTGGATGTAGCTGACATATGACTGGTGATCTCTCGTGGTTCGTAACTTCAAGCGACTATGAAGGATGTCCGTTAACATTTGGAGATGGGAGTTGCTGCTACATAAGTAAGAAGGGGATGATCAAACTTCCCGGCATTCCTGAAATCCATGATGTAGTATACGTTAAAGGTATGACTGCAAACCTTATTTCTATTAGTCAAATATGTGACAAAGGCCATAGAGTTGTCTTCAATGCGAATGGATGTGACATTGTAGACAAAGCTGGGAAAGTAATTTTTCAGGGAACTCGTGGTAAAAACAATTTTTATCTTCTAGATACTCAGTTCAGTAACTGTTGCAATTTGACTAAGGTGGAATCTACACATATTTGGCATGAGTGTTTTGGTCACATCAATTATCGTCTTCTAACTAAGATCATTAATAAAGAACTTGTTATAGGGGTTCCAAAAATCAATGCAAAGATTGATGGTGTATGTGGTGCCTGTCAAAAGGGTAAACAAACGAAAGTTCACCATAAATCATCTCGAGATATTCTCACTAAAGCTCCACTTGATTTAATTCATATGGACCTCTTCAGACCTATTCAACAACCTATGGTTGCGGGTAAGAAGTACGCTTTAGTTATGGTAGATGATTACACCAGATTCACTTAGGTAGCATTTATATCTCATAAGAATGAAACCCTTGATGAATTAAAGATTATTGTTAAAAGAATCCAGAACGAACAAGGACACAAACTAAAGAAAATTAGAAGCGACCATGGAACTAAATTCAATGACACTAAGGTGTTTGAATTTTGTGACGAACTGAGGATTATTCAACAATGCTCACCACCCATTACTCCTCAAGCTAATGGAGTTGCAGAAAGAAAGAATAAGAACATTCAAGAAATGGCCAGGGTAATGCTCTATAACTTACCTTTAAGGTTTTGGGGAGAAGTTGTCTTCACAACATGTTATTTGGTCAAGCGTGTCTGCCTACGGTCTAAAAACCTAAACACTCCTTATGAGTTGTGGTACAGTAGAAAACCCAACCTACACTATCTCAGAGTGTTCAGAAGTAAGTGCTACATTCTAAAAGATCTAGAACAGAGAGGAAAATTTGATACTAGAAGTGATGAAGGTATCTTTCTTGGCTATGCCTGTGATGCTCGTGGTTTTCGAGTGTGTAATCTCATAACCCAAGTTATAATGGAGTCTGATAATGTTATCATTGATGATATTAGTAATTTTCATCATGATAATCCTCCTGTTGAATTGCCTCCAACTGAGACAATTGAGAAAGTCAAAGAAATCCCAGAATCAGTTGAAATCATCCCAACTATTATTGATCCTGATATTTCTAGTGACGAGGAGAAGAGTACTGATCAGGCTGCTCATGTTGAACGAGAACGTGTCCCTTCTCGACATATCTGGATTCAAAGGAATCATGATCCCAACAGTATTATTGGAGGTAGAGATTCTACTGCTAAGACAAGAGGACAACTTGAAAATATTTGCAATTTTGGTTGTTATGTTTCACAGGTAGAACCAAAAAATATTGACGAAGCTCTTAGCGAACCCTTTTGGGTGAATGCAATGCATGAAGAGTTAAATCAATTTCAAAAACAAGACGTATGGTAACTAGTACCTTGTCCCTCCAATATCAATATTATTGATACCAAATGGATATTCAAGAATAAGTCTGATGAATTCGGCACAATTGTTAGAAATAAAGCCAGACTTGTCGCTCAAGGATATTTACAGATTGAGGGTATCGACTTTGACGAAACCTTTGCTCCTATGGCACGCCTTGAGTCCATTCGGTTGTTATTAGCTCATGCTTGTTTTCTTAAGGTTAAGCTGTTTCAAATGGACATAAAATCCGCGTTCCTAAATGGAAATTTAAAGGAAGAGGTCTATGTCGCTCAACCTAAGGGCTTTGAAAACCCAGATTGCCCTGATCATGTCCTTAAGCTTAAAAAGACATTATATGGGTTAAAACAAGCACCTCGTGCCTGGTTCAAAAAACTAACCATTTCTCTTCTTAGGAAAGGTTTTTCGAGAGGCGGAGCTAATAAAACTTTGTTTACCAAATTGAGTGGGAAAGATGTTTTCATTGTTCAAGTCTATGTAGATGATATCATCTATGGTTCAACTTATGAAAAACTTGCAAAAGGTTTTCGAGTCTCTATTGGCAAAGAATTTGAAATGAGCAATGTTGGTGAATTAATTAAAGTTGTTTTTAGGATTACAAATTCAGCAACATAAGGATGGAATTTACTTATGTCAAGAAAAATATGCTAGGGATCTTGTCTCAAGGTTCGGTCTGGAGAAGTCAACTCCAAAACGGACACCTATGCCCACCACTGGTAAACTACATAGAGATGAGAAAGGATTAAATGTGGATCAAAAACTGTATCGATCTATTATTGGTAGACTTTTATATCTTACAGCTACTAGACCTGATATTGCATTTAGTGTGGGTTGTTGTACTAGATTTCAGGCTAATCCAAAGGAATCTCATCTTGCAGCTGCTAAAAGTATCATACGATATGTTAATCACACGGTCGGGTATGGTCTATCTTACACTTTTGATACTAACACTGATCTTTCTGCCTATTCAGATGTTGATTGGGCAGGATGTGTGGAAGACAGAAAAAGTGCATCAGGGGGTTCTACTATGTAGGACCGAATCTTGTGGCCTGACATGACAAGAAACAAAATTCACAATCCCTGTCCACATGTGAGGCAGAATATATTGTTGTCGGCTCATGTTGTACTCAACTTCTCTGGATGAAACAAATGCTTGTTGATTATGGAATTGATACTGGAATAATGAAGATGTTTGTGACAACTCTAGCGCGATTCGAATCACGGAGAATCTCGTTGAGCACTCAAGAACTAAGCACATTGATATAAGGTACCATTTTATTCGAGATCTATATGAAAATGGTATCATAAATATGGAATTTGTGCCTTCCGGACAACAATTGGCTGATATTTTTACCAAACCATTAGATACTGCTACATTTCAACACTTACAACAGTCTATTGGTGTTGTCTTGGTTCATTAGTAATTTCTAAAACTCTTGCCCCTGCGTTTATCTCGATCTGTTGGGAAATTGAGTTTGGAATTCCAGTAAGTGTTGCTTCAATTCTACATTTGTTTCAGTAGTTGATTTTCTGTCAGGTTTCTTAGTGTAATATCCAAAAAAATCCTTCTTTTCTTGTGAAAGTAAGGTCGCTTTTGTTGTTCTTTCGGGAATGACATTTTATGGGGGAGAGTTCTTAATTGAACTTGTGCTTAATTGCCAAATATTTGTGGGGAGTGCGGTTGTGGAATACTATAGGGGTTATCTTGTATCTTTATAAACTCCTTGATGAATGCATTTAGTTTCGGATATATGATTGCATCTAAAAAAGTTGATATGTTCTTTCTTTTGGTCATGAAGTGTTTCTATGGAAATTTCATTAGGATCCCACTAGTTTTCGTACCTTTGCCAATTTATATTGACAAAAAGGGGGAGAATTAATGTGTAATTTCATACTACAAATACATATGATTTATGGATCATTATGTAAGGGGAAGTGGTTTTCATGTTGAGATGAAGTATTGACTAAGGGGGAGTGATACATATCACCATAGTATTGTTTTCGAAGTTGTGATACAATTGAACTTTGATGTTGTGTAATAATACAATGACAGTGTGTAACAATGATTGAGAGCTATTGTTTTCTCATTGTTATGGCTACGGATCTTCAACAACGATGATGCTGATTTGAATATCTTTGGAATCATTGGAGTACTTGGAAGTGACGAGGATTTTGAGTAATGTTGAAGAACCAAGGAGATCAAGCATGTGGATGAGAAGCTGCATAAGTTTATTTATTTTGTATTCCATATATATTGATAGTTTTTCACTAAAATTGACAAAGGGGGAGATTGTTAGAGCACTGCTCGGTCGAACTCGCAAGCTTTGCTATCTCAAGCTTGTTTGTCAAGTTTAGTTGCCAAAACTATAAGTCTGATTTCTATTCTACTTATAGCTAAGTCTCGGACTAGGATAGTAAGTGTAGTTGAGCTCTAGACTCCACGGCGTTCATCATGCAAAGACGAAGAACTACTCAAGGAACTGGTGGAACATCATCGACAAAAAGGTATGTGGAGACTTGAACTTATCTATCACTCAAAATTCTATTTATTCAATCTCCTATCTTGAGACAAAAGTCGTATTGCTATATAGACTTGGATTATACACATTTTCTATTTCGAGCCGAGTTTATCTCGCTTATCTATTTCTCGAAATATGTGTTGGTAAGGTTTTGCTTCGACCAAGTTCATCTTTACTCGTGATGAAAGTCATGTTGATTATTTCAATAACTTGAAAATCGCTTTGATGAAAAATAGTTTGTGAATAACAACTATATAACATCTTCTAAGAAAGTTTCAATGATTGAAATGAGAGTTTAGAACATGTAACCATCTTTGGATATAAGCATAGTGTGTTTTAACATTTGTGTAAAAGTCCAAAAACGGGAACCCAAAGTATGCGTACCCGTTCGCGTACTGGCGGAAAGTTGACATCCGTGAATTTCTGCTGGAGTTTGGAAGTGAAAAACAAACTCAATCCGGTTACTTAAGTACGCGTACCTGTTCGCATACTTAGGTAGGTTACTTTCTAAAATCGGTTTGTTCATGAACTAAAACATTTATATATTAAGGAATGCAATCTTTGCAAACCGTGGCTATAATGTTTATGAATCGATTCGAGTGAATCCAAACCGATTTTGCTTCGATTGTGTCTTGTATACTTCTATGAGATCTAAGAAATTGAATAACTCTCTAACTAGTTCATTTGAGTCATTTGAACTAGTTATGGTGAAGATGAATAAGGTTGATATGAAAGTGCTCATATGGATAACCATTGGTTAACTCTTGTTGAACCAACTAAGTGTAGACGTTTAGATATGGTTACAAAAACCTAAACGAAGTTACATTTCATGTGTTTATAACAATCTAAGTTCGATCTAACGGTTGAAAGATATCAACTTGAATCTAATCAGGTTTTCATCTAACGGTGAATATTGAATGTTTTGTTACCAAGGTAACTTAGATTGTAAACCCTGATTTGGAGACTATATAAAGAAGAACTCTAGCAACTGAGAAACCTAATCCCCACACATCATGTGTGATACTAGTTGTGTAAGCTAGAGTTGATTCTTCTTTAACCTTAGGTTTCTCTTGAGACCCTGTAGGTTAACGACTTGAAGACTTCGTTGGGATTGTGAAGCCAGACCTGTTAGAGCATTGCTCGGTTGAACCCACCAAGCGTTGGTATGTCAAGTTTGGTTGTCATATTTTAGTAAATCAAAACTCATGTTAAGAGTCGCTTGATTATGTACTAGAGTTAAACTTCGTATAGGTTAGCTTGAAAGTATTAGGATATGAGACATTACAAGTATTGCGAATTCTTGAAGATGTGAAGAAGCAAGGAGCTAGAATGACCACAATCATCCTTCCACTTGAGGTTAGTGATATTTGACTTGAACTGTTTCATTACCTAACGTATCTTTCAACCCGTGCATATTGAAAACATAACTACGAAGCATATATGAACTCTAGATAGACATAGTATTGAGGAATACAATACGAGGTTTATTACTTAACCATTAAACTTTTTAGATAAGACATCGCCATAAGCATTTGAATGTTATTGTGATTATGTAAGGGTATGAGGTGAGGATTTCATCCTAGGGAACAATGTTTACATGTGTTATAAGGAAGTAAGTTCATAAACTTGTTTGTGAACCGAAAAGGAAATTTCTAGGAGTTATTGGTTTCGTAATTCATTGCATATATTATGAACAGCCAATATGTGTGATAGAGTATAACCGCTCACAACTTGTTGTGTTCTTGGTAGAACTATTCACAAAGTCCTGACTTATGTATTGGTATAACTTTTATTAGTAAAATCAATCTTAAGTAATCACCTGTGGTATTATCGGATTATGTCTGACCTTGGGGAAAGGTAACCGATCCTAGTAAGGGAAAGGGAACCGATCTTTGTAAGGGAAAGGGAACCGATCCTAGTAAGGGAAAGGGAACCGATCCTTGTAAGGGGTGCAGTACATCAAGGGGAACTGATCCTCGTATGGGGTGCAACAAGGTTTATAGAAGAAAGGGGAACCGATCCTATGGACATGTGCAACACATATAAGTTAGATACCATATATATGTGGGGAACCGATCCTAGTACCTAGTGAACCGAATCTTTGGGAATCTAGTGTGACTATGCGTAGTACTCACATGGAGGTAGAACCGAAACTTGTTTTGGTAGAACCGTTAAACCCATGATTGTGGTTGAATGTTGGTTTGATCAATCACATAGTTCTTGAAAGTCAGATGAACCAATTCTAAACTTGTTTGGAAGTGTGGCAAATCGGTTTCAAAGTTGTAAGTGTGAAAGAGAACTTACAAAGTAAAGATGTCGACAAACTTTGAACACGTGATGTGAATGTTTATTTCTATAATTGTTCAAAGATATTCCTTAACGGCTAAGGGAAGAGAATCCAAGGATCAAAACATAAGTAAGTTAAGAATCTTTTAATTAAGGTTATTAGTTTCATTTTGTAGGGAAATTAAAGAATTAGTAATGTGCATTTACTAATTAGATTTTCCGAGAGATTTCGATCGTTATTTTTGGACAGAGCATTTCCAAGAATTATGGAAACCGAATTTGTGATTTAATGAATATCTTGAGAATATTTTCATTTTTGGAAATTCCTTGGTGTCCAAACTTCCTTGTCTATAAATACACGAAGTTTGCCTTTCTAGCAAACTAATCCTTCGTAACAACAGATTTACTCTTTTGTTGTTGTTACTGGTGTAGCCACCTATCGGAGAGGAGAATAATCTAATTAGGTGAAATCTCTTACGGCCGTTCAGTTTATAGTCTTCTTTGGGATTGAGAATCTATAGCGCGACCCGTTGGTGGGAAACTAGATAATTGCGGTTTATCTTTGTTTTCGATTGTTTTGATTGACTAACGGTGGTTGAAATCTGACTGCACCTAGTTTGTTTATTCTTGAGAATCTTCTCTTCTGATATTAGATTCACTCAAACTAGTTCAGAGTTTCGACAGGGATCTTTAGACTGTTGTTAGTTCTAAAGACGATCTTGTGATAATCCATTGTTAACAGACTCCGTTCTCTGCGTGATTGATCACAAGAGATTCAAGTGATTATGTACAGCTTTTTATTGAAGATTTAAGAAGATATTGAAGATCTGACTTGGGTTTTACAATCTTTGGTGTGCACAATACTTGTTTCGGTAAAAGAGGATTCAATTAATAATCTGTTTATACTTGTGGTAGATTGGATTGATTAATTGAGTAGATCGGCATCAAAACGGTTCTTCAGATTAAAGGTGTTGTTGGCTTAATCTTAATCGATTACCTTTGGGTGATTGAACATAAGATATATCCAGACCTGACGAAGGAGTTTATGTTGAGATAAACGGAAGAGCCTTTGTCCGACTCATATCACTTGGTTGAATAGAGTTGATACCAAATAGATTTCTTGTTCCTTACTGTTTGGAATACGAACCAAAGGGATTGATTAAAGTACGTGACTTATTTATAAGTTGGAGGCGTGGGAATACAAACATAACTAGGTGAACTATAAGGTTAGTTACTTGGTCTCAACTATACGAAGTTAGTGTAATTTTGTGTAGCGGCTTAATCCCGAGAGTTTTCAATTCTAGACTAGGTCCCGGGGTTTTCTGCATTTGCAGTTTTCCTTGTCAACAAAATCTTGTTGTGTCATTTACTTTTATTTTCCGTATTATAATTAAAGTAAATTACACAAACGTTAATTCTTATTTACTTGATAAGCAATCCTATTGTGTTTTTTAAGTCTGAATCCTTGTATCAAGTAAACATACTTCGTTGTTGTATTGTATCGATCTCGTATCCATAGATGATCACATGAAGTGTGAACCGATTAGTTGTATTATCTCGACTCAGTCCATAGACAATCACTTTCGGAGAAAGGACTTATAGGTAGGAAAAGTTTTAGCTTGAGGTATATTTGGATACCCTCGCCTTTTCAATTGGTATCAGAGCAGGCAAACACGAAAATATCTAACATTATGTGTTTGGTGCGATCCAACCTATAAGAATGAATCTAATTAGTGATTCAGTTAATGTTCCACCAAGATTTAATGGAACTAATTATCCATTATGGAAATTGGCTATGAAGGCTTTTCTTCAATCCCGAGATTTTAATACATGGCTATTAATCGAAGACGGATACCAACATCCGATAGATTATTCGGAGTCTGAATTCAAATGATTAGCATCGTATACTCTTGAAGAAATGATTCTTACAAAACAGAATTTTGATGGTTTAAACGCCATTATACATGCGGTTAGTGATGATCTTCTTCATTATGTGTTGTCTTGCAGAACTTCTAAAGAAGCATGGGATATTCTTGAGACTGCATTCGAAGGAGATGAATCTGAAAAAGAAGCTAGAATTCTCACCCTTTCATTTGAATGGGAACATCTCCATATGGATGATAACAACACCTTCGAGGAGTTTAACTCTAATCTTTATGAGATTGTTAATGCATCTTTTCTCTTTGGAAAGGCAATACCTGAAAAGGAAATAGTTTGCAAAATTCTCAGATCGTTACCATCCAGATACGAGTCTAAGAAACACGCCATAATAGAAGGAAATAATTTTTCTACACTTTCTCGAAGATCTCTTGTAGGAAAGTTAAAAATCTTTGATAGAGAAATTCCGCTGAAGAATGGAACTGAGAAACGTTGCCAAAAGGTTATGGCACCTGTTGTAAAAAGAACTTGACTAAACTATTGTGCTTCTTGCGCAACGAAGTAAGAATATTTTATTTAGTGATAAAAGTAATCCTGATACATTATCAGTTCACTATAAAAAGGTTAATGATGAAGTTCAATGCTTCAAGTGCCGTAAATTCGGACATATGGCAAAACACTGTCCCAGCAGAAAAACTAGCAAGTGCAATAGGGCATATGTCTCTACCCTTCATGATATTCCAGAGGAAGAATCTAATGAAGAAATATCTAATTTCAATGCACTTCTTGCCAACTCTAATTGTGATGATTCCCGTGAGTACAATCAACTCCTAGAGAAATTTGAGTTGGGAACAAGGAAAATGAAAGGTTAAATCTAGATTTTGAAGTCCATTTCAGATAAACCCTGTATGGTAGAATCTGAACCAAAAATATTGGATGAAATACCAAGAGATTCGGAAACCAGTTTTTCTGATGACACAACAAGTTCTTCATGTGAAGAAAAAAATCTCGCTACAATCCTTTGTGAAACCAAACTTATCCAAGCCCTTCGAAAAGGGATAAAGAAGACTAGTAAATTGTTTGGCTTTCAAAAATTGATTGCAAACTCTCGAAATTACAAGAGAGAAGAAAAACTGAAGGGAACATAGTCCACTGTGTTAACAAATCATCCTAAGGATGATTCTGCGAAAAATGGTGAGGATTATTCTCACCTCGACACTTACTGATGGTGTTGAGATTTGCATCCTCACTTATTGCCCAAAATTCTGATTGTGAGGAAGCATAAATCTGGGCAAGTTATTCATGTTTGTTTCTTTAGTGAAAAATATTGAATATTCCTTATTTTTTGGAAAGAATAATTTCGGTTTCCTTTGACCAATTTTTTTTATATATAGTCCTTGTTTTTCTCCCATCTTATAAATCTTCTTCATGATAACTCTAAAGACTCTCTAAGGAAACAGATTCAATCTGTTAAAGGTTGTATAAGGTATCATGAACTGATGATAAAGGATTCAAAACAAGTATTAGCAAATCTTCATTCTCAACTGCTGGAGATGAACATATCTACTGAAATAGGAAGTACTCAGAGGAATTTGAATCCAGTTTTTAAAAGCAACCTTCATAAGAAATGAGAGAGTAGAATATACATCAATTTGTGATTTCTTGCATTGATTGTATTGGTCTATTATGAATAAAATTATTTGATTGGTAATTTTTTTGTGATAGTTTTCGGTTTACATAGCTTGTACTTAATTTCTTTTATCTTATTGCTATGTATGTTTATGGGATGTTTGATTTCGGTTTTACTACCTTAATATTCGATCTCATATATTGTGAACCCTTATGGTTTGGGCGACTTTTTGATTTAGCAGGATTAAGTTCTATCCCTAGTAGGTAGCCTTTATCAAAGGATCATGAGGGGTTCTAATAGAAACAACATGTGAAAAAGTCACAATATGTTGAATCGGTTTTGGTTTAGCATAAAAGCATATGTGTTTCGAAGGTTTTCAACTTTTGCTTGCAATTGTTAAAACCGGTTTTCAACCTTTCTCTGGTAAAGGTTGAGGTGTGTTGTTATTCTTTTGTTTATGCATAAGGATGACAACGTGGTGATATTTCGATAGCAATTCTCCCTGGGCGAAGATGCTATCATATTGGAGAAGTGGATGCGAAATTTGAGGTAACAATCTTATTAGTTAATTGTTTTCCTCTTTAAGAAAATCCTGAGTTTATATTATATATATTTGTTGCTTTTATTTAACAAAATTTAGGTTCAATTGATATTTATTCCATGATGTGTGTATGGATGTGTGTTTCAATTGGTTCATGAATTATTTATGGCTTAACGAAATAATATGTATACGAGATGAGTTGTTTAGTCCAATTCGATTCCGGATAAGAAACTAAGTTAATTTTGATCTTAGTTTGTCTTATCAAAGTGAGGTTTAAGTTATTCAAGTCTAATCGAATGCCTAAACAAGGAAATGCTAGTTAACTAACCTAGTGTTTGGCTTGTTTAAAATTGAAAGGTCTAAGTTTATGGATAATTAGAACATGATGAGAAAAATGGAGTTTATCTTTATTTTGGTCTTATCGAACTAAGCGGTTGTTTTTGAAAAATCGGTTTAGCAAAGGGACTAATGTGATTAGTTGTTTTTGGTTTTCTAAACTAAATGGGAAAAATTGTTTCGGGCAATTGTTTCCTTGGTAACATATCAAAATAAGACTACTTGTAGTTTCGGTTTTGATATTGGTTATCAGAACATGATGTGTGGAACCCTCGTGCCTAACTCTACAGGTTTGCAAGTCTATTCTAAGATTTGTAAGATTCTTTTTGTGTTGTCCTTTATTTTTTCGTTTCTTTGTCATTTTTGTGACAAAAAGGGGGAGAAATATATGGAGAAAACAGGTGATGCTGGTATTGATTTTATATTGATTGGCATCGTTAGGGAAAAGAACATTGGTACTTGAATGTTTTATCTAACAAAAGAGTGAAAGCACAAACTAAGGGGGATTAACATGTCATATAGATTGGTATAACAAAGACGTGCAGATTTAATATCTACATATCTTCCATAGGGGGAGTATTTGCTTTGTTATTATAATGTCAACAACGACATTTTCAAGGATTGAATGTAAGCAGTTTTACTGTGTTGTTGAATCGGGAATCAAGCGGAGTGTAATGAATTCTTGTAATTTGTTTATCCATATGATGTAAGATTTTTGTCAATAAAATTGACAAAGGGGGAGATTGTTAGAGCATTGCTCGGTTGAACCCACCAAGCGTTGGTATGTCAAGTTTGGTTATCATATTTTAGTGAATCAAAACTCATGTTAAGAGTCAATTGATTATGTACTAGAGTTAAACTTCGTATAAGTTAGCTTGAAAGTATTATGATATGAGACATTACAAGTATTGCGAAGTCTTGAAGATGTGAAGAAGCAATGAGCTACAACAAAAACAATCATCCTTCCACCTGAAGTTAGTGATATTTGACTTGAACTGTTTCATTCCCTAACGTATCTTTCAAGTCGTGCATATTGAAAACATAACTGCGAAGCATATATGAACTCTAGATAGACATTGTATTAAGGAATACAATACGAGGTTTATTGCTTAACCATTAAACTTTGTAGATAAGACATCGCCATAATCATTTGAATGCTATTGTGATTATGTATAGGTATGAGGTGAGGATTTCATCCTAGGGAACAATGTTTTACATGTGTTCTAAGGAAGTAAGTTCACAAAATTGTTTGTGAACCGAAAAGGAAATTTCCAGGAGTTATTGGTCTTGTTATTCATTGCATATCTTATGAACAACCAATATGTGTGATAGAGTATAACCGCTCACAACTTTTTGTGTTCATGGTAGAACTATTCACAAAGTACTGACTTATGTATTGGTATAACTTTTATTAGTAAAACCAATCTTAAGTAATCACCTGTGGTATGATCGGATTATGCCTGACCTTGGGGAAAGGGAACCGATCCTAGTAAGGGAAAGGGAACCGATCCTTGTAAGGGGTGCAGTACATCAAGGGGAACCGATCCTTGTATTGGGTGCATCAAGGTTTATAGCAGAAAGGGGAACCGATCCTATGGACATGTGCAACACATATAAGTTAGGTACCATATATATGTGGGGAACCGATCCTAGTACCTAGTCAACCGAATCTTTGGTAAGATAGTGTGACTATGCGTAGTACTCACATGGAGGTAGAACCGAAACTTGTTTTGGTAGAACCGTCAAACCCATGATTGTAATTGAATGTTGGTTTGATCAATCACATGGTTCTTGAAATTCAGATGAACCAATTCTAAACTTTTTTAGAAGTGTGGAAAATCGGTTTCAAGGTTGTAAGTGTGAAAGAGAACTTACAAACTGAAGATGTCGACAAACTTTGAACACGTGCTGTGAATGTTTATTTCTATAATTGTTCGAAGATATTCCTTAACGGCTAAGGGAAGAGAATTGAAGGATCGAAACATAAGTAAGTTAAAAATCTTTTAATTAAGGTTATTAATTTTATTCTGTAGGGAAATTACAGAATTAGTAATGTGCATTTACTAATTAGATTTTCCGAGAGATTTCGATCGTTATTTTTGGACTGAGCATTTCCAGGAACTATGGTAACCAAATTTGTGCTTTAATGAATATCTTGAGAATATTTTCGGTTTTGGAAATTCCTTGGTGTCCAAACTTCCTTGTTTATAAATACACGAAGTTTGCCTTTCTAGCAAACTAATCCTTCGTAACAACAGATTTACTCTTTTGTTGTTGTTACTGGTGTAGCCGCCTATATGAGAGGATAGTAATCTAATTAGGTGAAATCTCTTACGACCGCCTATTGAGAAGCTCTAGCGCGACCCGTTGGTGGGAAACTAGATAATTGCGGTTTATCTTTGTTTTCGATTGATTTAATTGACTAACGGTGGTTGAAATATGATTGCACCTAGTTTGTTTATTCTTGAGAATCTTCTCTTCTGATATACGATTCACTCAAACTAGTTCAGATTTTTAGACTGTTGTTAGTTCTAAAGACGATCTTGTGATAATCCATTGTTAACAGACTTCGTTCTGTGCGTGATTGATCACAAGAGATTCAAGTGATTATGTGCAGCTTTTTATTGAAGATATTGAAGATCTGACTTCGGTTTTACAATCTTTGGTGTGCACAACACTTATATCGGTAAAAGAGGATCCAATTAATAATAAGTCTATCCTTGTGGTAGATTGGATTGATTAATTGAGTTGATCAGATACAACACGGTTCTTCCAATTAAAGGTGTTGTTGGCTTAATCTTAATCGATTACCTTTGAATTATTGAACATAAGATAGATCTAGACCTGACGAAGGAGTTTATGTTGAGATAAACGGAAGAGCCTTTGTCCGACTCATATCACTTGGTTGAATAGAGTTGATACCAAAAGATTTCTTGTTCCATTACTGTTTGGAATATGAACCAAAGGGATTGATCCAAGTACGTGACTTATTTATAAGTTGGAGGCGTGGGAATACAGACGAAACTTTATGAACTATATGGTTGGTTACTTCGTCTCAACTATACGAATTTAGTATAATTTTGTGTAGCGGCTTAATCCCGAGAGTATTCAATTCTGGACTAGGTCCCGGGGTTTTTCTGCATTTGCAGTTTTCCTCGTCAACAAAATCTTATTGTGTCATTTACTTTTATTTTCCGCAGTATAATTGTTTTATTATAATTAAAGTAAATTACACAAATGTTAATTCCTATTTACTTGATAAGCAATCCTATTGTGTTTGGTTAAGTCCGAACCCTTGTATCTAGTAAACTTACTTCGTTGTTGTATTGTCTTGATCTCGTATCCATAGACGATCACACGAAGTGTGAACTGATTAGTTGTATTGTCTCGACTCAGTCCATAGACAATCACTTTTGGAGAAAGGAATTATAGGTAGGAAAAGTTTTAGCTGGAGGTATATTTGGGTACCCTCGCCTTTTCAATTGATATCAGAGCAGGCAAACACGAAAAGATCTAACAATATGTGTTTGGTGCGATCCAACCTACAAGAATGAATCTAATGAGTGATTCAGTTAACGTTCCACCAAGATTTAATGGAACTAATTATCCGTTATGGAAATTGGCTATGAAGGCTTTTCTTCAATCCCGAGATTTTAATACATGGCTATTAATCGAAGACGGATACCAACATCCGATAGATTATTCGGAGTCAGAATTCAAACGATTAGCATCGTATACTCTTGAAGAAAGGATTCTTGCAAAACAGAATTTTGATGGTTTAAACGCCATTATACATGCAGTTAGTGATGATCTTCTTCATCATGCGATGTCTTGCAGAACTTCTAAAGAAGCATGGGATATTCTTGAGACTGTATTCGAAGGAGATGAATCTGAAAAAGAAGCTATACTTCTCACCCTTTAATTTGAATGGGAACATATCCTTATGGATGATAACGACACCTTTGAGGAGTTTAACTCTAAACTTTCTGAGATTGTTAATGCATATTTTCTCCTTGGGAAGGAAATAACTGAAATGGAAATAGTTTGCAAAATTCTCAGATCGTTACCATCCAGATACGAGTTTAAGAAACATGCCATAATAGAAGGAAATAATTTTTCTACACTTTCTCGAAGCTCTCTTGTAGGAAAGTTAAAAATCTTCAATAGAGAAATTCTGCTGAAGAATGGAACTGAGAAACGTTGCCAAAAGGTTATGGCACCTGTTGTAAAAGAGCTTGACTCAACTATTGTGCTTCTTGCGCAACGAATTAAGAATATTTTATCTAGCGATAAAATTATTCCTGATACATTATCAGTTCACCATAAAAAGGTTAATGATGAAGTTCAATGCTTCAAGTGCCGTAAATTCGGACATATGGCAAAACACTGTCCCAGCAGAAAAACTAGTAAGTGCAATAGGGCGTATGTCTGCACCCTTGATGATATTCCAGAGGAAGAATCCAATGAAGAAATATCTAATTGCAATGCACTTCTTTCCAACTCTAATTATGATGATTCCCGTGAGTACAATAAACTCCTAGAGAAATTTGAGTTGGGAATCAAGGAAAATGAAAGGTTAAGCCTAGATATTGAAAACATTTTGAAGTCCATTTCAGATAAACCCTGTATGGTAGAATCTGAACCAAAAATATTGGGTGAAATACCAAGAGATTCGGAAACCAGTTTTTCTGATGACACAACAAGTTCTTCATGTGAAGAAAACAATCTCGCTACAATCCTTTGCGAAATCAAACTTATCCAAGCCCTTCGAAAAGGGATAAAGAAGACTGGTAAATTGTTTGGCTTTCAAAAAATGATTGCAAACTCTCGAAATTACAAGAGAGAAGAAAAAATGAAGGGAACACAGTCCACTGTGTTAACAAATCATCCTAAGGATGATTCTGCTAAAAATGGTGAGGATTATTCTCACCTCGACACTCACTGATGGTGTTGAGATTTGCATCCTCACTTATTTCCTAAAATTATGATTGTGAGGAAGCATAAATCTGGGCAAGTTATTCACGTTTGTTTCTTTAGTGAAAAATACTGAATATTCCTTATTTTTGGGAAAGAATAATTTCGGTTTCCTTTAACCAATTTTTTTTTATATATAGTCCTTGTTTTTCTCCCATCTTATAAATCTTCTTCATGTCCGAAAGAAGATTGTCATATTTCAATGGAGAAATCGGAAAAAGAAAAATCATCTTTTGGTGATCTAGCACTCTGTGCATCAGTTTCGACCGAAACACATGATGTTCCTCTTAATGATAACTCTCAAAACTCCCTAAGGAAACAGATTCAATCTGTTAAAGGTTGTGTAAGGTATCATGAACTGATGATAAAGGATTCAAAAGAAGTACTAGCAAATCTTCATTCTCAACTGCTGGAGATGAACATATCTACTGAAAGAGGAAGTACTCAGAGGAATTTGAATCCAGTTTTTGAAACCAACCTTCATAAGAAATGAGAGAGTAGAATAGACATCAATTTGTGATTTCTTTCATTGATTGTATTGGTCTATTATGAATAAAACTATTATGAATAAAATTATTTAATTGGTAATTTTTCTTGTGATATTTTTCAGTTTACATAACTTGTGCTTAATTGATTTTGTCTTATTGCTATGTATGTTTATGGGATGTTTGATTTCTGTTTTACTACCTTAATATTCGATCTCATATATTGTGAACCCTTATGGTTTGGGTGACTTTTTGATTTAGCAGGATTAAGTTCTATCCCTAGTAGGTAGGCTTTATCAAAGGATCATGAGGGGTTCTAATAGAAACAACATGTGAAAAAGTCACGATATGTTGAATCGGATTTGGTTTAGCATAAAAGCATATGTGTTTCGAAGGTTTTCAACTTTTGCTTGCAATTGTTAAAACCGGTTTTCAACCTTTCTCTGGTAAAGGTTGAGGTGTATTGTTATTCTTTTGTTTATGCATAAGGATGACAACGTGGTGATATTTCGATAACAATTCTCCCTGTACGAAGATGCTATCATATTAGAGAAGTGGATGCGAAATTTGAGGTAACAATCTTGTTAGTTAATTGTTTTCCTGTTTAAGAAAAGCCTGAGTTTATATTATATATATTTGTTGCTTTTTCTTAACAAAATTTAGGTTCAATTGATATTTATTCCATGATGTGTGTGTGGATGTGTGTTTCAATTGGTTTCTGTTAAGAAAAACTATTGTTATCTTACTTTTGTATGGTATCAATTGTTTAGGCTTACAAAATTGCGGTGCAATTGCGGTGCTTTTAATGTCTATGTTGTTTCAATTGCTTCCGGTTGAGGTGAATAATTATGCAAGTTGATTTATTTTTGTTTGTATGAATTATTATGGCTTAACGAAATAATATGTATACGGGATGAGTTGTTTAGTCCAATTCGATTCCGGATAAGAAACTAAGTTAATTCTGATCTTAGTTTGTCTTATCAAAGTGAGGTTTCGGTTATTCAAGTCTAATTGAATGCCTAAACAAGGAAATGCTAGTTAACTAACCTAGTGTTTGGCTTGTTTAAAATTGAAAGGTCTAAGTTTATGGATAATTAGAACCTGATGAGAAAAATGGAGTTTATCTTTATTTTGGTCTTATCGAACTAAACGGTTGTTTTTGAACAATCGGTTTAGCAAAGGGACTAATGTGATTAGTTATTTTTGGTTTGCTAAACTAAATGGGAAAAATTGTTTCGGGCAATTGTTTCCTTGGTAACATATATAAATAAGACTATTTGTAGTTTCAGTTTTGATATTGGTTATCAGAACATGATGTGTGGAACCCTCGTGCCTAACTCAACAGGTTTGCAAGTCTATTCTGAGATTTGTAAGATTCTTTTCGTGTTGTCCTTTATTTTTTCGTTTCTTTGTCATTTTTGTGACAAAAAATGGGAGAAATATATGGAGTAAACAGGTGTTGTTGGTATTGATTTTATATTGATTGGCATCGCTAGGGAAAATAACATTAGTACTTGAATGTTTTATCTAACGAAAGAGTGAAAGCACAAACTAAGGAGGAGTAACATGTCATATAGATTGGTATAACAAAGACGTGCGAACTGAATATCTACCTAACTTCCTTAAGGGGATTATTTGCTTTGTTATTATAATGTCAACAACGGCATTTTCAAGGATTGAATGTAAGTAGTTTTACTTGGTTGTTGAATCGGAAATCAAGCGGAGTGTAATGAATTTTTGTAATTTGTTTATCCATATGATGTAAGATTTTTGTCACTAAAATTGACAAAGGGGGAGATTGTTAGAGCATTGCTCGGTTGAACCCACCAAGCGTTGGTATGTCAAGTTTGGTTGTCATATTTTAGTGAATCAAAACTCATGTTAAGAGTTGCTTGATTATGTACTAGAGTTAAACTTCGTATAGATTAGCTTGAAAGTATTAGGATATGAGACATTACAAGTATTGAGAAGTCTTGAAGATGTGAAGAAGAAAGGAGCTACAATGACAACAATCATCCTTCCACTTGAGGTTAGTGATATTTTACTTGAACTGTTTCATTCCCTAACGTATCTTTCAAGTCGTGCATATTGAAAACATAACTGCGAAGCATATATGAACTCTAGATAGACATATTATTAAGGAATACAATATGAGGTTTATTGCTTAACCATTAAACTTTATAGATAAGACATCGCCATAATCATTTGAATGCTATTGTGATTATGTATGGGTATGAGGTGAGGATTTCATCCTAGGGAACAATGTTTACATGTGTTCTAAGGAAGTAAGTTCATAAACTTGTTTGTGAACCGAAAAATAAATTGCCAAGAGTTATTGGTTTTGTTATTCATTTCATATCTTATGAACAACCAATATGTGTGATAGAGTATAACCGCTCACAACTTGTGTTCTTGGTAGAACTATTCACAAAGTCCTTACTTATGTATTGGTATAACTTTTATTAGTAAAACCAATCTTAAGTAATCACCCGTGGTATGATCGGATTATGTCTGACCTTGGGGAAAGGGAACCGATCCTAGTAAGGGAAAGGGAACCGATCCTTGTAAGGGAAAAGGAATCGATCCTAGTAAGGGAAAGGTAACCGATCCTTGTAAGGGGTGCAGTACATCAAGGTGAACCGATCCTTGTATGGGGTGAAACAAGGTTTATAGCAGAAAGAGGAACCGATCCTATGGACATGCGCAACACATATAAGTTAGATACCATATATATGTAGGGAACCGATCCTAGTACCTAGTGAACCGAATCTTTGGGAAGCTAGTGTGACTATGCGTAGTACTCACGTGGAGGTAGAACCGAAACTTTTTTTGGTAGAACCGTTAAACCCATGATTGTGATTGAACGTTGGTTTGATCAATCACATAGTTCTTGAAAGTCAGATGAACCAATTCTAAACTTGTTTGGAAGTGTGGCAAATCGGTTTCAAAGTTGTAAGTGTGAAAGGGAACTTACAAAGTAAAGATGTCGACAAACTTTGAACACGTGCTGTGAATGCTTATTTTTATAATTGTTCAAAGATATTCCTTAACGGCTAAGGGAAGAGAATCCCAGGATCGAAACATAAGTAAGTTAAGAACCTTTTAATTAAGGTTATTAATTTCATTTTGTAGGGAAATTATAGAATTAGTAATGTGCATTTACTAATTAGATTTTCCGAGAGATTTCGATCGTTAATTTTGGACAGAGGATTTCCAGGAACTATGGAAACTGAATTTGTGCTTTAATGAATATCTTGAGAATATTTTCGGTTTTGGAAATTCCTTGGTGTCCAAACTTCCTTGCCTATAAAACACGAAGTTTGCCTTTCTAACAAATTAATCCTTCGTAACAACAGATTTACTCTTTTGTTGTTGTTACTGCTGTAGCCGCCTATTGGAGAGTAATGTAATTAGGTGAAATCTCTTACGACTTCTCAATTTAAAGTCTTCTTTGGGATTGAGAAGATCTAACGCGACCCGTAGTTGGGAAACTAGATAATTGCGGTTTATCTTTGTTTTTGATTGGTTTGATTGACTAATGGTGGTTGAAATCTGATTTCACCTAGTTTGTTTATTCTTGAGAATCTTCTCTTCTGATATAAGATTCAATCAAACTAGTTCAGAGTTTCGACAGGGATCTTTAGACTGTTGTTAGTTCTAAAGACAATCTTGTGATAATCCATTGTTAACAGACTCCGTTCTGTGCGTGATTGATCACAAGAGATTCAAGTGATTGTGTGCAGGTTTTTATTGAAGATTTTAGAAGATTTGAAGACAAAGAAGATATTGAAGATCTGACTTGGGTTTTACAATCTTTGGTGTGCACAATACTTGTTTCGGTAAAAGAGGATCCAATTAATAATCGGTTTATCCTTGTGGTAGATTGGAGTGGTTAATTGAGTAGATCGGCATCAACACGGTTCTTCGGATTAAAGGTGTTGTTGGCTTAATCTTAATCAATTACCTTTGGGTGATTGAACATAAGATAGATCTAGACCTGACGAAGGAGTTCATGTTGAGATAAACGGAAGAGACTTTGTCCGACTCATATCACTTGGTTGAATAGAGTTGATACCAAACATATTTCTTTTTCCTTTACGGTTTGGAATATGAACCAAAGGGATTGATCCAAGTACGTGACTTATTTATAAGTTGGAGGCGTGGGAATACAGACAGAACTAGTTGAACTATAAGGTTAGTTACTTGGTCTCAACTATACGAAGTTAGTGTAATTTTGTGTAACGGCTTAATCCTGAGAGTATTCAATTATGGACTAGGTCCCGAGGTTTTTATGCATTTGCAGTTTTTCTCGTCAAGAAAATATTGTTGTGTCGTTTACTTTTATTTTCCGCATTATAATTGTTTTATTATAATTAAAGTAAATTACACAAACGTTAATTCCTATTTACTTGATAAGCAATCCCATTGTGTTTGGTTAAGTCCGAACCCTTGTATCAAGTAAACATACTTCGTTATTGTATTGTCTCGATCTCGTATCCATAGACGATCACACGAAGTGTGAACCGATTAGTTGTATTGTCTCGACTCAGTCCATAGACAATCACTTTCTAAGAAAGGACTTATAGGTAGGAAAAGTTTTAGCTTGAGGTATATTTGGGTACCCTCGCCTTTTCAAGACCCAAATATTTTCTCTGTAGTTGCGCGATCTGGTCTTGCTGTTTCTATTGTATTGAATACGATTGTAAGATTGGCTTGAGATTTATATCTCCGATAGGGAAGATAGAAAAGTAGTCACAAACACCTTCGTCTCATCGTTTTTTATTCCAAAATATCTTGTTTCGCTAGTCGGTTAAGATATTGTGAGGTGATTGATATTTCTAGGTTGTTCTTCGGGAATATAAGTCCGGTATATCAATTGGTTCCTGTTCACCTTGATTTATCAAAAGACGGAACAAAACTCGTAGGTATTTCTGTGGGAGAAAGATTTATCTATTCCTATAGACTTTTCTGTGTGAGACAGATTTTTTTATTAAAGTCTTCGACTTTGGGTCCTAGCAACTCGTAGTTGTGGGTGAGATCAACTAAGGGAATCAAGTGCGTAGTATCCTGCCGGGATCATAGACGTAAGGAGCGCAACTGTACCTTGGATCATTGTGAGATTGATTAGGGTTCAACTACAGTCCAGACCGAAGTTATTTTTTAGTAAGCTAGTTTCTGTAGCGGCTTAATACAGTGTCTGTTCAATCTGGACTAGGTCCCAGGGGTTTTTTGCATTTGCATTTTCCTCGTTAACAAAATTCTGGTGTCTGTGTTATTTCTTTTCCGCATTATATTTTGTTATATAATTGAAATGTCACAGGTTGTGCGTTGAATTTATCAATTGGTAAATCCAACCTTTGGTTGTTGATTGAAATTGATTGATCCTTGAACATTGGTCTTTGGCACCATTCAAGTTATCTCTCTTATATTCAATCGGGCTTGCAGATTATTATTTGTTTGATTGCGGATTGAATTGAGATATTGAGATATAACTCTTTGATATACTTTTCTTAAGATTGAGTCTGACTAACTAGTTGATTCTCTTGAAAGTATATTGGAGTTAGTCCATACAGATTGCTAAGCGAAATATTGGGTGTGGTTGTTAGACCCTCGTTTTTTCATTATTTACTTTTTGTTAATTATAATTATTTATGAACTGATTCGTATAGTTATCTTCGAGATAAGTTCTTGTTTAATCCATGGTCATTGTCTTCTGATATAAGGCCACTCAAGAATTTAAAGATTAAAGATATTGAGATATCGACATTACTGCTATTTCTCTTATTGTTGTAGCTTATTGATTTCCTACTTTAGTTCTCTTGTTTCTTAAGTTAATTGTTGTTTTATTTAGTGATTTTGTTTTTAGAAGTCAGTAACTCAATATATTACTTGGTGTTGAACCTTATCATTTGGTATCAGAACGAGGTTAGTTCTTAATCCATAATTATCAACAATTTTTTTCCCCTTTTCTGCTTACGTTTCAATTCTAAGAATGACAGTTTAGGAATTAAGTCAACACGTGCAAGGGTTAAATACAAAATTAGATGCAGTAATCGCTGAGATGAAGCAAGATAGAATAACTTCCGGTACAAAACTTGAAAACATGCTGAGACAGTTCAAAGAATCCAACATGCAGGATATTACTACTCTTGCAACGAGTATTTTGAGAAAGTTACCAATTTTGGAAATATTATTCGTCTACCTCCTGAAAATACTAAAGGTGATATAACATAGATGTTTTAACTAATAGTGGTGCTACTAGAGATGGTTCGGTCATTCTATCTGGAACAATTAACTTGCAATATTCCCTACTTTTGACGGAGAATATCCCGATCGAATGATGGATTTTTCAGGCTGAACAGTACTATAATCTTCATGGTGTTTGAGATGTTCAAATGATACCATTTGCTGCTGTCCACTTTAAAAGAGATGTGAATTCCTGGTATCGATGGATCAAAGACTCTCTTGAACAACCAACATGGAAAGAATTCTCATGTAAACTTCTTTCTCGATTCGGGTCTCGCAAGCATATCGATCATTGTAGTTCTTTATCTAAATTATGACAAACAAAAAATCATGTATGCGTTCTACTCCACCAAAGTTGTTAGATATTGTATTGCTTCCAAAATATCAAAAGAATAGATTACCTCATGAATTTAAGTGTTTATCATAGATGGAACAACAGGAGAAAGGCCTTTATTTTAACTGCGATGAGTTGTGTAAGCCTAGCCATCTTTTAGGGCAGTCCCGTTTGTTGTACTTGGAAGGTTCTTCTGACGTTACTATAACCGAACTTAATTCAGATTATAGTGGTGAGAATTATACTACAGTCGCAACCGAAGAAAATACAGATGTTGCAACAACGAAACCTAAAATCTCACTTCATGCTCTTATGGGGTATCCATTTCCTAAAACAATGCGTATTACAGGTAGTAGGACTAGAAAGTTGTAAAGTATAATACTCAATCATTGATAAAGGATGATATCAATGATTTTTCTTAGAAAATCGCTTACTCTTGAAAATTAAAAGTATAATCGCATCAAACCCGTGTAATTATTACACTGAATTTGTGCTTTCAATCGCTGATTCAGTATTATTTTTTTCACTGATGTTTCATAGTTTTTGTATCTTCATACCATTACAAAAGATCATCTATCACCACTGGGTTTGGTTGTGGATATTTTGGTCCAATTGGTCATCACTAGTATGTACGTCACTGTGTTTTTTCATCATGCTGTATTCAAATACTCACAATTAAAATCACTAGTTTCTTATTGAATTTTTATTCAACTTTATGTTGTTGAAGTGGTTGAAGGAAATAATAAACCATTAAGAGTAATTTAGTTGGTGGTAGTACAATAGATCAAAAGACCCAATTCTTGTAAGAATTATGGCGGTGGGTTTGAAAATGTGCAGGATGTTAACATTCTTTTTACATATTCGGTGGAAGAAGACATGCATGAATATGCAGTTAAGATGTTCGAGAAAATTCTCATGTAGTTGTTATGCCCAGTTATTTTTTTTTAGTAGGTTAGAATATTGATGACATTTAATTATTTCATAAGGGTACCTTTGTAAACTAACCAGACGGCCAAAGTTAGTCTACGACCCTAGTGTATCAACTGCATCTTCTACGACCCAGACCCTAATTAGAGAATAAAGTTACGACCCTGTTGATGGGTGAAAACGATTTGCTGGTTTTTAGGAAAGTGGAGACTCGAGCGTGCGGGCAGAGACTCCTTGAACGAGAAAATTGCCTAAACCTTTTCCAAATAGATGCACTACATGGGAGTGCTTTGAGTTTGAGAGATCAATCTTTAGGACCCCAGCCTAAACCAAGAAAATGGTCGTTCCAGAGTCAATTCGGTCAAAAAGAGGGATGAGGGTAGATCTGTAGGAGGGAAGATGAGAAGTGTGTGAGATCAATGGTGATCAAAGATTGTGTATGTGTTGATGATTTCTGCAAGTTTGTGAACTGTTGGGTTCAGATGGGATAAGTTTGATCGATTAAGCGATAATTTCTTGTTGGTCGAAATTGTTGTTGTTCAATCGTGGATTCATAAACTTATTTATATCGCCAGAATCATATACACATTGATCCGAGTAAGTGTGACGGTTGCTGGAGTGAAAGAGTGGGAAAGTGGGAAATCGTGGTTAAACCAGTTCCATGTCGTGTGGAGACTTGGTTGATTGTCCATACGGTAATTTTCTAACTTATTCAACCGCTTGCACGACTTATTCACATTTCTCATTGTGGGTGTACACACATGCCGTGGGCCGGCAGACCAAAACCCTAGTGATTATCCCCCATGTGACATGATTGATGTCTCACGAATGTGGAGTCTGCAAGGAAGACGCGTATTTAATTAGTAAGTTGTTGACTTGGCTAAAAGATAAGTCTTAGACTTCATGAGTTGAGCATAATGAACGAATGTGGTATGCTCTGAGACTCATGGATTGAGCATAAGGTGTCTGCTAGGACACAATAATAGAAAGACTTTAAGTCTTGATGAATTGTGATATATCATTTTACCAGTCGAAGTAATAATGATATTTGGATCGAGCGTCCGATGAGATTTCTCGATCAAGGACTTATTTGATATGTCTGGTATTCGACAGAAAATCAAAGATATTGCTGAATTATACAGAATGATCATTTCTGATCTGGTATATCATAGATGATCAAATGAAAAAGTAAGAATCCGAAATATTGGATGGTCGTCTGTTCGAACCATGTTGCTCGGTCGAGCAAAATGTTGGTAGCAGGACCAAACATTAAATATGAATTAGAATATTGATTGCTGGATCAATAGAATTTCTCGAATGTTGATAATTGAATCAACATGAGGAACATTGCTCGGTCGAGCAATTCATAGTTGAATCAATGAGTCATGAACCCAGTTGATCGTGTATTTGCTAGCTCAAGCATTTTAGTGTTGATAGATGAGCAAAATAAATATTGCTAGTTTAAGCAAATATTGTTCGTTTGAGCAAATATTGCTCGATTCATGAATTATTGATAGCGGAACCAAATAAAATATTAATTAAAAATATTTATAGCTGGATCGAATATTGTATAATTAATTAGGATGTTTATTATTGGATCAGTATAAAATTATTAGTGTTTGAACTTGCTCAAAATTATGGTTTGCAGGACATTTGGTTTGAAACCCTAATTTTAATCGATTGTTGATCAGTTGATGATTTACTGAAAACCAACCAAATGGGTGAGAGAGGCACCTGCTACATGAGATGACGGCCGACCATGTAGTGCCCAGATGCTCGCATGAGCATGCTCCAAATTACTTTGTAGACCAGTTGGTGAAAGGATGATTAAATGCTCGTTTAATCATTATTAAAAATAGTGCTCATCTGAGCATTAGGTGGTAACACCTACTTATGGTGAGAGTACGGACCGACCAAGGGGTATGAAACCGTCCCCGTTGGTCGTGGGACCATTTGATGGTCGATTGTCAAATTCCAAGTTGTTTGGAAATAATTTGAACCCAATACGAATTATGGAAGATTAATTAGGTCAAAATTATGATAGAGTATGGGACCGGATTCTGCAAGCCAAAGGGCCGACCTTGGTCGGTCAAGGTGGCATACCCGTGTCATCATATTGCCCGTGACTCAATTCCGGAATTTTTGGTATTTTCTGGTGCGCGTTCGACTAATATTTTGGATTTTCAGAAGAGTTTGGTCTTGACTGAAACTCTCGATTTTGCTTGAATGAGCAAGTAGAACTTTTCTCGTGCGACCAGTATTTTGAGAATATTAAAATAAACAATATTTTAATATTTTTCCTGAAAAGCACGGATGGTCGTGTGACCATTTGACTTTTTTTGGCATATTGGTAGTTTGAGCAAACTTAGAGAAATATGGAAAATTTAGGTTTTTGCTCAAACGAGGGAATTTCATGAAATGGGATAATAAATTATAATAAAATAAGGAATTGGGGAGGTGTGGGACCGGCCACGGCTAGGGCATGCCAGGCCGGCTAGTAGGCCCAGTCCCATGACACTCTTCCCTATTTTATGTTATTACTAGGGCTTAACCCGTGCCATAATGGCACGGGATGTTTTGTCTCTAATACGATATTTTTCACATTCTTCTTGGTTCAATTTTTCGTGGGTAATTATTTTGATATTCAAACAGGTTTTGACCAGCGGATAATGGGTTACCTGATATTTTATTTTGCTTAAGCATGTTATTTCAATTTATTATCTAGCCGGAGTAATAATGTTGTCCCAACATGAAGAAAAAAATAAATAGATATTTTCCCCATTTATTTATTGCATCACCATAATTTTAATTTTCAAAAAATTTATTTCATCTAACAGTACATATACCTAAACTGGTAAGGGTATATTAATTAAATACCCTTAGATTTGAAACCCTTCAAAAATACCCATATCACATTATAAATATACCCCTCCTCGTATATATGAACTTTATTCATTTAGATATAAATTATTTTAGTAATCTATTCCATATGACATTTTCTTTATTTCAAAAAACAATAATTTTCTATCTCGATCACTCCATCACCGCCTCAAACTCCACCGGTGGCAATTCACCACCACCACCACCACTCCACAACCATCACCACCTCCACCACCACATCACAACCATCACCAACATTCCACCATCAAACTCTATGACGTTTATAAATGCATGGGTTCCGAAATTACTGATAACTAAGGTTCTACGGAGTGAAGAAAAAACCCACAATATTTTCCCTCCTATAAACCAAAACTATTATTTTATTTTTTGTAAATTTGGGAGTTATAAAAATGAAGAATCCTTGGCTATTGGAAGGCTGAGATATACATGTGTGAGCTGAAAAAATAAAATTATAAAAGTAAATCAAAACATGTTTAAGATTCTTTCTCAATCATATTGATAACATAAAATTAAAGAAATTCGTGGATAACAAAATTTCACACCACCTATGCTACGTAGTGCATGAGTGGCGTTTTCACATCTAGTGTTACTCAAGTAATTTGGAGCAATAAAGAACATAGTCATATTGATATATGTATCTACATAAATTCAACTAACCTTCCGAAGAAAACTTATTAGTTTCAAGGTAGAGCAGATACAAACTTCTGTCGCCTTCAATTCGTAGAACACACACTGGGTTTAATCGGCCTTGAGATTAAAAAAATACCCCACTATTAGTTAAATAATGTCTACAAATCCGGGATCGAAACAGAGTGCTAACGGAAAAAAATGAGAGACTAACATCACCGTTACAAGGAGAATACCCTATATGTATCAAATTATGTTAACCAAACATGTATTCAAATTAAAAAGTCATCAACTTAACAAAAAAATATAAAAGAACCCAAGTTAAATCAATACTTGCATAAACAAACTTATATGAGAATTTTGTAATTATTAAATACCTTTAAAATCACTATTAGAGATTTAATTGCATGCCTCAATAAAAATTACGGTAGGACGAAATCACCAAATTAATCTGTAGAAATTTCACTGGATATGTAGCAATTCAGAGAAGTTTACACTGGTGGTGATGTGCTCCATCTAAGTGTTGTTCGATTGATTTTCTTTTAGAAGGTTTCAGTTTTCATTGGAGAAACCGAGAGGGAGCGTTTCATTATATTCACTATAATTCAGAAATCCAAGAGCCAACTTGCACTCTCTTTACGGGATCTCAATACAATTGTAGATTTATCTATTGGAGGGAGAAAACTTGGTAGTAAATATGTGATTTATCTAGAATACAAAACAAAGCTTGGCTAAGTTAGGCTAGATAAAGAGCGGCCGAGATTTATCTTGGAGGGATAAATCTACGACCGTTGTTTTTTCAACTAATCATTATAAACACTTTATTAATTAGTGTCCTATTAATTTATCGTGATGAATGATTAAATAATTTTTCATGATAAATGCTCATTTAATGAATCTAATAAATACGTATTTTTACTAATAAATAAGTTTATTAAAAACTACATATATATTGATTGGTAAAGAATTTGGTGCTGGCGAGTTTCGAAATCAGGTAATTGGTATCATCACCCAATGACTTTACCACGGTACTACAGTGACCCCGGTTAAAAATTATATTAATAATTTTTAATGGTGGTAGTGAAAGAAGCATTGGGTGGTGGAAACAATAGCGGGTATTTGTGAGTGATGGAGGTGGTAACATTACTGGTGATGGAAAAAATAGTGGGGGCTGGTTTTTATGTAAGGTGGTGGATGTTAGTGAATACTAGTGGACAATAATAGTTTTGTGTCTTTACAAAATGAGCAGCATTTTATTGTGATAGATGTAGTTGGTTGTTTTTAGCACAACTGATAAGGATAAAACAAAAATATTTTGAGGAGGATACTAAATCATACAAGACAATATGATCATGACCGCTGAATCACCCAAATGGGATCCCAGCTATATATAATATCCGATCGAATAAATCACGGTTTTTAGTATTAAAATAAAATTGATTACATTTCCAGAATATAAAACAAATTTTGGACAAGTTAGGCTAGATAAAGAACGATCAAATTTATGACAAGTTAGGCTAGATAAAGAACGATCAAATTTATACTCGCAGAACATAAATGTACCGCTATAAATGATCACGTTTAGTTAGAATTTAATAATAAATGTTCAATTGATATTTCATGATAAATGTTTCTTTAATTAATCAAATGAATATTTTTTGTTGATACATAATAAATTTATTTGATATTATCCATATCAGTAAGCATGAATGGTGGTTGTGATGGTGGGCAGCGGTGGGGATAATGGTGGTGGGTATTGGTGAGACTGGTGGAGTGGTGACGATAATGTGGTGGTGGAAGAAGTAGTGGTAGTAGGTTGAGAAAAGGGGTCCTAAGATAGGTAACTTAAGCACTAATGGTGGGTGGTGGTGGATCGGCGGTGGAGATAATGGTGGTGGGTATTGGTGAGACTGTTGGAGTGGTGACGATACGGTGGAAGAAGTAGTGGTGGTAGGGTGAGAAAAGGTGTCCTAAGATAGGTAAATTATTTAATCACCCTTGGTTAATTTTTTTTTTTTTGTTTTAATTTGATTTTAATTTTCAAATTACTTTTTTTTTATTACTTTTAAAATTAAAACAATTTTTAAAGGCCAGATTTTCCAAAAAAGAAGATGTTGTGATTTTAAGATTTGTCGGGCATGGGGAGGAAGAAAAATGAAACCTATAAAAACTTTGACAAAACACAAGGCTACACGCGAATTAATTGTAATCTGTTCAATTTCCCACATCTCTCTTTATTCCCCTTTTTTGTCATGGTTTCTGTTTCTGTCATTATTTCTCCCATACTTCATGGAATTATGCAAGGCTACGCGTGAATTAATTGTAATCGATTCAGTTTCTCACATCTCTCTTTATTCTCCTTTTTTGTCATGATTTATATTTTTATCATTTCTCCCCAACTTCGTGTAATTATGCATGCTTGAGAAATAGTTCATGATAATAGGTAAAGAGACAAGAAAATAAATGAATCAATAATTAAATATTATTATAAATTTTAGGAATATGAATAAACACAAATCTATGTAAATTGGGAACGCAACAATTTATATCAAAGAGAAAAATTAAATTCTAATGCTAACAGATTTTGTAAGATTAATCTAATTGATTTTAAAGTAATTTTAAGTGTTTTTAGTTTTGTTACAAGTTTGGTGAATGACCTTTGATGATATTTTTTTGAAGTAGTGAACGAAGTAATGTTCTACTGCCCATAGGATTTGCTCTAACGATTAACTGTGTTTGTCCCAAAAGGTTGTATGACTTACATATATAATATTAAAAGATTCGAAGATAAGGACATGTTTATTAACCAACTCCTCAAAACATTTAGACCAGGATCGATCAGTTCGATTTTTCTCAAACAATTACGACATCCATGAATCGATGGATACATTTGAAACACATATCCTTGCCCGTGCAGTTACGGAACGGGTTGAGACCTAGTCATTAGTACAAAACAAAGTGATGAGTGCCAAATAATGTATATATTTATCCCTTTTTGTTGGCATTTTAACTCATCTTTTGTGCATTAATTCTACATTTTATCCCATATTCTGTATTTTCATTGTTTTCAAGAATAAATATTTTTATTAATTAATTTTGCATTTTTAGGTAATAAATAAAGTTCGGATGAGTCGCGGAGCGAAAAGAGCAGAAAAGCAGTGAAAAGCCGGGAGAAATCACGCAAGGAAGCCGCGAAGAATGGAGCGCACGTCCAAAAAGCTGGAAATGGGCTCAAGAAGAAGAAAGTTGTTCTTAAAGAAGAAGTGGGCTCAAGGTTTTCCAAGCCCAAACCCATATTCTATACCCAAAAGCCTAAAACCCAAATCCATACCCGCTTGCGTCTTCAGCCGTCAGATCAGTTCTCAGAAGCATCCGACGGTCGCTCCCTTGCTGTACATCGAAGTTTGATATCTCCGCCTAACACTACAACACCTAACTCCATCTGGCGTCGTTGATTTTGTTGTATTATATAATCCAGCGGTCGCTACAGGCTTCACTTCATCTCACCGTCCGATTGATCTTTCATCTCCCTATCCCACGGCTCAGCGTCGCAGATCATCAAACTCGATACACTCGCCTCACACCCTAGCGACCGAGCACCTACACCCCAAACAAACGCACCCTTCCCCTTTCTCCATCGAACCCATCTCCTCCATCACCCCCCTCTGCAGAACCACCATACTCCGTACCACCACCTCACCCCAAATCACTCCACTATTTTCTCCCCAACTCTACTCTACCTAAGCCCATCATCACCATCACGTACCATCTCTTTAGCATCACTAATTTCTCCAATTTCTCATCTCTCTGCTCACTGAAACCCTAGGTGAGAAATTGGGGATATAAGTGATGATTAAAGCAACAATTGGAGCATGAGAGGAACGAGAAGAAGCAGGAGAAGAGTGGGTCGACGAGATGGAGCGAGTATCTCATCAACAGTAGGTAAATCAATTTCACCAAACCCTAGTTCTACTGATTTTGGGGGAAAATTGGGGGAAAACCCTAAATGGGTAATTGGGTATAAATTGGTGTTGTGGGGAGTGTGTGAAAGACACTGTATACCTCTCTGGACTAGCCAGTAGAGAATTTGCTACAAATTTTTATGAACTTCAAATTTCAATGCTTATCAGTTGACAGTTGAAAATTATATATGTTCTTGGTTATCTGATATGTTGCTAAATGTGTATGAATTATCTATGTTAATGTATGTATGTTGCTACATCATGGTTAACATGAGCTAATCAGCATCAGGCCAAGGCTCAGTGAAGCCTTGTGCACTGTCATGTGACTAGAAGCTAGGATGGTTCTCCTGTTGCTGTGTTTTGATTGAGCAAATGGGAGATACCAATGCTCATAGAGCCTGTGATTGGATGTACTGTCAAAAGACAGCCAATGCTAGGGGTAGACTAGTGAGCAATTTGGTGTTCTTCCATTTCTAGATGTATGCTTAGGAACAAACATAACCTAGAAACATGTCATTTGATTAGGACACAAGGTGGATCATAAGCCTTGGCTTACCCACCAATTCCCTTTCAGTCACTTATATTTTCAGTCCTGTGTGTTTGCAATTCAGTTATTTTCTTGCCTTTTATTTTCTTGCACTTTGTAGCTACTGTGCACTGAAGTCAGTGCACAAACTCACCTTGCCCTTGGCTTCCAAGCCTTGGTTCTTTGCTGATTTACCTTGTCTGTTATCTTTCCCTGCTGTGGTTCTTAACTGTTTCTTTATTGCTTTACCTTGCATCTTTGGTTCATGCCATTTACCTTGTTTTGCTCACTGCCTTAGTGCATTGTCACCATTGTTAGCCTAGGAAAACTTCTTATATGCTCCTCTCCCTGTGGACAAACCCCTACTCATCATTTTATTACAAATCTTGGCCTTGTATACTTGCAAGTGTTTTGTGTGCATCTTATCATCACACCAAGTTTTTGGCGCCGCTGCCGGGGAGCTGGCTGCCATATTTTTGAAGTTTTCATAGCTGTTGTGGCCTTGTTGTGCTTGCCTAGTTGTGTGTGTTCATTGCTATCTTGTTCACTTGTTAACTGCTGCTGGAGCTGTGCATTATTTGTTGTTGCTACCAAGTCTGCTGCAAAGCCTGCTGCAAAGCCTGCTGCTGCTGTTGCCTTCTCTGCTGAGCTGTTGCTGTTGCTGCTGCTGCCAAGCCAAAGCCAAAGCCTGCTTTCTCTGTTGCTGCTGCTGTTGGTGCTGCCAAGCTGCTGCTGCTGCTGTTGCTGCCAAGCCTGCTGCCAAGCCAACTGGGCTGCCAACTGAAGCTGTCAACTGGGCTTGTGAAACCTCTGCTGCTGGGCTTGTACACCCTCTGAACTGGGCTTGAACCAACTGAGCCGGGCTCAGTAACCTCAATTTCTCTGGGCTTGCAACTTCTTCTGCTGGGCTTGCAACTTCTGCTCTTGGGCTTCGCTGCTTCAGCTGGGCTCCGTTGCTGCTGCTGCTGGGCTCTGCTCCACCTGTTGCTGCTGGGCTTGGACGTGAGCTGCTAGGACGATCCTAAATCCCAACTGGGCTGTGCAACTAAAAGGGGACTAAAAGCCTATTTTTGGGCTTCCCTCCAAAAACAAGTAAGCCTAACCCATGAGTTAACCCACTTGGGCCTCATTTAAATTCAAATTTGGGCTTGTAATAATTAATTTAATTATTTATTTTGGGATTGTAATAATTTTTATTTTCTTTTTCTTTTTTTTATATTTGGGATTGTAATAATTTTTTTTTTTGTTTTTCTTTATTTTTCTTTTATTTTTCTTTTTTCTTTTATGGGTTTGTTTTAATTATTATTATTATTGTTTTTTATTTTCTTTTATGAGTTGTTGCTAATTTATGCTAGGTTTAGTTCAAAATTTTTTTTTCCCAAAGCCCAAAATTTTTAAACCAAAAACAAAATCCCTTCTTAAAACCAAAACCCATTCAAAACCAAATCTTCATAACCCTTGTGGACCAAATTGTTTCCGATTGCTCTGTCTGACCAACATGTTAGTTAAGGTACCTATTAGGACATGATTGACCTACAGAGACCAGACAAACAGACTTGTTAGAATTAACCCAGACGAACCTATCGAAATTCTAAGTTCTGAGGGAGACAGTCCAGATCAACCAGAAACAATGGGAGAACCCCGTACCCTCAAGGATTATATGTACCCAACTAGAGCCAGTCAACCTTCTTGTATTTTGCTGCCCGAGGCTAATGGCCATTATGAGCTGAAATCAAGCACAATACATATGCTTCCTATTTTTAGAGGTGTTGAGAATGAAAACCCGTACCACCACGTGAGAGAATTTGAGGAAATTTGTGGAACTCTGCGTTTCACTCAAATGACCGACGAAACCCTGAAGTTAAGGCTTTTTCCTTTCTCCCTGAAAGATAAGGCAAAGGCCTGGCTCTATGCTTTACAGCCTCAATCCATCATGACATGGGATGACCTCATAAAGGAGTTTTTCAAAAAGTTTTTCCCGAACCACAAGACTGCGACAATTCGTCAAAGTCTGAATAGCTTTGTGCAATTAGAAGGTGAGACCTTAGCTAGATACCTGGAGAGATTCAATGAATTATTGCTCCAATGTCCCCATCATGGTTTTGAAAAATGGAGACTTGTGCAAATTTTGTATGAAGGTCTAGATGTGTCCACCCGAACAACGGTTGAGTCGATGTGTAATGGTCTATTCGTAGATAAAACTGCTGACGCGTCTTGGGACTTCTTGATTGAAGTAGCTGAAAAGACGCAACAGTGGGAATCCATCCGTGAAACCAGAAAGACTACATCCGAAGCAAAGGCTTTTAGGATTGAAGCGGATTTTGAGGGTAGAGCAAACATGGCATCAATAGTTAGGAGATTAGAAGAGTTAGAACTACATAAAAATTCAAAACCTTCCACCACTACTCTCCGAGAACATGTCGCTTCGTCTGTTTGTGCTGCTTGTAACGACCCCAACCATCAATTCCAAAATTGTCCAGATTTGCTTGCAGTCCAGGAGTCTAGGCTTGAACAGGCACATGCCATGTTTCAAAAACCAGAGCATAACCCTTATTCACAGACCTACAATCCAGGATGGAGAAACCACCCTAACTTTTCATGGTCAAAAGGACCCACTCAAGGAGGACCATCTCAACCCAATCAGAGCTATCAAAACAATCAGGGATATCAGAACAATCAAGGTTATCAACACCCGAGAAACCCTCACAACAATCAAACTCTCAACAACAATCATATCCTCAACACAATACCGACAAGAGATTATCCACCCTAGAGGAAATGTTCCAGAGTTTGATGCAAAGTCAGAAAAATCTAGATCAAAAGATGGATCAAATATGTGAGAGAGAAAAGGGTAAACTTCCGAGCCAACCCCAACAAAATCCAAAGAGGATATTTCAAACAGGCACAACATCCTGCACTGAAACCTCACCTGATCAAATCCATGCCATTACCACCCTCCGAAGTGGTAAAGTCATCGAGAACAACGTGGGCGAACCTAATGATCTGATACAAATTCCACGTTGTCTCCACAACCCCAGAAAACCAAAGAATCTGAGCAAGTTGGAAAATCTGACAATTCTACTGCTGTGAATGTCCCTTTGCCAACTCATCTCCTGTTGCCCATTTCCTCAAAGATTGATCTATCAACAGAAAAGTACCCATTACAATGAGATGTTAGATCTGTTCAAGAGAGTCAACATCAACATTCCTTTTCTTGAAGCAATCAAGCAAATCCCTGCTTATGCCAAATTCCTCAAAGACTTGTGTACTCAAAAGCGCAAGCTCAATGTGCAAAAACGTGCTTTCTTAGCTGAGCAGGTGAGTTCCATCATTCTGAACAAAACTCCACCCAAGTTTAGGGATCCAGGATGTCCAACAATTTCTTGCACTATAGGAGAACACACGGTCAATAAAGCGTTATTAGACCTAGGTGCAAGTGTTAACCTACTGCCATATTCTGTTTATGAGCAGTTAGGTCTTGGGGAGTTGAAACCAACATCTATCACTCTACAACTGGCAGACCGATCTGTCAAGATTCCTCGTGGAGTGGTCGAAGATGTTTTGATCAAGGTTGACAAATTCTATTTTCCCGTAGACTTCATTGTCTTAGACACTCAACCTGTACAAAACCCAGACTGTCACATTCCTGTCATCTTAGGACGTCCTTTCTTGGCTACGTCCAACGCGATCATCAACTGTCGGAATGGAGTGTTAAAACTGTCTTTTGGTAACATGACGGTAGAATTGAATGTGTTCGATATTAGTCAACAACCTGTGAATCTTGATGATGATGATGTGCATGAAGTTAATATGATTGAAGGATTAATGCAAGATTCGTTGACTAACATTCTATCCGTCGACCCCTTTCAAGCATGTATGGAGAACTTTAACCCTGATTCCTATGATGATGCATACTGTAGTGACGTCCTATCTCTGCTCGAATCTGTACCTCAAATGGACGTCACTGAAAGGAAATATGAAGTGGAACCACCCCTACTCTCTGATTCCAAGCTTATTCCATCCATTGTTGAGCCACCCAAGCTTGAATTGAAAACATTGCCTAGTACGTTGAAGTACGCATTCCTAGGTTCTTCTGATACTTTACCTGTCATTATTTCATCATGTTTAGACACGGAACAGGAAAGTAAGCTTTTAGAAGTACTTAAGGAACACAAAGAGGCCTTAGGATGGACCATCTCAGATCTCAAAGGAATTAGTCCCACCATTTGCATGCACCACATTAACCTTGAAGAGAATGCCAAACCATCGAGGGAAATGCAAAGGAGACTTAATCCTAACATGAGAGATGTAGTCAAAGGAGAGATCCTGAAACTACTTGATGCGGGTATCATATACCCAATTCCCGATAGCAAATGGGTTAGTCCCATTCAAGTTGTGCCTAAGAAGTCAGGCATTACTGTGTTCAGAACGACAAGAATGAATTAGTCCCTACTCGTACAACCACAGGATGGCGAGTATGCATCGACTACAGGAAGTTGAACACAGTAACAAGGAAGGATCACTTCCCGCTCCCTTTCATTGACCAAATGCTAGAACGTGTGTCTGGACACAGTCACTACTGTTTTCTAGATGGCTTTTCCGGTTATAACCAAATTCACATTGCTCCGGAAGATCAGGAAAAAACTACATTCACGTGTCCATTTGGGACGTTTGCTTATAGACGTATGCCCTTCGGGTTGTGTAATGCACCTGCTACTTTTCAGCGTTGCATGATGAGCATTTTTTCTGACATGATAGATAGTTTTCTCGAGATCTTTATGGATGATTTCTCTGTTTTTGGTTCCTCGTTTGACGAATGTTTGAAGCATCTTGCCCTCGTGATATCCAGATGTAAAGAAAAGAACCTTGTTCTAAATTGGGAAAAATGCCATTTTATGGTGAATTCAGGAATAGTTCTAGGACACATCATCTCAGAAAAGGAATTGAAGTGGATAAAGCTAAAGTTGACCTCATTCAACATCTACCACAACCTTGCTCTGTGAAGGAGATCAGATCATTTCTAGGTCATGCTGGTTTTTACCGGCGATTCATCAAAGATTTCAGCAAAATCTCCAGACCTCTGTGCAGTCTTCTCTCCAAAGATGTTGCCTTCAATTTCGATGCTGCTTGTGTGAAGGCATGGGAGGAATTAAAAACCCTTCTCACCACCGCTCCTATAGTCCGACCACCCGATTGGAAGCTTCCGTTCGAACTTATGTGTGATGCCTCTGATTATGCTGTTGGTGCTGTTTTAGGACAGCGAGTTGATAGACTACCATATGTGATATACTATGCTAGCAAAACCCTTAATGATGCCCAACTCAATTATTCAACTACCGAGAAGGAATTGCTTGCCGTCGTTTTCGCATTAGACAAGTTTAGATCTTATCTGATAGGGTCTAAGATCATCATATACACAGACCATGCGGCTTTGAAGTATCTTCTTTCCAAGAAGGATGCTAAAGCTCGCCTTATTCGATGGATACTCTTATTACAGGAATTCGATCTCGAAATCCGTGATAAGAAAGGTTGTGAGAATGTGGTTGCTGATCATTTGTCTAGATTAACTTTAGAGTCTATTGATGAATCTGAGCTGATTAGAGAATCATTCCCAGATGAACAGCTGATGTCTATCTCAGACCTTCCTTGGTTTGCTGATATTGTTAACTACCTCGCTACAGGTAGGATGCCCTCACGTTGGTCGAGACAAGACCGCTCTAAATTCCTGGCTGAAGTCAAACATTTCCTTTGGGATGACCCATATTTGTTTAAGTACTGTCCAGACCAAATCATTAGGAGATGTGTCCCCAACACTGAACAGAAAGATGTGATATCTTTCTGTCATGACCAAGCATGTGGAGGCCATTTCAGTGCCAAGAAAACCGCTGCAAAGATCTTGCAGTGTGGATTCTATTGGCCATCATTGTTCAAGGATTGCCATGATTATTGTGTTGCTTGTGAACGCTGTCAAAAGCTAGGAAGCATTTCGAGGAGAAACATGATGCCATTGAACCCCATTTTGATTGTGGAGATTTTTGATGTTTGGGGGATAGACTTCATGGGTCCATTTCCCATGTCTGACAGCAAGTTGTACATCCTAGTCGCAGTTGATTACGTTTCTAAGTGGGTAGAAGCCATAGCAACCAGAACAAATGACCACAAGGTGGTACTTTCATTTCTAAAGGAAACATATTTGCACGTTTTGGTACCCCTAGAGCTATCATCAGTGACGGCGGTTCACATTTTCGTAACAAGTACTTTGAGTCTTTAGTACGCAAGTATGGCATAACTCACAAGGTTGCTACTCCGTACCACCCTCAGACTAGTGGACAAGTGGAAGTGTCTAATAGGGAAATTAAGCACATTCTGGAGAAGACGGTCAACCCGTCCAGGAAAGATTGGTCATTGAGATTGAATGATGCTTTGTGGGCCTATAGAACAGCTTATAAGACACCAATTGGCATGTCCCCCTATCGTCTAGTGTATGGAAAGCCGTGCCATCTACCTGTGGAATTAGAACATCGTGCCTACTGGGCAATCAAAGAGCTGAACTTTCTCTGGACGAAGCTGGAATTCAAGGAAACTTCAACTCAACGAGTTGGAAGAATTGAGAAATGAGGCTTATGACAGTGCCAAGCTGTACAAGCAAAGATGAAGATATTTCATGAAGCGTATTCTGCGCAAATCCTTCACTCCTGGTCAGAAAGTCTTGCTGTATGACTCCCGATTACATCTTTTTCCAGGAAAACTGCGTTCCAGATGGAAGGGTCCGTACCTAGTACGCACAGTTTTTCCTCATGGAGCTGTAGAGCTGGAGGATGTCTCCAACAAGAACGTTTTCAAAGTCAACGGGCAGAGATTAAAGCCATTCCTTGAGCCATTTCCACCCGACATTGAAACAACCAACCTGGAGGACCCAGTCTATGTGGACTAAACTGGTCCACTCTTTCCCTAAATAACCAAAAAGTTTTCCAAATCTTTCCCTAAAAACCAAAATTTTTCGTTTTCCCATCAAAACCAAATGTTTTCCCAACAAAACCAAATTTTTTCCAAAAAGTCCAATCCCATTAAAAACCAAATTTTCTTGTAGATAATGTGTTAGTTAAATTTCCTTTGTGTATATTTTTGTGCTCATCCATTGTGACTGCTAATATGATGGATTTTTGCCTTGAATAACGGAGTTTTAATGCTTCGCCGTACAATCGGGTATTCTCTCTCCTTTTACTCTACTCAGCATGTTCCTCTTCATATATTGTTTATAATTCTTTCCATATTTTGAAACATTGAGGACAATGTTTAGTTTAGGTTTGGGGGTATAGAGTAGATACCATGATAATTTGCCATAATTGAAAACGAACTCCTTCTTTTTGAAAAAATTGAAAAATTCCAAAAAAAATTAAAAATCAAAATTCAAAAAAATTAAAAAATGAAAAATCATAAAAATGGAGCTCATTTACCTTGAAATGTTGACTCTTGTGCAAATATGTATTTTTATTAGGAGTCTTAGTCTAGATATTTAGGCACCCTGATTCTAGCACAATTCACATAGTGATAAGAAATTTGCACGCGCACGATCTACCAATACATGTATGGCCTCGATCTTCAAGGTGTTTGATAGGAAGTTACGATTGCCAATCACTTTAGAATACTGAACGAAACTTGACTAGCTTGTTCTTTGGTTGGTTGGGATAGAAGGTGGAGGTTACATTAAGAAAGACAACCATCGAATTTAACTGGGTGCATCAAAAAGGGCTACCTCTTGCAAAGTGTCATGTAATCTTTTGTTTCTTTTGTATGTATCAAAAGTGTTTCCTTAAAAAAAAAAAAAAAAAAAAAAAACGATGTATATATTCAGAAAAAAAAAAATATCAGAAAAATACAAAAAAATCAAGTATTTATCAATTCCATCATCTCTTGTTCCAAAAATAAAAAGAGAATAGTCAATGTAAATAAGAGTCATGTAAAGTCATTTTGTTGTTTTTGTAATAAGCAAGGAGGGTGTATGCCATTGATGTACAACGCGAGTAATTGTGAAATACCTCCAACTCATTCACAATTCTCGTAAAGTCCGGACAGCTAGCTAGATTTCGACCTCAGTTCTTAGCCTGAGAAACTATCTCTTGGTGATTAGTAGTCATAACTTCAGATCTTTCTTTACACATGTGTAGATACACTTTACACTCTTATCACATGTCTTTTTTGTTATCAGTGCTAGGATTGTGCCTTCGATAGCTAGATTGACATCTCCATTTTGCTGTGAGCTTAAACTGTTTTGCACATGTCACATTTGATGGAATCTGAGCTTATATTTTGACCTAGAACTTTGTAGGTACGTTCTAAGCAAACCTTCACGAGACTTCAACTCGTCCACTAGGGACACTTAGTGGTTTAAAAGGCTTAGTGCATACGCTAAATGCATTCGAGAGACCAGCGACAGTGGTATAGTTAGGATTTCCTTAGTTTTGTTTTACTTGAGGACAAGTAAAATTCAGGTTTGGGGGTATTTGATGAGTGCCAAATATGTATATTTATCCCTTTTTGTTGGCATTTAACTCATCTTTTGTGCATTAATTCTACATTTTATCCCATATTCTGTATTTTCATTGTTTTCAAGAATAAATATTTTTATTAATTAATTTTGCATTTTTAGGTAATAAATAAAGTTCGGATGAGTGCGGAGCGAAAAGAGCAGAAAAGTAGTGAAAAGCCGGGAGAAATTACGCAAGGAAGCCGCAAAGAATGGAGCGCACGTCCAAAAAGCTGGAAATGGGCTCAAGAAGAAGAAAGTTGTTCTTAAAGAAGAAGTGGGCTCAAGGTTTTCCAAGCCCAAACCCATATTCTATACCCAAAAGCCTAAAACCCAAATCCATACCCGCTTGCGTCTTCAGCCGTCAGATCAGTTCTCAGAAGCATCCGACGGTCGCTCCCTTGCTGTGCATCGAAGTTTGATATCTCCGCCTAACACTACAACACCTAACTCCATCTGGCGTCGTTGATTTTGTTGTATATAATCCAGCGGTCGCTACAAGCTTCACTTCATCTCACCGTCCGATTGATCTTTCATCTCCCTATCCCACGGCTCAGCGTCGCAGATCATCAAACTCGATACACTCGCCTCACACCCAAGCGACCGACACCTAGACCCAAACAAACGCACCCTTCCCCTTTCTCCATCGAACCCATCTCCTCCATCACCCCCCTCTGCAGAACCACCATACCACCCGTCCATCACACCACCTCACCCCAAATCACTCCACTATTTTCTCCCCAACTCTACTCTACCTAAGCCCATCATCACCATCACGTACCATCTCTTTAGCATCACTAATTTCTCCAATTTCTCATCTCTCTGCTCACTGAAACCCTAGGTGAGAAATTGGGGATATAAGTGATGATTAAAGCAACAATTGGAGCATGAGAGGAACGAGAAGAAGCAGGAGAAGAGTGGGTCGACGAGATGGAGCGAGTATCTCATCAACAGTAGGTAAATCAATTTCACCAAACCCTAGTTCTACTGATTTTGGGGGAAAATTGGGGGAAAACCCTAAATGGGTAATTGGGTATAAATTGGTGTTGTGGGAGTGTGTGAAAGACACTGATACTCTCTGGACTAGCCAGTAGAGAATTTGCTACAAATTTTATGAACTTCAATTTCATGCTTATCAGTTGACAGTTGAAAATTATATGTTTTGGTTATCTGATATGTTGCTAATGTGTATGAATTATCTATGTTAATGTATGTATGTTGCTACATCATGGTTAACATGAGCTAATCAGCATCAGGCCAAGGCTCAGTGAAGCCTCGTGCACTGTCATGTGACTAGAAGCTAGGATGGTTCTCCTGTTGCTGTGTTTTGATTGAGCAAATGGGAGATACCAATGCTCATAGAGCCTGTGATTGGATGTACTGTCAAAAGACAGCCAATGCTAGGGGTAGACTAGTGAGCAATTTGGTGTTCTTCCATTTCTAGATGTATGCTTAGGAACAAACATAACCTAGAAACATGTCATTTGATTAGGACACAAGGTGGATCATAAGCCTTGGCTTACCCACCAATTCCCTTTCAGTCACTTATATTTTCAGTCCTGTGTGTTTGCAATTCAGTTATTTTCTTGCCTTTTATTTTCTTGCACTTTGTAGCTACTGTGCACTGAAGTCAGTGCACAAACTCACCTTGCCCTTGGCTTCCAAGCCTTGGTTCTTTGCTGATTTACCTTGTCTGTTATCTTTCTCTGCTGTGGTTCTTAACTGTTTCTTTATTGCTTTACCTTGCATCTTTGGTTCATGCCATTTACCTTGTTTTGCTCACTGCCTTAGTGCATTGTCACCATTGTTAGCCTAGGAAAACTTCTTATATGCTCCTCTCCCTGTGGACAAACCCCTACTCATCATTTTATTACAAATCTTGGCCTTGTATACTTGCAAGTGTTTTGTGTGCATCTTATCATCACACCACAAAGCTAGGCTAAGTTTGCCTTTGTTAGTGATGGTCAGGATTTGTCCAGGCAAAGATAAATCAAGGGTTGCGGTTCTCCTGACCACCTGATGAGTGTGTAAACACGACATTTTTACATCTCAATTTACAATTGTTTAGTTCTCTATTTTATACAATTTTATGTTTTTGTTTAGTTTTGCAGAATTTAATAAAATAAAACTTAATGGAACTAAAACACGGAGTTTCACCTAACAAATGAAGGGTAATCCAGATATTACAGGACACCACTAAACCAGTACGAGATGGCAAAGTCGTTGTGGGAGTACTTCACCACTGAAGAAGCGTCACTGGACGATCAACTTTTTCTCTAAAGAAGCCCGAAGCACTCATCATTCACCAAGAATCACTAAGGGCAGAGGTCAATATTAGTTGAATATGCCGTTTGGATGGACTTACCATATACTAACGGCATGTGGGTATGGCAACGCAGCTAAAAAGTTGGTGAGATAGAGTACTAATTCATGTGTCGTAGAGTTGGAAGAGCGAACGGACATGATCTAGAAATGTTGTTGTCACGTGCTTTCATGGATCCTGTGAACACGTAAATCACGAAGGCATCTATATGTTCACAAACAATGTTCGCATTCTATATACATGCTCGCACTGATGAGACGATTGTATTTATTCCTTGGCTCAAAACCTTCGGGTTTATCATTGCCTCGTCTAATATCATCACCAGAGGCGTTCACATAGAGTAAGATAAAGAAAACGAAGTGTAAAAGCAATACTCGTGGAGTATGAACTGGATGTAAAGTGCTGAAATGTAAATAAGACTGGGATTTACGTGGTTCAGCACTAAGGCCTACATCCACGGGGTTGTCGTTTTCACTATGCATTTGATGATTACAGAGGTAGTCGAATGAATTTGGAGTTTACATAGGTCTGCGAATTTTAAAAGGTAAACTTACACTAACAATTCTTCTCTCTCGACTTCTCTCTAGACATCCCTCTCTTTTTCCATCCCCTATCTCTTGGTGGAGAGGGGGTATTTATAGGGTTAGAGTGTGGGATCCGTTTCTGAGAGCCGTTGGAACATTATCTTCTTGTGCTTTGTGTCCATCACGCAGAGGTCTTCGTTCATTGCTTGATCACGCAGAGTCATCCTCGTTCGTTGCACGGGTTGATCGACATGTACACTGCTCAGAGTGTTTAATGCGGGTAGTTGAGACGCATGCTCGTGTCAGACAAGTGTCTTCTTCCCCTGTCACGTCCATGTCAGTCAACCTTCTCTTCACCGTTGATCTTGGCTTCTTTTGGGTATGAGATAAAGCAACTCTTCGGGAGTTATTTGGTGCTCCGCAGTACACCGTGCTTTTGGTACATCCTTTAACTTCTGCCCTTGGATTTGTTCGGGCGAAGATCCGACGTCGATGGGATGGGCTTCTTGGCTGTGGGCGTGTGTCATCATGTTTTGATGACTTGGTCCGCATGCTCTCCACGTGTCTTCTCACATATACGTGTTTGATGATGAAATATGTACACACAATTTGCCCCTTTTCTTCGGGATTGAGTGTTTAGTGGGAGCATTGAAGAAAACAGACGTTACATATTCCTTCTCTCTCCTAATAACTTCTCCTATATACTTGGGTACGTTTCTCACTCGTGCATTAACTGCTCATTTAATGGGCACGTTTCCCATTCCTCCATTAACTTCCTTCTCTTTCTTTCGAGTATATAAAGGAGAGGAGAAAAAATTAATTTCATTCTCCTTGAAAATTAATTTCATTCTCCCTGTCAGACTTCATCCTTTGTTCTTCAACCATTAAATTCTCTCTGCCCTAGCATTAATCACGCTCGTTTCTTCTTTGTTTCTGGTTTGTTCTCTCATTTGTCTTCTTTTGGGATTTTGTTTGTGGTGGTAAGGTTTCTTTTCTTCGTTTCTGTTGTTTTAAATTTTGTGTTGATTGTAAATTTCCTGCTGCTGTTGTACCTTGTTTGTGATGAAGAACATCTTTCGATGCATGTATGCTAGTTTGCCCCTGTTCTTATTCTCAAGTCGAGGAGGCCAGTGTTTCAATTGTATTGATTGATTTTATTTTAATTATTTTTTTAGTTTTAGGGTTTCTGGGCTATGCTGAGATGAACTGTTAATTTTGTGGTTTTTTGATCTTTGGTGATGCCCTCGTGTTTGCTTCTAACTTGTTTTTTGTACCTCCTCGAAGCCATGTCTGACTGTCCGCGGCTTCCTTATCAAACTCCGCCTTCCAGTCTGCCGAGATCCCCTCCGCGTAGAGAGTCTGATATATCTCCACATGGGGGAGATCTCTCTAAATTGTCGCAGATGGATCCCCGCGGTAATAGAGTTTCGTCTTCTTCTGGGACGAAGGCTTCACCTCCTAGGAAGGGAGATCCATCGAAGGGCCCTTCCGGGTCTCGATACGCTGCCAGCCGTGCTCCTTCTCGTCCTCGTGATGACTCCAGGTGTACGCAGACACCTCCTCGCGGTGACACCTTCGATATTCCCCCTCTTCGTTCTATAGTGCCCGTGCAGAACCCTCTGCCGCCGCCTCCAGTACTTTCTTTCAAAGGGAAGAACTCCAAAGGTGCTGTGCCGAGAGCTGAATCATCTAAAAATCCTCCTTTCAAAAGAAAAGCTTCTGAAGCTTTTGTTGGTTCGTCCGATCCCGTGGAAGAAGAGGAGGCTGTCCTGGTGATACACAGCGTTTCGGTTAGCAAGAAGAAAGTCACGTTTAAGCACATTGACCTTGAAGTTTTCAAGGAAAAGCATGAGCTCCAAGCCTTCGAGGTTCGTTTCTATGCCCCTGAGGATGATATTACTTACGAGCTCATCTCGAAGTATCAGTTTGATGAGTTTCATCTGTTGACTACGGTTGGAGCCTTCGAGGCGGGTCTTATGCTGCCGTTGTATAAGTCTGGTGATTCCTTTTATAATGATGTGCTGGCTGGTCGCGAAGGCTCTTCCACCAATACTCACAGTCGTTCCGTGTCGCAATTATCGGGGAACTATCTCCGTGCACTGAGGGAATGTTATCTGCGGAGTAAGGGGGAGACGACGATGACATGTTACGTTCCAAATCCCGCTGAGAGGGAGTGGTATACTCCTGAAAACTTCAACAGCTCCTTTGGGTATTATGTCAATAGTAGGAACCGTAAAACGTGGAGTGTTAGTCTTCGTAACCTCGCTTCTCCTCGGGGAGAAATTCGTCTCTTAAGTGAGGTGAGCGATGCCAAACTGAAATACGTTCCAGGAACCGAGGGGTCGTCTCAGCAGAAACTTTTTCCTGCTCGTGAAAGGATCAAGCGTAACCATGATTATGAGTGGCATGCCACTGTTATTGAAATTGTTGGTCCTTGGGCGTACGGTTGGATTCCCAGTCCGCGCGGTTGGCGTCCTTCTGAGAGTAGCATGCCTCGTGAATCTCCTCCTGCTCGTTATGGAGATTTCTGTCCCTGGAGTTTAAATTTCGAGGGCATGAACTCTCCTTATGCTCTCGACGTTGTTGGTGGAGACGAGGAAGAGGGTTCTGGTGCTATACTTCCACCAAAGAGTGTCGCTACTACCAAGGTATGGTTATTGCAGATTCTGGCCGCGCCCCTCCTTTTTTGAAAATCAAACTTTGTGTATGAGGAAATAACTCTTTTTGTGGAACGTGTATTGGTTTGCAGGTGTCGAAAAAGAAAAACATTAGGCACAAGCAGTCTTCTACCATTGTGACGGGTGAGGCTGAGGTTCATGAAGAAGTTACCAGTCCAGTGAACGAAGAGTTTGCCGAGGATGACGCAATGTCTGATGGGGAAGAACGCACTGATACTTCCCCTCCTGATGTCGAGGAAGAGGTTGGTGCGGGTTGTGATGGTGTTGATGGGGGAAATAATACCGCGGTGACCGAGGGAAGTGTTACAGCGGAAATGTCTGCTCCTGCTGGTGATAACCCTGGTGGTCCGGAATTTATCGGAGGGGGTGAGGCTGTGGAAACTCTCCCCACCATTTCTCAAGACTTCTCATTTGACAGGATATATTCCGCAGGGGAACTCTTTGATGATGCCCTCGGTTTTCCCGAAGACTTTTCTTTGCTTTCCCCCAATGATGATTGGGATGTGCTCGGGGATTTTGGTAAGGAAAATGTTGTTGTTCAGAATGAGGGCGCGGATGATCACATTGCGCGTGGTGATGTCGAGACTTGTGCTTATGGGGAAATGACAGCAAAGGGGAAGTTTGTGGTTGACTCACCTTCCGAGGATTTCCCTCACTCGCTGATGTTTGAGGGTGAGGATGCCATAATGGATTGGCTCAAGAAAAAGAGTCTGATGTTTGTTCCCCATCCTGCCCCGGTGGTTGCTAGCGAGAAAGATTCTGATGCTTATACTCGTCGGATGATGGAACTATCTTCTGAGGCGCGTGTTGCCGAGATGTGGGGTAAAAGCTTGAGTGTTCCAGAGGATACCCTCGTAGCGGACCCTTCATCTTTTGTTGCTGAAATGATGGCCATAGCCGATGGGTACCAATATGGTTTTCCCCAGCATCGTGTCTTGGAGGTAAGTCCTCGTACATATCTCTTCGTGACACTCGAATCCTTCGGTGTAATAATGTTTACCGTTTGATGTGTAGATGATGAGGAGTGAGCATTGTAACCATGTGTTGTATCAATTCTTTAAAGCGAAATCTTTGAAGCTGGAGGCTAAGCTTCGTCACAGGGAAAAGGCATTATCTGCGGCTGAGGTGGAGATAGAAGAACTGAAGAATAGCCTTAAAGAGAAAGAAAGGCTGGGTGAAGCGGAGGCTGGTCTTCGTTCAGAGCTTGCCACCGTTCGCGCTGAGTTAGAGCAAACTCACGGCAAAGTTTCAGCTTTCACAGGTTTAGTTCTTCTCCATCTTTTATCCCTCGTAATTCCTTTCTACTTTTTGGCGGAGATCTCTCTTATATCAGACTCCGCGTAGAGAGTCTGATATATCTCCACATGGGGGAGATCTCTCTAAATTGTCGCAGATGGATCCCCGCGGTAATAGAGTTTCGTCTTCTTCTGGGACGAAGGCTTCACCTCCTAGGAAGGGAGATCCATCGAAGGGCCCTTCCGGGTCTCGATACGCTGCCAGCCGTGCTCCTTCTCGTCCTCGTGATGACTCCAGGTGTACGCAGACACCTCCTCGCGGTGACACCTTCGATATTCCCCCTCTTCGTTCTATAGTGCCCGTGCAGAACCCTCTGCCGCCGCCTCCAGTACTTTCTTTCAAAGGGAAGAACTCCAAAGGTGCTGTGCCGAGAGCTGAATCATCTAAAAATCCTCCTTTCAAAAGAAAAGCTTCCGAAGCTTTTGTTGGTTCGTCCGATCCCGTGGAAGAAGAGGAGGCTGTCCTGGTGATACACAGCGTTTCGGTTAGCAAGAAGAAAGTCACGTTTAAGCACATTGACCTTGAAGTTTTCAAGGAAAAGCATGAGCTCCAAGCCTTTGAGGTTCGTTTCTATGCCCCTGAGGATGATATTACTTACGAGCTCATCTCGAAGTATCAGTTTGATGAGTTTCATCTGTTGACTACGGTTGGAACCTTCGAGGCGGGTCTTATGCTGCCGTTGTATAAGTCTGGTGATTCCTTTTATAATGATGTGTTGGCTGGTCGCGAAGGCTCTTCCACCAATACTCACAGTCGTTCCGTGTCGCAATTATCGGGGAACTATCTCCGTGCACTGAGGGAATGTTATCTGCGGAGTAAGGGGGAGACGACGATGAAATGTTACGTTCCAAATCCCGCTGAGAGGGAGTGGTATACTCCTGAAAACTTCAACAGCTCCTTTGGGTATTATGTCAATAGTAGGAACCGTAAAACGTGGAGTGTTAGTCTTCGTAACCTCGCTTCTCCTCGGGGAGAAATTCGTCTCTTAAGTGAGGTGAGCGATGCCAAACTGAAATACGTTCCAGGAACCGAGGGGTCGGCTCAGCAGAAACTTTTTCCTGCTCGTGAAAGGATCAAGCGTAACCATGATTATGAGTGGCATGCCACTGTTATTGAAATTGTTGGTCCTTGGGCGTACGGTTGGATTCCCAGTCCGCGCGGTTGGCGTCCTTCTGAGAGTAGCAGGCCTCGTGAATCTCCTCCTGCTCGTTATGGAGATTTCTGTCCCTGGAGTTTAAATTTCGAGGGCATGAACTCTCCTTATGCTCTCGACGTTGTTGATGGAGACGAGGAAGAGGGTTCTGGTGCTATACTTCCACCAAAGAGTGTCGCTACTACCAAGGTATGGTTATTGCATATTCTGGCCGCGCCCCTCCTTTTTTGAAAATCAAACTTTGTGTATGAGGAAATAACTCTTTTTGTGGAACATGTATTGGTTCAGGTGTCGAAAAAGAAAAACATTAGGCACAAGCAGTCTTCTACCATTGTGACGGGTGAGGCTGAGGTTCATGAAGAAGTTACCAGTCCAGTGAACGAAGAGTTTGCCGAGGATGACGCAATGTCTGATGGGGAAGAACGCACTGATACTTCCCCTCCTGATGTCGAGGAAGAGGTTGGTGCGGGTTGTGATGGTGTTGATGGGGGAAATAATACCGCGGTGACCGAGGGAAGTGTTACAGCGGAAATGTCTGCTCCTGCTGGTGATAACCCTGGTGGTCCGGAATTTATCGGAGGGGGTGAGGCTGTGGAAACTCTCCCCACCATTTCTCAAGACTTCTCATTTGACAGGATATATTCCGCAGGGGAACTCTTTGATGATGCCCTCGGTTTTCCCGAAGACTTTTCTTTGCTTTCCCCCAATGATGATTGGGATGTGCTCGGGGATTTTGGTAAGGAAAATGTTGTTGTTCAGAATGAGGGCGCGGATGATCACATTGCGCGTGGTGATGTCGAGACTTGTGCTGATGGGGAAATGACAGCAAAGGGGAAGTTTGTGGTTGACTCACCTTCCGAGGATTTCCCTCACTCGCTGATGTTTGAGGGTGAGGATGCCATAATGGATTGGCTCAAGAAAAAGAGTCTGATGTTTGTTCCCCATCCTGCCCCGGTGGTTGCTAGCGAGAAAGATTCTGATGCTTATACTCGTCGGATGATGGAACTATCTTCTGAGGCGCGTGTTGCCGAGATGTGGGGTAAAGCTTGAGTGTTCCAGAGGATACCCTCGTAGCGGACCCTTCATCTTTTGTTGCTGAAATGATGGCCATAGCCGATGGGTACCATATGGTTTTCCCCAGCATCGTGTCTTGGAGGTAAGTCCTCGTACATATCTCTTCGTGACACTCGAATCCTTCGGTGTAATAATGTTTACCGTTTGATGTGTAGATGATGAGGAGTGAGCATTGAACCATGTGTTGTATCAATTCTTTAAAGCGAAATCTTTGAAGCTGGAGGCTAAGCTTCGTCACAGGGAAAAGGCATTATCTGCGGCTGAGGTGGAGATAGAAGAACTGAAGAATAGCCTTAAAGAGAAAGAAAGGCTGGGTGAAGCGGAGGCTGGTCTTCGTTCAGAGCTTGCCACCGTTCGCGCTGAGTTAGAGCAAACTCACGGCAAAGTTTCAGCTTTCACAGGTTTAGTTCTTCTCCATCTTTTATCCCTCGTAATTCCTTTCTACTTTTTGGCGGAGATCTCTCTTATATCAGACTCCGCGTAGAGAGTCTGATATATCTCCACATGGGGGAGATCTCTCTAAATTGTCGCAGATGGATCCCCGCGGTAATAGAGTTTCGTCTTCTTCTGGGACGAAGGCTTCACCTCCTAGGAAGGGAGATCCATCGAAGGGCCCTTCCGGGTCTCGATACGCTGCCAGCCGTGCTCCTTCTCGTCCTCGTGATGACTCCAGGTGTACGCAGACACCTCCTCGCGGTGACACCTTCGATATTCCCCCTCTTCGTTCTATAGTGCCCGTGCAGAACCCTCTGCCGCCGCCTCCAGTACTTTCTTTCAAAGGGAAGAACTCCAAAGGTGCTGTGCCGAGGATGAATCATCTAAAAATCCTCCTTTCAAAAGAAAAGCTTCCGAAGCTTTTGTTGGTTCGTCCGATCCCGCGGAAGAAGAGGAGGCTGTCCCGGTGATACGCAGCGTTTCGGTTAGCAAGAAGAAAGTCACGTTTAAGCACATTGACCTTGAAGTTTTCAAGGAAAAGCATGAGCTCCAAGCCTTCGAGGTTCGTTTCTATGCCCCTGAGGATGATATTACTTACGAGCTCATCTCGAAGTATCAGTTTGATGAGTTTCATCTGTTGACTACGGTTGGAGCCTTCGAGGCGGGTCTTATGCTGCCGTTGTATAAGTCTGGTGATTCCTTTTAATGATGTGTGGCTGGTCGCGAAGGCTCTTCCACCAATACTCATAGTCGTTCCGTGTCGCAATTATCGGGGAACTATCTCCGTGCACTGAGGGAATGTTATCTGCGGAGTAAGGGGGAGACGACGATGACATGTTACGTTCCAAATCCCGCTGAGAGGGAGTGGTATACTCCTGAAAACTTCAACAGCTCCTTTGGGGATTATGTCAATAGTAGGAACCGTAAACCGTGGAGTGTTAGTCTTCGTAACCTCGCTGCTCCTCGGGGAAATTCGTCTCTTAAGTGAGGTGAGCGATGCCAAACTGAAATACGTTCCAGGCACCGAGGGGTCGGCTCAGCGGAAACTTTTTCCTGCTCGTGAAAGGATCAAGCGTGACCATGATTATGAGTGGCATGCCACTGTTATTGAAATTGTTGGTCCTTGGGCGTATGGTTGGATTCCCGGTCCGCGCGGTTGGCGTCCTTCTGAGAGTAGCAGGCCTCGTGAATCTCCTCCTGCTCGTTATGGAGATTTCTGTCCCTGGCGTTTAAATTTCGAGGGCATGAACTTTCCTTATGCTCTCGACGTTGTTGATGGAGACGAGGAAGAGGGTTCTGGTGCTATACTTCCACCGAAGAGTGCCGCTACTACCAAGGTATGGTTATTGCAGATTCTGGCCGCGCCCCTCCTTTTTTGAAAATCAAACTTTGTGTATGAGGAAATAACTCTTTTTGTGGAATGTATTGGTTTGCAGGTGTCGAAAAAGAAAAAGATTGGGCCCAAGCAGTCTTCTACCATTGTGACGGGTGAGGCTGAGGTTCATGAAGAAGTTACCAGTCCAGTGAACGAAGAGTTTGCCGAGGATGAGGCAATGTCTGATGGGGAAGAACGCACTGATACTTCCCCTCCTGATGTCGAGGAAGAGGTTGGTGCGGGTTGTGATGGTGTTGATGGGGGAAATAATACCGCGGTGGCCGAGGGAAGTGTTACCGCGGAAATGTCTGCTCCTGCTGGTGATAACCCTGGTGGTCCGGAATTTATCGGAGGGGGGTGAGGCTGGGAAACTCTCCCCACCATTTCTCAAGAGTTCTCCTTTGACAGGATATATTCCGCAGGGGAACTCTTTGATGATGCCCTCGGTTTTCCCGAAGACTTTTCTTTGCTTTCCCCCAATGATGATTGGGATGTGCTCGGGGATTTTGGTAAGGAAAATGCTGCTGTTCAGAATGAGGGCGCGGATGATCACATTGCGCGTGGTGATGCCGAGACTTGTGCTGATGGGGAAATGACAGCAAAGGGGAAGTCTGTGGTTGACTCACCTTCCGAGGATTTCCCTCACTCGCTGATGTTTGAGGGTGAGGATGCCATAATGGATTGGCTCAAGAAAAAGAGTCTGTGTTTGTTCCCCATCCTGCCCCGGTGGTTGCTGGCGAGAAAGATTCTGATGCTTATACTCGTCGGATGATGGAACTATCTTCCGAGGCGCGTGTTGCCGAGATGTGGGGGAAAAGCTTGAGTGTTCCAGAGGCTACCCTCGTAGCGGACCCTCCATCTTCTGTTGCTGAAATGATGGCCATAGCCGATGGGTACCAATATGGTTTTCCCCAGCAGCGTGTCTTGGAGGTAAGTCCTCGTACATATCTCTTCGTGACACTCGAATCCTTCGGTGTAATAATGTTTCCGTTTGATGTGTAGATGATGAGGAGTGAGCATTGTAACCATGTGTTGTATCAATTCTTTAAAGCGAAATCTTTGAAGCTGGAGGCTAAGCTTCGTCACAGGGAAAAGGCATTATCTGCGGCTGAGGTGGAGATAGAAGAACTGAAGAATAGCCTTAAAGAGAAAGAAAGGCTGGGTGAAGCGGAGGCTGGTCTTCGTTCAGAGCTTGCCACCGTTCGCGCTGAGTTAGAGCAAACTCGCGGCAAAGTTTCAGCTTTCACAGGTTTAGTTCTTCTCCATCTTTTATCCCTCGTAATTCCTTTCTACTACTTTGTTGTTCTGTCTGAGTCTCCCCACCCTATCTTCAGTGGGTGGAGTCCCCGAGCTGATATGGCTTCGGAATGAAAGGGCACGACAAAAATCTCGTATCAAAGAGTTGGTCGAAAAAATTAAGAGCGAAGCCAAAAAGTGGGACGCTCGGGCTGAGGGATGGCGCGCAAGGCATGTTCAGATGGTTGATATGCAGAATCTGTATAACCATGACCGTATTTTGTTCAATGGTACGCTGTGGACACGTGAGAATCTGCGGGAATCCCGTGAGCGTACTTCGTTATTAGAGGCTAGAATACATCTTCTGGAAGAGGAATTACGAAAGGCTCGCTCCCTTCCGTTTCCGGGAATTAGGGAGAGTATGCTGTGTCTTACCAGAGAAAGGGACGATGCCAGAGCCGAGGTTGGGGCTCTCAGCAAATCCCTTGCGTCTCGCGCTGAAATAGCCCGCCAGGCTGAGTCTGAGAGAAATCTCGAAGTATGCATGTACAGACTTAACAAAGGGGTAACAGAGATAAACAACGAAGTCAACCATCTTCGTCACATGGATTCGATGAAGCAGGTAGAATTAGATGCAAGTCAATTTGCTCTCACCAACCTTCAACTAGATTATAAGAAACTATCCGAGGAATATGACTATCTTGACGAAGCGCGAGACGCGGTTGTTAATGAGTATGAAGAGGCTTCGGCTTGTGTCGAAGGTATAACCTCATTTCATCGAGTGTGATTATGTCTTTTCTGTGCTAACTCCCTTGTGTTGTCTTTTTCAGAGCTCGAGGGACAACTCCGCGCTGCAAATGAAAAATTTGAAAAGGCTCAATCTTCCTTAGTGCAGCAGGAAGGAAGACTAATTATTTTAAGAGTCTGGTGGCATCCCGCGAGGAGGCCGTTGGTGCTGCTTCTAAAGAAGTGAATCGTCTGTCCTCGTTGTTATCTCAAGCCCACCAGCGAACGACAGTTATTATGCATAAGGCTCGGTGTCAATTGGCGGAGGAGACAAACAAGATGCTGGAGAAGATTGAGCTTGGCCTTAAGACCGATCATGGCCTCGTCAAGAGCTATCCGCGTCGTCCTGTACCTGCCTCCTTGCCTGGCTCCTCGGGACCCTCTTCTGGTGGGAGCGTCCCTTCAACTCTTCGGAACAACCCTGCTGATGGGGCGGCATCTTCCAAGTAGAAACCACGGCATTAGCCTTCAGTTAGATTTTGCTAGTATTTTGTAAAGAGAATGTTTTTGATGTGTTTTTTCTTTGAATTGGCCTTGCCGCTCTTTGTAACCAACCCTTATGAAATGGATCATTCTTTTGGTATACCTGCAGTATCAGTTTGTTTTTTATTTTAAGCATTGTGAGGAAGGACATTAAAAACAAAAGAAGAATGTTTTAAGTGTTTGGGTGCGATACCGAAGGGAGGTACCTTCGTGATCGTCTTGAGACCTGTCACCCCGCTGGAACCCTGGGCCAGAGGATTCCCAGACGGTGGGGGCCGAGGCAACGTTCTAGGATATGGGGTTAAAATATTTACATACACCCATTCCGTCGACCCGTTGCCTTAAGATTGGTTGGGTATCTCTTTCTGCTGGGTGCCTTCCCCCTGGTCTTACACTCATAGACTGATGGGGGAGCCCTGAGAGATTGTAGATTAACTACTTTCCCCAATATTGATAGTTTATTACTCGATGTGCCGTATGTACAGGTGCTCGTCCCGCGGATCTGTTTGTTCATCCCGCGGAATTGCTTCGGAATTTGCAAAGAGTTTTTGATTGATAGATTGAGGTCTGCTAATCCTCGTCCAGAGATAGAAACAAGTAAAGCGGTTACGCTGCCTTCTTCTTCTGGTATTCTTCACGCAGATGCAAAGCTGCGTTGCTCCTATGGGTAGTACGGTTTGAGCCACTTAGCATTCCAAGGATGCCGGAGGACCTCGCCTTTCAGATTGCGAAGATAGTAGGAACCGTTTCCCGCAATGTCGTGTATTATAAAAGGTCCTCCCCATGTAGGTGCTAACTTTCCCCATTTCTTCTCTCGTTGATACTGTGGGATTGTTCTTAGCACATACTGCCCTTCTACAAAATTTCGAAGCTTTACCTTTTTGTTGTACTCCCTCGCTAGTCTTCGTTGATAATTTTCCATCTTCTGCAATGCTGCTTCCCTCCTTCCTTCCAGGTCGTCCAATCTCTCTAACATCATGTCTGTTGTGAGATTTTTCTCCCATGCTTCGGTCTTTGTGGTTGGCATGAGGATCTCTGTTGGGATGACTGCTTCAGCTCCATAAGTGAGGAGAAACGGGGATTCCCCAGTGGCAGATCTTCGTGTTGTCCTGTATGCCCATAACACATTGTGCAGCTGTTCACACCATCGCCCCTTATGTTCGTCTAATTGCTTTTTGAGGATAAGGGCGAGGGTCTTGTTAGTGGCTTCCGCTTGTCCGTTGCTTTGAGGGTATATGGGGGTGGATTTGTTCTTCCTTATTTTGAAAGTATCGAAGAGCATGTCTATATTTTTCCCCTGCAATTGCTTACCATTATCGGACACGATTTCCGCTGGTATGCCGAACCTGCAAATGATGTTTTGGAATATGAAAGTAAACACATCCACGTCTCTGATCCTGGTTAAGGCTTTAGCTTCCACCCATTTACTGAAGTAGTCCGTGGCTACTATCAAAAATCGTCTTTTCCCTGATCCTTCGATGAAAGGCCCGACGATATCTATGCCCCATTTTGCAAATGGCCACGGGCTATCTACAGAATTTAACGTTGTTGCTGGCGCGTGTATCTTTTTGGCGAAACGCTGACATTCTTCACATCGTCGGGACATTCTTGCGGCATCCTGTATCATTGTGGGCCAGTAATATCCTTGCATTTTTGCTTTGTCGGCTAGTGATCTCATGCCGCTATGATTCCCTGCGTCACCATAATGGATGTCGTTTAGAATTCGATGCCCCTCTTTCCTGGATAAGCAACGTAGTAACGGTCCGAGGAAGGATTTCTTGTACAGGACCCCATCCCGAAGATCATATCTTCCTACTTTGGAGAGTACTTTCCTGGCTTGTTTATGATCCGCGGGTAAGGTTCCATCTTCGAGAAACGCATGGATCACCATTCTCCAATCATCTTCGTTGCTGAAATCTTCGTCTTGATTTGCTCTTGACAGGATATCTTCTTCGTCAAAATCGTTATGGATGTCTTCTCCTACCTGATCTTCGATATTTTCTTCCACTGTATCTTGATTGGTAGCAAAGGAGAATTGCGATGCAATTGAAGGCTCGTATACCCTTGTTATTTTAATAGCTTCGATGCTTTTGTCCTTCAGCATGGATGATATATATGCTAGGGCATCCGCGTGCCTGAGATCCCTTCTGCATAAGTGCCGGAACTTGATGTTCGGAATTTGTGATGCCAATGTTTGGACCAAGGCCATGTAAGCTGAGAGGGTGTCGTCGTACACATTGTACTCGAGCCCTATTTGCCGTATGACAAGCTGCGAATCACTTGTCAGTCTTACATCGGTTACCCCCATCTCTATTATTAAGCGGAGGGCATGTACGACTGCCTCGTATTCGACGATGTTGTTAGTATGCTCTTTGAATTCTAACCTGAGTGCCTGTACGATCCTTTCTCCAGTTGGGGTGGTGATGACAATGCCTATTCCTGCCCCTTCCTTATTTTTGGAACCATCGACGAAGACTTCCCATTGTCTTTGACTCGCGGGTTCGAGGACATCAATTGGATCCTTGCTTTCTTCATCGGCTTCTGGTATTCCCTTAATCTCTTCGTCGTTGTCCAGGGGGAGGTCTGCTAAGAAATCCGCCAAAACTTGGGATTTTTGGGAATGTTGAATTTCATGAATGATGTTGAATTGGTCCAGGTGGGTGTTCCACTTGGCTATTCTGCCTACTTTTCCCGCGCTTTTGAGGACTGCTTCCAGTGGTGCTTTGCATGGGACGCGGATGAAGTGAGTTAGGAAATAGGTTCTCAGCTTTTGAGTAGCCCACACCAATGCCAGGATAAGTTGTTCGATCTTCGTGTAGTTCCTTTCCGCAGAATTGAGGGTCTTACTGACATAATAGATAGGTTGTTCTATCTTCGTATTGGTTTTGACCAACACTGCGCTAACTGCGTCTTCTGTCGCTGCTATGTACAATGCCAAAACCTCATCAGGATCAGGCTTCTGCAGGATTGGAATTGAAGCCAGGTGTTCTTTGATTTTTTGGAAGGCTTCTTCGCATTCTGCGGTCCATTCAAACTTACTTCCTTTTTTGAGAATATTGAAAAAATGTTTGCATTTGTCCGAGGATCGGGCAATAAATCTGCCCAAGGCTGCTATGGACCCATTGAGCTTCTGCACTTCTTTTAAATTCTTCGGGGATGGCATTTCTACTATGGCCTGAATCTTCGCTGGGTCTACCTCAATGCCCCTTTTTGTTACCAGATATCCGAGGAATTTCCCTGAGGTGACACCGAAAGTGCATTTTTCTGGATTTACTTTCATGTGATGTTTCCTCATTGCTTCGAAGATATCTCTCAGATCCTGGTGGTGATCTTTGCGCAGCTTACTTTTGACGAGCATGTCATCAACGTAGACTTCTAAGGTACTACCAATCCATGGCCTGAAGATAGCATCGACCATTCTTTGGTACGTTTCCCCTGCGTTTCGAAGTCCAAAGGGCATTCTAGTGTAGCAATAAAGGCCATGTGGGGTGTAGAATGCTGTGTGTAGTTGATCTTCTTCTGCCAGGGCTACTTGGTTGTAGCCAGAATATCCATCCATGAATGACAGCTCTTCGTATCCTTCTGCTTCAACCAGCTGATCTATGCTTGGCAGGGGATAGCTGTCCTTTGGACATGCCTTGTTGAGGTTAGTAAAATCGATGCATATCCTAACCCCTCCATTTTTCTTAGGAACGACGACCATGTTGGAGATCCATGTAGGGTACTTGACTTCCTTGATGAACCCTGCTTCTAGTAGTTTCCGAAGTTCTTTTTCCACTTCCTTATGATACTCCGGTGCAACTTTTCTTATTTTCTGCCTGAAAGGTGGCGTGCCTGGTTTGATGCGCAGCTCGTGTTGGATTATTTTCGGGTCAATCCCCGGCATATCTCCTAGCTTCCAGGCGAATACATCCGCATATTCTTTAAGTAATTTGGTTAAGGAATCTTCTCTTCTTTCGTCCATTATGGTCCCTACTTTGATCATCTTCGGGTTTTCTTCCGTTCCTATGTTGATTTCTTTTACGGGCTCTACTGATGTGAACACCGGCTTCGGATCCCCGAGGACTGGGACGTTATTTGATTGCTATTTGGTATGTTTCTGTCCTTCGTTGGCTGCTGAAGTACCTGTTTCTGTGTTTAGGACATTATCATCTTTTGTCAAACCCCTCCCCGTGGTTTCCTTGAGGAACAGGTCTATGGCCTTTTCTTTCGAGGCTTCTTTATTTTTAATTCTTCGGGTTTTTCACTGCTCTTCTTGTTCGCTGTTGATACGATCCTGAGTGGTTTGGCACTCTTTTGCAGAGACCCGATCTCCCTTGATTTCCATCACTCCCTCAGGTGTAGGGAATCTGAGATATTGGTAGTAAGTTTCCGCTACTCCTTTGAGTTTATGTAACCACTTTCGTCCAATAATGGCGTTATAGGGGGATGGGGCGTCAACCACGCTGAATCGTGTTTCTACTTTCATGGGTCCGGCGTTAGCCTGCAACACGATGTCTCCCACTGGCTTCGTGGGTGCTCCATTGAATCCGTAGATGGTGTAATAAGAGGTCATTAGCTGTTCATCATGGAGATTCATTCGTTTGAATGCGTCATAGAATAGAACGTTTACTGAGCTTCCCCCGTCTATGAGGATCTTTTTGAGGTTACATCCAGCCACTAGTAGTGTTAGGACCAAGGGATCGTTATGATCTTCCGTATCTTCTTCGATATCTTCAGCATCGAAGATAATAAGTGCGTCCATCCACTCTTCGTGTTTGTCCACCTCTACACCATCAATCTTATATAATTCGCAGTGGTCCTCGAACTTCTTCCGTAGCCTCTTTCCTATCTGCGCTGTAAGGGAGGGCCCCGCGGCTTCGGAACACGAGATGGTGTTGATTGTGCGGTTTCCCTCTGGAAGTTGGACTGGCTTGGTCCGTCTAGATATATCCTCGGCGACCTCCTTTCGTATGTAATGTTTGAGTTCGCCAGCATCAATCAGTATTTGGATCATTATTTTGAGGTTTTTGCATTTCTCGGTCTGGTGTCCATTGAAGCAGTGATATTCACAGTAATCTTTAGACTTCTCGGTTCTTGGGGGCTGTTTTCCCTTAGACCACGGCCACTCCAAATTTTCCCTTACTTTGATCTCTCGCAAGATCCGAGCATATCTAGCATTGAGCTTCGTGTAAACTTGATCTTCAAATTTTCGATCGTCTTTTCGTCGTTCATCTCTTCGTTCCTTCCTATCTTTGTGAGGCCGTTCCACTGAGCTATTTCTTTTGTCCCCATTGGTTTGTTCTGCGGAATTGGTACGGTGAGACCTCTGCGTGTGTGCCCTCGGGTTTTCATGCTGGATTTCTTCAAGACGAGCGTACTTTTCAATAATTATTCTAAGATCTCCTTCTGTCTTAGGCACGCTTCCATGAATCTCAACAAATAGTGGACTCATTCGGTCTAATCCCCACTTGTAGCAGTTGATACTTACTACTGGGTCCACACTCCCTATGGCTTGGCAGATCTTGTGCCATCTGTTAGTGTATTCCCTCGTGTTTTCCTTGTAGCCAATTGCCAGAGAAAAAAGCTTATCCATTCCAGTGTTGACATCTTTGTTGTACATGTATGTCCTCAGAAATTTCTCTGCGATTTGATCGTAGGAGTTGATGGAATCAGGTGGTAGGTTTTCAAACCAAGACAAAGCCGATCCCTTCAGACTTGACGGGAAATGTCTACAGAGGACGGCGTCGTTCTGACTCCATCGGGCTAGTATACGGTTATAATACCGGATATGTGCCGCGGGATCACTGGATCCGTCGTAGCATTCAAAAGTTGGGACAGGGCACTTTAACGGAATGGGAGTATTTGCCAGGCGATGAGTTAGGGGCGTGGAGTTAGCTTCTTTCATCACCTCTTCAAGCCTTCCTCCGCCTTGTCTGGCTTTTAACTGTTTGATTTCAGCCATCATATCATCACGCAGCTCCTTCATTGCGCGGTAATATCCCATGTTCTCATGCTCAGTTGAGCGTTTCTTTCTTCGATCTTCGTTGTCATAATAATCTAACTCTTCGGTGGCATATTCCGGATCTGATGTGCTGCTTCCCCTGGCGTCATTTGCTAGGATGACTCTTCGGTCACGATTGGGCTCTGGCGCTTTAGAATTTTCTTCGTCCAGTTGTTGGCTAGTCTTCGTGCTTCGGGCAATCTTATCTTTCAAGTCTTGGTTCTCCCTAGCCAGAAGAGCTACGACATCTGCATAGACCTACTGGCTCTTTTTCAATTCTTCGAGCTCTACCATCAGTCGGTGGGATTGGTTTGATCCCTGATTAGGAGTTCCGGCTGGTACCCCTACGGCCACAGTTCCCCCTTCGTCTACACCGTGTATTAAGGGTGGCTGAGGATCTGCTTCAATCGTTGATATCTCCAAGTTTGGTCCCCTCGGTTGAATTTCCGCCCGTGGTCCTAAAAGCACTGGTATGGTTTGATTCTGACCGTTGGTTGACGGCATTCCGAAGATTGGTGGATGTGCGGGCTGATGCGTCATGGATTCTGCTACCCCTTCTTTTTGTTGATGGAATTGGCTTGGGACCCAAGTCTTGTTAGCTTCTGTAGTCTGGGGAGCACAACAGTCTTCGTGGCTGCAGCTTTGAGGGCCGCGGATGCTATGGAGTTAGTGTTCATAGGTGAAGTGATTTCCGCAGCATCCTGCCTCTGAGCAGTTGTTTTAGCTTTGTCTCCTTTCTGCTTGCTTCGGGTCATGACCGAGGTAACCCTCGGTGTCTCCTTTGATGAGGCTTTGGTTTTTCCTGCCTCTAATATCTTCTCCATGTTTAATCCTTTCCTGCATAAGGAAATAAATAAGGAGAACCAAATATATCCACAAGGATAGGGTTAGCGTCATTCGTACCCGCAAGACTATTGGAATAGAATGAAATGAGTTGCCCAAGGGCCCTTAATAGAAGAGAAATGCAAAGATTTCATGGGTCTATTTTTTGAAATACAAATCTTTTAATAAACGATCATGAATCTTGTTTTCAGACTAATTTTGAAAAAGAACTCTTGAAAAGGCAGATCTGTCACGAGGACTCACGAATCTGGATTATTAAGTGTTAGTTGGAGAAAACACCTCACGTGCAAATCGGTGATAGATAGCCGCGGGTTTGTCTGCTTTGAAATGGTGTTTGTGAAAATGAAGAACATGAACCCAAAAAATAAAAAAGGTTTTGAAGACACGCTGAACCCAAAAAAGGGCACAACCATAGTACGTGTTCTAGGTGAAATCACAGGATAAGATAAATCTTTTACCGGGACAGAGTCCCTGTTTCTAGCGCCAGATTGTGAATACGTAAATCACGAAGGCATCTAGATGTTCACAAACAATGTTCGCATTCTATACACATGCTCGCACTGATGAGACGATTGTATTGATTCCTTGGCTCAAAACCTTCGGGTTTATCATTGCCTCGTCTAATATCATCACCAGAGGCGTTCACATAGAGGAAGATAAAGAAAACGAAGTGTAAAAGCAATACTCGTGGAGTATGAATTGGATGTAAAGTGCTGAAATGTAAATAAGACTGGGATTTACGTGGTTCAGCACTAAGGCCTACATCCACGGGGTTGTCGTTTTCACTATGCATTTGATGATTACAGAGGTAGTCGAATGACTTTGGAGTTTACATAGGTCTGCGAATTTTAAAAGGTAAACTTACACTAACAATTCTTCTCTCTCGACTTCTCTCTAAACCTCCCTCTCTTTTTCCATCCCCTCTCTCTTGGTGGAGAGGGGGTATTTATAAGGTTAGAGTGTGGGACCCGTTTCTGAGAGCCGTTGGAACCTTATCTTCTTGTGCTTTGTGTCCATCACGCAGAGGTCTTCGTTCATTGCTTGATCACGCAGAGTCATCCTCGTTCGTTTCACGGGTTGATCGACACGTACACTGCTCAGAGTGTTTAATGCGAGTAGTTGAGACGCATGCTCGTATCAGACAAGTGTCTTCTGCCCCTGTCACGTCCATGTCAGTCAACCTTCTCTTCACCGTTGATCTTGGCTTCTTTTGGGGATGAGATAAAGCAACTCTTCGGGAGTTATTTGGTGCTCCGCAGTACACCGTGATTTTGGTACATCCTTTAACTTCTACCCTTGGATTTGTTCGGGCGAAGATCCGACGTCGACTGAATGGGCTTCTTAGCTGTGGGCGTGTGTCATCATGTTTTTATGACTTGGTCCGCATGCTCTCAACGTGTCTTCTTACATACACGTGTTTGATGATGAAATATGTATACACAGATCCCACAAATGTTCCACAATCACAAATGGAAGAATAATTTGAAGTTATAAAATCTTCTCCAAATTTGTTTGCACCAAAGGCACCATGTGCATGCAAGTAAAGAATGCAATATAATAAGTCAACAATATATATTCTTACCAAAATTAACAAAGGTCTTAGTGGCGTGAGCAGGTAACATGATGTCGACATCATTTTGAAGACACCTTGGATTGAAAGAGTATAATATGGGGGGCCTTATATGTTCACGGGGGAGCTGGAGTTTGGGGAGATTGGTGCGAGTGGTGATCTTTTGTCCTGTCTTTGTATTCATTTTGATCTTTACACCTATCATTCTTGTAATTGAAAGTGAGCAAACCGGAAGTTGGATATAAAATACGCAAACTCTGTAAGTCCATTTGAGTTGAATAAAAATGAATTCCGTTAATTCTTTTGCATTATTACTTTCAGTTATGAGTACCTAAATTATTTTTCTAGGATTAGAGAGGAAACATATTATGTATGCTAGAGTGTTTTAGATTATTTTCTATGCTATCGTTTCTCCATGGCCCTTGTATTCTTGTGTAGTAACGATAATAATTAATCTTTACGTATCCTAATGCTTGACTAATGAGTTATATATCTATTACAGAGACCAGCATATCAGTGAAGAAAATTATTAGTCATTTAAGAATTTTTATTGATTTAAACGATTTATTTTCCGAGACGTACTTTGTGTCCTAAATAGTTTTGAGATTTCCGGAGAAATTTTAGAAAATTATTTAACATTCTAATATACATAATAGCGGTGGAATCTCGAAATCCTGGATTTTCGCCCTATTTGAATACAAAATCACCATATCAATCTTTTGGTCTATTTTAGCAAATCTTGTTTAGTATTTCTTCTTTCCTTCATTAGTCCTAAAACTAAATCTTTGAAGAGTCCGAGAATCGAATCCATTTCTTACCACTTGTAAAAACTACATCACCACCCCCTACAACTCGCACACGTGGCATTAATTCCAATATTATGAATGAAAAATGAATACTCAAGTCAAGATATGGATTTTTAAAAATTATAACGGGAGGTCCGAACTCATGACCTATTGTGTCATAAGAGTGGCCTCTAACCAGTGTTCCACCTTGGTTGGAATTAATAGAAAAAATAAGTCAACGGTGGTGGTTTGTTCAACTTAAATATCATAATTGCTTTATTAATTAGTGTTTCACTAATTGCACATAATAAATATTCTATTCATTATAGAGTGTTCTTTAATTAGTGTTTTACTAATTGCTCATAATAAATGACTAATCATTTTTTAATTATAAATGTTTTCTTAATTAATTAAAATATTTATTTCTATTAATAAGTAATTTTGATAAATAATATCAATAAACATTTTTGGCGACAATGAGTAGTAGAATAGGTGGAGGCCGAAAGATTAGTGGTGGTTAAGGGCGGAGCCAAGCACAATTATATTTATTTTTGTTCTTTTATCGTAAAATGGGATACAAAGTCCATTTTTCACATGTATCCAACTTGCCAAGAATTTTTTCTCCCTCTTTCCTCAAAATCCTGGCTCCTCCCCTGGTTTATGGTGGAAGAAGTGGCGACGGTGAGTAGTGATGGAAAATATTAATTTTATGTTGTCGCTACAACATCGATAACATCGTAGTGTGGAAGATGTGGTTGGTTATATTTTACACTTTTGATAAATGAATGTACCATATATTTCATGGATGATATCATACAAGACAATATTTTCATGATCGTAGTTGGATCACCTAAATGGTACCCCCGTTATCTTTGGTACTATATCGTATAAATCATGATTTTTTAATGTTAAAATAAAATTGATTGCAATACAAAAAAGAATATATACACGGAAAAAAAATAATGAAACTAATCAATTGACGGCATTTTATTCAATCTAAACCTCATACATGGCATTTGTGATTGAAAATTAGAATTGCGTCCAACAACCTACATGGGATGGGCGGCAGTGATGGTGGCAGTGGTGGAGTCAAAAATTGAAATTGAGGAGGCCTATTTTTTTTAAAAAAGAAACATGTAAACTTTGGTGTACTAAACCATAAATATATATGGACAAAGTACTATTTATAAAATAAACTAAAAAATTTATGTAGTTATTAAAAATTTAAGGGGTTAGAGCCAGGTTAGTCAACCTTTGGCTCTGCCACTAGGTGGTGGTGGATAAAAAAATGGATTCATATGGTTTTATGGTGGTGGCGGGTATTGGTGAACAAAAACATATTATGCTAATTTCTTAACGCCACAAAATATGTAACGTTATATTATAAAATATAAAACGTGGTTGTTCATTCTAATGTTAAAATAAACTCGATAAAACACATGTCCATTTAAAAAAATTAGTGCAATCAATTGCCATGTTATGTAATAACTAAACGAACGACACGAATCAAGATCAGAACATATGAAATTATTTATTATCGATTTTTCTATGTAAAGAGTGGTCATGATTTGTCCTTGGCAAAGATAAATTAACAGCTGGGGTTTGTTCAACTTAACCATTTTTAAATGTTTTATTAATTAGTGTCTCATTGATTGTTCATAATGATTAATTAAATTTCTATTATAAATGTCCCTTTAATAATCTAACATAAATACATAATTTTACTAAAAACTATATTAATTCTAATGGTGGTAGTGGAAGTAGGGTTAGTATAAACGGTGGCGGGTGTTTGTGAATGGTGGAGGCGGTAACATTACTATTAATGGAAGAAATAGTGGCAGTGGATGGTTTTTATGGTGGTAGGTGTTGGTAATAGTAGTGGATAATAATAGTTTTTGTTTTTTAGTGAGTTTTATTGACTGAGTAAAACAAAAATCTTCACAAAACATGCAACACTGTATTGTGAAATATGTAATTGGTTGTTTTTAGCACGATTGATAAGGACAAAAACCAAATATTTCGAGGATGATACCGGAACGTATAATACAATATGATCATGACTGTTGGATCACCGAAACGGTATCCGTATTATATAAAGGAAATTGGTGTACCCGCGTAAGAGAACATTATTGCTCTCTCAAGTACTATTGCATTCTTTTTCCTGAAAGACCATCAATGTCGAGTTGTTTCACGACAACTACCTACAAAGACAACAACTTTCACTAAATTCCCGATATAAAACCTTATTGATCGGGAAAATGTATTTGCATTCTAAAATATTTGTTTGAAAATTATGTTTGTTCATCAAAATCATCATAAAAAACTCTAAATCATAAACCTAAATTTCGCCTCCGATGTTTATAGAATATTTTTTATATTTTACATTCTCAAATCATGCGACCTATTGATTACAAATCAGCAATATGAATTTACGGATCAATATGTATAGGTTTCATTCACTGGATTAGAAGGTATAGTATATACAGATGGTTAGATCACACAAAGCAGAAAATGACTGAGAATACTTCAATAATTTGGTCAAGAAATAAAGTCAAAAATTTAATATTAACTTTCTATAGGACTAATTGGATCGGCTTCTATAGGAGCCGACTAAAATATGGATTAATAATAATTTCCACGTAAGACAATTGCAAAATATAGTTTAGCTAACTCTGCCTATGTAAAGAATGGTCAAGATTTGTCCTTCCTCAATTGCTATGTTATGTGAGAAGAAGGTGATATCTAAGATTGAGGTACAATTCAAATCTATTAGATTAGTACCATTTATAACTGGACGCCTTGAAAAAAAATTGACGTGTTGTTATTATTATTACATGTAAGGGATACATTGACCACACTTGTGCAAATAGCTCACTTCGCAAATGATTGGTGTTGCATGTACTGTCTAGAATGCAACGAGGAATTTGAGGAAACAAGGCACTAGAAGCAGTGTCCGGAGTATTTTGGATATAATAACTTAGACCCGATATAATACTTATGTTCTTTTTTTTGTAGTTTTTAAGAAAAATGAATATTGCAAATACATAACATCAACAAAAATTAGACAGATTGCGTTTGATAATAATGGCTACTGATGGTACGGAAACGGAAAAAGAAAGGAATTGATGTAGAAGAATTGTTGGGATATACAACGTATTACTTGATACGAATGAAAGAAGTATAACTATTTCGATTCTGAAATCACATAAAGTTCACAGTAGAAGATGACATCAAGTTTAAAGTTAGTAACAAACATAATATGGCTAACTAAAATGTTAAAAACAAACAAGATATATAAACTTAGAAAGCCGTGGGACTTGAAGAGTCCAATTTATAAAACTACAATCTTAGAAAGCAACGATCCACAATACCATAATTTTTTTTTTATAAATATTCAACGTAGAAGATGTCAACTTTTGGTAAAGGATCTATTGGCAACCTATTAATTTGAAATAGGATCATGGAGTACAATATGTGTTCAAGGTTCTTTATGAGGTAATGTGTCGCCAGATTGTATTCCAAGTGAAGGTAGGAACATATAGAAGTGACAAAATGTCCAAGACTTTTGAAGTTATCAAATCTTTCGTTAAGACGAACTGCTGGGCACAATACTTTGTTGAATATTTAATGGCAGAGGTTCGCATATATACAATCCCTTCGAAAAGGTAATGGGTACACATTTTAAACATTGTCATCTAATGGGTGTTGAAAAATTACTGGAAAATCATCACATTGGAGAGTTTGTATCATATGTACGATGCAAAAAAAAATGTTATTATCTGCCTATTTGGAGGATCGACAACATGACCATGATAAATGAGTCAGCTGGAGCGAAATAGGAGCATGAGGAGACTTTTATGGACGATATTGATTAGTTGATTTCACTGAGATGAGTGCTGCTGACGACATATTTCTAAAAAATATTTAAACTTCCATGTTCATGTAGAGCATTATCTCATTATAAGCAATAAACCTAAATAAAAAAGTGTCTGCAAGTTAAGATTATATTTCTTTCGTTTGAGCAAATCTCCGGCGGTAAAATATTAAAGGAAAAAAAACAAGAAAAAAAGAGAGGAAAATCCCAACTATTTTTATGACAAATCCATATTAAATCATAAGGAGTTGATAAGTATTCGAGACACAAATTATACGATATGTTAAAAATGAATCAACATCATGGCCCGTGCCGTTACGGCACGGGTTAAGGGCTAGTATCTATTACATAACATGACATCTCAGTGTTTTTTTTTAATTGTCATGTACTTTAACCGAGTTTATTTTAGAAATAAGACAATCAACCGCATTTCTAATTTATATTGTTACCCTTTTATAGCGACACATAATTAACATAGTCAATTACTACTCACCAATACCAACCAGCACCACAAAACCACCAGATATCACTTCTTGCTCCACTACTGCCACTGCCCATCCCTCGTAGAATATTGAACGCACTTCTAAATTTTGATCCCAGACGTCATGTATGAAGTTTATGTTGAGAAAACTTAGGTCTCAATTAATTTATTCAACTATATGTTTTTTGTTAACACTAAAAACCATGCGTACGAACGGTTAACAGAGATAGCAGTGGTACCATTTGATCCAACGATCATGATCATTTTGTCTTATATGATTTGGTATCATCCCCGAAATATTTGTTATCCCCTATATTAATCGTGTCAAAAACAACCAACTATATTTTTCATAATATAATGTTAACCATCATGTAAAATTTCTTAATTTTTTTTTATTATTTTGATTTAAAAAGAAAAAACCAATACCACCACCATTAAAACCATCCAGCGCCACTACTTCTTCCACCAAAACTAATGTTACCGCCTCCTACTAACACCCACCACCGCTTCGACCACCTACTACTTTTTGTATTACCACTGCCACCACTAATATCTATCGAAATAATTTTTATCAAAATTATTTATTGATGGAAATATGTATTAATATATTAATTAAGGGACATAAATGATGTAAAATCAATAAATCATTTAATATGAAAAATTAATGAGACACCAATTAATAGAACACTTATACTAATTAATATTTAAGTTGAACAAACTATGACCGTAGATTTATCTCCTCTCTAGATAAATATGGACCACCACTTACATATGCAAACTTAGTCAAACTGTGTTATGTATTCTTAATCTATATTATAAGGGAAAATGGTGTTTTTCCACATCGACGGTCGTCATATTTTGGATATGTAAAGAAAGGCCTATATCAAGCCAATATTATGTGTTTGCTATGTCCTCTCCGGTTTCTCATGTTGGACGGAGATCCACAGTTTAGCCACATAAACGATGGTCCCGATTCACCGACTAAATATACCCTATCAACATTTACACACTCCTCTCGAACACCCCTCATCTCTTACTCTTTCCAGTACTCTTCTTCCGTTACTTTTGAAATTCATTTCAATTTTTCTTTCATTCAATGTCATAGGCGTTACGTTCAGGTAGTGAACGTCTAATCAGAAACTCTTTTATGAACCGAAAAACAAAAACAATGTTGATTCAGATCATTTTAAAAGGTATTTTCCACGCTGATTTTGGCTGTTCCCCAGTTCTAAACTTGATTTTTCTTTTGTTCATCATAGGGTTTTTTACCTAATCTTCGATAACTCTCGGTAGAAAGTGCAGAAGATTTGGGTTTGTAAGTACCTATTTACCAAGATGAATCTGATTTTTCTTTGGTTAATCATGGGGTTTCTATTCATTGTTATTTATGTTTATCACTTGAAATCAGTGTTGAATTTCCTCTCCATTCACTGTAGGCGTAGCTCTACCAGTTTCAAGGTACTTAGTGCAACCAAACAAGAAATCAATTTAATAACCAAAATCCCTTTCGGACGCCAGTCCATTGCACAACTCCATTATCCCAGGTTGGTTTCTTTAATTGTTGTTGTTTTTTCCCAATTTTTTTGATCGACATTTGTATTTTTATAATCTTGGTAATGTTTTGGTCTTTGTCGGTTGAATCGGCTTTTGTCCTTACGTCTCCAAAAGATCATGTCTCACTATTATTTTTGTTCATTGTAATTCCAAGTTTTTTCATCCCCCTAATTTTTCCCCAACTTTCAAACGCAATATTATTGCTCTTCCCCGTGTACTCTTACTCTCTTTGTCCTTACTAATGCAGGAAGTTACTCTTACTCTCTTTGTGATTTTTTCACTTTAGCTTTGATTTGGTAAAATTCCCATGCTTATTTAACTATAGTTTTCACATGAAATGATCAATATTTTCCGTATGATAGGTATACCGTATAGGCGAATAACAATGTTTGTTGTGGGAGTCAACAAGAAGGAATTCAAATCATACATTGAAACTGTGTCTAATGCCAACTGCACCGCTAACTGCCTTCCTCCTTTTGCCGAAGTTATCGATGGAAAATACAAAATTATTGAAGGACTTAGGAATGCCACTCATTCCATCACTGCCACCCAGATGGCTGTTGATGGACCATCCAGCAAGAACTACAAAGTGGAGAAGCTGCTTTATAGTTCATTCAACATAATTCCCAACAGCACAAAAGTTGCCAAGGTAACCTAACATCCACTATTTGTATATTTTGTGTAGACTAACTGTTTAACATTAATTAGTCATGGATTGTTTTACATAAACTAGATCTTGCATTTTTTTTCTACAATAGTTTGGATTTTAAAGTTGGTGATAACTGTTTATGCTTCACTAGCAGTTGCAGCAATGCATAGCAAAAACATCTAACCTTCTGTGCATGTTTGCACAAGAATTCGTAAAGGATGCTCTATCAGTAAAATGGGAAGAAACATCACCCACTGTAACAAACTAGGAACTCTCATAGAAAAATTTGGGTGGAATTGTTACTACAATGATCATCATTTCCATAATAGTTGAAGCAATACAATTTTCGACATCGTTATCGCCTTTCGCTTGATGAACATATGCATACTGCAGGATGCGTGATGGAATGTTCAAGAGTGAATGTCACTATCTTGGTTGCAATGTCTGTTGTACTAAAGGAGTGGAAGAGGAATCTTATATTTGGTACATCAAGTGTAGAGCTTGAGTTCCCAAAGTAGTACCCAGGTAACACATAATGTATTACAACAATAATTTGTAAAACCTTTTCACTCTCTTATCCTAATTTTAAAATATTCACACTTCCCTTATGATGCATGTGCTAAGAACCTGATTCCCCCAAGACCGCACCGAGATTACTATTATATTTGGTACCTTTGACCATGAGGCTGAAACTATTGTCGTCCGCCCAGCAGTGGACATGGTTTTCCTGTCAGAGGTACACTACACACTAACATGAGTTCCCATATGTATTGTTGTCTTTTCCCTCTATCACTGACCTGTGTGTAGTGAGATTGGTTAATACATGGTTTGTTAGATACCTTACTGCTGATTGATTATCAATTTGCAGAAAATGGAACATAGAATAAGGGAGGCCCCGTCTTTGTATCTTTGGGGAAGATTATAAATGTCTAAGTTGATTATCAGATAGTTAGGCATTCCTTTAAGACATGTCCAAATGTTACTCAAAAATTCATCAGCACCAAGATCCTTCTACCTCTTCTTTTCCTCGTATAGTCAGAGATTAGACTACATATTATCCCAAGCCTCAGAAAAATTACAACAAATTTTCATGTAGACACATCCCCATGGCATAGGAAGAGAAATACTGGATGCCAAAAACTGGCCTCTGGATTTTCTGGAATTGGATAGAGTGGCAGTAGGAATGGTTTATTTGTTGATACTCTTTTCTCTCACTTTCTTTCAGGTATAGGTTAGTTGTGCCTGCTATTCTTATTTCATTTTAATTTTTACGGAAAAATTTACAGAACATTTATTTTCCCCTTGATTTAGAAATGTATATGTAATTTATCACATTACCGTTGGGGAGGTTGTCTTAGGATATATTGAGTATGTCCATTTTACGTACTGCTTTCTTTTATGTGTTTATGCATAATCTCAACTGCCTTTTCCATTCTATTATAACAGTTTTAAACTTCAATTTTTTGTGTATTGTCTGCTCATCTCATCTGACGGCTATAGATATCCTAGCAACTTAAAAAGCCTCTTTATATTTTAGATAGAAATATCTTCTTGGGAAATGAGCAGTTACTAACACATCAGTTTTGTTTGTAATACTTTTGATGTTATATTATTTGGATTTCTCAATAAAGTGATGTCGGATATATCACATGGCAGGTCCTGCGGTAATTGTTGGATGAATCTATGATTTCTTATCAGCACAGAGATTTGTAATAAAATTGAAGAGAGGATTTACTAAGATTTTAAATCTTTTGGATGTGTTGTACCGGAAATAATCACCGTTTTTCAATGTTTTTTTAAAATTGTTTTGTGTTTCTCCTTGGATTTTGGTTATTATATGAAGTTTACATCCAGCTTCCTGTAGATATTATGTTGCTAAATATTGATTTTATTCGTGGTTAAATAGCCCAAGGAGCCGTCAAACTATTTGCTCAGTAACACTGAATTGGTGTCTCCAAAAGGGAATTTTACTGAGTAGGATTATAGAACCATTATTAGATGAAACTGTAAACTCATTAAGTGATCAACTTTTCCTGTTAAAGAGAACATATGGTCACTGGATTGTTTCACATATAGAATTGTTGAAGAGTCCTGCACTATTTTCCTTCACGGGATGCTTGCCATTGCCTAGCTCTACCTCACAAAAGGAACCAAAATCCCCACAAAAAAATAGTCATTAATCGTCGTATTAACCCCCACATACGAGACTGGGTTGTAAGGTTTAAATTCACTAACTGTGTTATTATTACGTACACAGTTTTGTAAAGTTATGTCGGAAACTTGAAGGACTGGAAACTATGTTTATGCTATTCCTGCAAACGATATGTGTGTATCGTTTCCATCTAAAGTTGATGGCAATACTACTCAGAAGCAAATATGTACGTATCATTTCTCATTACATAGTGTTTGGCTAGGCCCGCTAGGGTATTACCTTTTCCATGAGAAGTTTTAAACTTCAATTCTTATGATACATTAAGCATCTTCGACCATTCAGTTAGCTTTCTTATTTGGTTTCACTATGGCTAATTAGTATATTTACAGATCAGAAATGTCATGGACATTACACTCACTTTAAATGAGTATCCTTCTAATGCTCGAGTGATTTGATACCGACTTCTTCATCCAATACATAAATATATTCAAGTAGAACTTGAGGCACATGGTGGCGAGTCCTTGGGGTAGTGTAATTGGTGCTTTCAGTTTCCGTCACATGTTGCAAACTGAAGGTTCTTTTAATTGTACACAAGAGGACTTAATACCAGTTACTCTAAACATGGCAAATGTTGGCTTCTAACATATTCGAGTTGTCCCTGTCAGTGTGTATTTTAAGGATGATATTTCATTGGGTTCAATAATTGCATCTTAGATTTTTTTTTTTTTTTTGGTATTATGAGCAATGCCATGAACTAAATACAATCAAAAAAACATTTCTAACTATATGTATTTTGGATCCATCAATAAATTCGGCGAGTGTTTGAAGTTATATTTGACAGTGAAACAACTTTAACAACCCAAAATATCCTAGTTTTATTTGTGTGAGGAAATATGGAAAAACTAGGAGTTTTGCTCAAACGAGGAAGTTTGCTCAAACAGAGAGTTTTCATAAGACAAGGAAAATAATAAAATAAGATTTAAAAACAAAGAGTACATTAATTGAATACCCCTATAATAGAGGTCCAACAAAAATACCCTCCCCCAAAATAAAAATACCCTCTCTTAAAAATCCCGGATTGTCAGGTTACTATTATGCCCCTGAATATATTTCAGTATCATAACGCTACAGACTCATTTACTGATGTATATGTTAGTGATCAGTTTCGTTTTTCTCTCTCTCCTGCTTCTTCTCCAAAACTTCTGAAACCGCCCCTCGATTGAAGAAATCAAAAAATCAAAAACTGAATAATCACTGTAGCTAAATCAAACCGTCAATCTATATAAATCTCAGTAACCGATTTCATTAGAACCATTTTTAGTTTCATTAATCAAAAAATCAGAGAAGAAATGATAGAAAACTAGGTTTTACTGAGTTTGAAGATTCAAACACAAGATTCAAAAGGTAAACACAATTTTCATCTTCTACTTATTGTTATTGGTGAAGATTTTGGTTTCGATTTTGATTTTTTACGGTTTTGATATTGATTTCTTATGGTTTTGATTTTGAGTTTGATTTTCAATTTCAGAAAAAAAATCTGCATGTATGATGATGCCAATTACTGCTACTAGTTACTATGATTTGGTTTGGGATATAATTAGTTTTTTATTAATTATTTTTGTTTGATTTTGATTTTAGGTTAAGCAAATTTGAAAGCTGCAGTTGCAGTTGATAGAGGTAAGAAGTGATTTCAAATTATTGTACTCTATGTGTGTGTTTTCATCAGTATTTCGTGTTATTGTTCTGTGTGTCTGTGATCTTCAGTTGAGAATGATTCTGCAAAAAGATCAAGTTTCAGTTGATGTTGATGCGAATGTTACAAAATAGATGGGGTCAACAATAAGAGTTGATCCCGTAAAATGATTTGTTATCTGTGTTGTGTGAGTTCTAATCTAATAGCATGTTGATTCTACCAATATTTGTTGAATGTTGATAATGAGTGAAAAAGAGGGGGTCTAACAACCACACCCAATATTTCGCTTAGCAATCTGTATGGACAAACTCCAATATACTTTCAAGAGAATCAACTAGACAGTCAGACTCAATCTTTAGAAAAGTATACCAAAGAGTTTATATCTCAATTTCTCAATTCAATCCGCAATCAAACAAATAGGAATTTGCGAGCCCGATTGAATAAGAGAAATAACTTGGACGGTATCACAAACCAATATCCAAGTGTCAATCAATTCAATCAACATACCAGAGGCCGGATTCAAGAACTTATTGAACTTAACGCACAAACTGTGATATTTCAATTATATAAACAAATATACTACGGACAAGAAATAACACTGACACCAGAAATTTTGCTAACGAGGAAACCGCAAATGCAGAAAAACCCCGGGACCTAGTCCAGCTTTGAACACCACACTGTATTAAGCCGCTACAGACACTAGCATACTACCAATGAACTTCGGACTGGAATGTTGTTGAGCCCTAATCAATCTCACACTGATCAAGGTACAGTTGCGCTCCTTACATCTCTGAACCCCAGCAGGATTCTACACACTTAATTCCCTTAGATGATCTCACCCACAACTAAGAGTTGCTACAACCCAAAGTCGAAGACATGATAAACAAATCTGTCTCACACAGAAAAGTCTATTGAGATAGATAAATCTGTCTGCCACAGATAAACCTATGAGTTTTGTTCTGTCTTTTGATATATCAAGGTGAACAGGAACCAATTGATATACCGGACTTATGTTCCCGAAGAACAACCTAGAAATATGAATCACCTCACAACAATCTTAATCGTATGGTAGCGAAACAAGATATTTCGGAATCACAAAAGATGAGACGAAGATGTTTGTGAACTCTTTTTATCTTGCCTATCGGAGATCAATCTCGAGCAAATCTTAGAGAAGATAGTACTTAACACGATCGAACAGGGAAAGATCAAAACACACAACTATAGAGAAAATAGTTTGGGTATGCCTTCACAATGCCAATGAAGTCTTCAAGTCGTTAACCTATAGAGTTTTGGAAAAAACCTAAGGTTAAAAGAGAATCGACTCTAGTCGCAACTAGTATCACACAGGAGGTGCGGGGATTAGGTTTCCCAGTTGTTAGAGTTCTCCCTTATATAGTTTTCAAATCAGGGTTTGCAATCAATGTTACCTTGGTAACAAAGCATTCAATACTCACCGTCAGTTGAAAAAAACCTGATTATATTCAAGCTAATATCTTTCAACCGTTAGATCGAACTTAGCATGTTGCACACAAATGAAATGCACCTTCATTTAGATATGAGTAACCATACCTAAACGTGTACACCTTGTTGGCTCAATAATAGTTAACCGAAGTTAGCCATATGAACATTTTCATATCAACCTTATTCATCTTAATCATAACTATTTCAAATGACTCAAATGAAACTGGTTCTAGAGTTGTTCAATTGTATATATTCTCATAGAAGTATACAAGACACAATTGAAACAAAATCGGTTTGATTCACTCGAATTGATTCATGAACATTATAGCCACGGTTTGCAAAAAAAATTCATTCCTTATTGTATTAATGTATTGGTTCATGACATAACCGATTTTAGAACATAATTCACTCAAGTATGCAAATGGGTACACATACCTAAGCAGCCGTACTTGGACTATGTTCGACAGTACGCAAACGGGTACGCATACTGTCACACATCTAAACTTCAGTTGTAGTCAGTACGCATAAGGGTACGGATACCAAAGTTCCCGGACTTCAACTGAGTTTGCCAGTACGCGTACGGGTACGCATACCAAAGATCACGGACTTCACCTGACCTTTCCAGTACGCATACGGATATGCATACTACACCGGTCTTGGATCAACATATATGCAAGTACGCATACTATGTCTATAATCCAATTATGGTAAGTGTTCTAAACTCCATTTCAATCATTGAAACATTCTTAGAAGAAGACAACAGCTGTCTCACACAAACTATTAGCTTTAAAGCAATTTTCAAGTGATCGAATGATCAATACGAAACATTCCGAGTCCACATCAAATGGCTGTCTCACATAAATCATATAATATTGAAAAAGTGGGGGTACAACAACCACACCCAACAATTCGTTTGGCAATCTCAGAAGACTTACTCCAACATACTTTCAAGAGAATCAACTAGACAGTCAGACTCAATCTATAAAAAATTATATCAAAGGAGTTTATATCTCTATCTCTCAATTCAATCCGTAATCAGCAAATAGGAATTTGCGAGCCCGGTTGAATATAAGAGAAGTAACTTGAACGGTACCAAAGACCAGTGTTCAAGGATCAATCACTTTCAATCAACAACCAGAGGTTGGATTTCCCAATTGATCGAATCAACGCACAACCTGTGATATTTCAATTATATAACAAAATATAATGCGGAAAAGAAATAGCACAGACACCAGAATTTTGTTAATGAGGAAAACTGCAAATGCAGAAAAACCCCGGGACCTAGTCCAGCTTTGAACACCACACTGTATTAAGCCGCTACGGACACTAGCCTACTACCAATGAACTTCATACTAGATTGTAGTTGAACCCTAATCAATCTTACAGTGTTTCAAGATACAGTTGTGTTCCTTACGTCTTTGATCCCAGCAAGATAATATACACTTGATTCGCTTAGTTGATCTCACCCACAACTAAGAGTTGCTACGACCCAAAGTTGAAGACTTGATAAACAAATATGTCTCACACAGAAAAGTCTATTGGAATAGATAAATCTGTTTCCCACAGAAATAACTACGAGTTTTTGTTACGTCTTTTGATAAATGAAGGTGAACAGAAACCAATTGATAAACCAGACTTATATTCTCGAAGAACAACCTAGTATTATCAATCACCTCACAATAATCTAAATCTTATGGAAGCGAAACTATATATTGTGGAGTCACAAACGATGAGACGAAGATGTTTGTGATTACTTTTTATCTTGCCTATCGGAGAAATAAATCTCGAGCAAATCTTAGAGAAGATAGTACTCAAACGATATAATCAAGCAAGATCATAACACGTAACTACAGAGAAAATAGTTGGGTCTGGCTTCACAATCCCAATGAAGTCTTCAAGTCGTTAACCTACAAGGTTTTGTGAAAAACCTAAGGTTAAAGGAGAATCGACTCTAGTTTATGCAACTAGTATCACACAGGAGGTGTGGGAATTAGGTTTCCCAGTTGCTAGAGTTCTCATTTATATAGTTTTCAAATCAGGGTTTGTAATCTAAGTTACCTTGGTAACAAAGCATTCAACATTCACTGTTAGATGAAAACCTGATTAAACCCAAGCTAATATCTTTCAACCGTTAGATCGAACTTAGCTTGTCACACACAAATGAAATGTACCTTCATTTAGGTTTGAGTAACCGTACCTAAACGTGTACACCAAGTTGGCTCAACAATAGTTAACTGAAGGTAGCCAAATGAACACTCTCATATCAACCTTGTTCATCTTAACCATAACTAGTTCAAATGATTTAAGTGAAACTAGTTAAAAAGTTGTTCAATTTCTATGTTCTCATAGAAGTATACAAGAACACAATTGAAGCAAAATCAGTTTTACTCACTCGAATCAATTCATGAACATTATAGCCACAGTTTGCAAAGATTTCATTCCTTATTATATAAGTGTTTAATTTCGTGTACATAACCGATTTTAGAACTTTAACCTTCAAGTATGCAAACGGGTACACATACTTGAAATACCCGGACCAATATTGGGTTTCTCCAGTAAGCAAACGGGTACGCGTACTTCCAATCCCAGCAGAGATTCTCGGTCATGAACCTTACGCCAGCACGCATACGTGTACGCATACTTAGGTTCCTGGATTTCTCAAACCAACAGGTAAGTGATGAGTGCTAAAAAGTGCATATTTCTATATATTTTTCTTGGCATTTAACTCATCTTTTGTGCATTAATTCTACATTTTATCCCATATTCTGTATTTTCATTGTTTTCAAGAATAAATACTTTTATTAATTAATTTTGCATTTTTAGGTAATAAATAAAGTTTGGATGAATAGCGGAGCGAAAAGAGCAGAAAAGTAGTGAAAAGCCGGGAGGAATTACACAAGGAAGCCGCGAAGAATGTTGTGCACAAGACCAAAAGGCTAGAAGTGGGCTTGAAGAGGAAGAATTGTTCTTAAAGAAGATATGGGCTTGGCATACCCAATGCCCAAAACCCTCACCCAAGTCCATTTCCTATATCCATACCCGTTTCCCTTTCTAGCCGTCAGATTGGATCATCTCAGCATCCTACGGTCGCAGCATCGCCATTACATCAAAGTCTGAAGATCCTGTCTAACACTACAGCACCTAACTCCATCTTGAGCCGTCAGTTTCGTTGTATCAGGCATCCAACGGTCGCTCTTGATCTGTCTCCATCTCGCCGTTAGATCCGTCCCAGAAGATATTATCCCACGGCTCAGCTTCGCAAGACATCAAGATTTGTTGTACCCGCCTCACACTCGAACAACCTAACCCTATACCCAAAACAAACACACCCTAGCCCAAAACCCATCGAGCCATCTACTTCTTCCCCTCTTCTGCAACAGCGACGCTGTCTCCATCACCACCATCTTCTCCCCCAAATCACTCAATCACCACCATCTTCTCCCCCCAAATCACTCAACCACCACCACTCGAGCCATCATCACTTCTAACAACCAAGACATACTTTTCTAGCCACTTCTTACATCACCTCCTAATCGTTTCATCTCACAGGAACCCTAGGTTAGGAGTTGATGAAATAGGTGAGGTTAGAGGATAAATCGAAGGCATGGGTAGCATCAGCAGACGACAAGGAAGCATGGGTGAGAGCTATCAATCGTTTTCAGAGATTAGGTAAGGATTTTTTGTAAAACCCTAATTTCACTGATTTGGGGATTTTGGAATTTTTTTTGTTGTAACTATAAAAGGGTGTTAGGGGTTGTAAAATTCGGCATCTCTGGACTAGCCAGTAGACATTTGAAGAAATTTTCATTACAATTTCAAATTCAGTCCCTTTATCACAGTTGATTTTTGAATGTTGTGTGTTGTGTTTGAATTATCTTGTATGATGAATGCTTGTGTATGTAATATGTTGAGCATGAGCTAAGTAGCATTAAGCTAAGGCTCAGTTGAAGCCTTATGCACTGTCAAATGACAAGTTGCTAGGATAGTTAACTCCATGCCCTGTTTTGCTTGAGCAATTGGAAGAAACTAATGCTCATAGTGCCTGTGATTGACTGTTCTGTCAAAAGACAGTCAATACTAGGGGCAAACTAATGAGCAAGTTAGTTCTCTTCCATTTCTAGATGTATGCATAGGATATTCAACTCAACCTAAAAATATGTTGTTTGATTAGGACACAAGGTGGATTCTAAGCCTTGGCTTAACCACAAATCCTTTACAATCACTTATAATTTCAGTTCTATTTTGTTCCCTGCTAAATTTACTTTCCTTCACTGTTTTTCTTGCATTTTGAAGCTGTTGTGCACTGAAATCAGTGCACAAACTCCCCCTGCCCTTGGCTTACAGCCTTGGTTCCCTGCTATTTTTATTTTATATCCTCTGCCATTTAATCTTTGCTGTTTTGCCATCTTGTGTTAACTGCTTTGGTTTGTTAACTGTTTTGGTTCTTTGCATCTGCCATATTACCTTGCCTTGCTCACTGCCATAGTGCTTTGCACCCATTGATAGCTTAGGATAATTTCTTGTATGCTCCCACTCCCTGTGGACTGATCCCATTCTTACTTTCTATACTAAAACTTAACCTTGTATACTTGCAAGTCTTTTGTGTGTCGTTCCCAAGCACACCAAGTTTTTGGCGCCGCTGCTGGGGAGTGGTGCTTGTTGCTGCTGATTTCCTTTGCTGTCCTGACCTGCAATCATTGCAGCAAATCATTGCATACTTGCACCAGATCATTGCAGCATAACCTATGCAATCGTTGCACTGCAATGATTGCAACTTCTGTTTAGCCTCTTCACTATCATTGCACACTGCTTGTGCAATCATTGCAGTTATGCCTTGCTATCATTGCACTACAATGATTGCACTGTGATCATTGCACTGAGTTGTCTGAGCTTCTTCACTATCATTGCAGGTGCCACTGAGTTGCTGCAGAGCTGTGTTGCTGGCCACCTGAGCTGGGCTTCGCCAAACTTTGCAACTGGGCTTAGTCACCTGCTGTTGCTGGGCTCTGCCTTTTTCTGTTGCTGGGCTCGTGATCTTCTGCTCCTGGGCTTCGCAGCTGATCCTCCTGGGCTCGTGTTGCTGAACCAACTCCAACTGTTGCTGGGCTTGGGCGTGAGCTACTTAGGACGATCCTAAAGCCCAACTGGGCTGTGCAACTAAAAGGGGACCAAAAGCCTATTTTTGGGCTTCCCTCCAAAAATCAAGTAAGCCTAACCCATGAGTTAACCCACTTGGGCCTCATTTAAATTCAAATTCGGGCTTGTAATAATTAATTTAATTATTTATTTGGGATTGTAATAATTTTTATTTTCCTTTATTTTTTTTTATTTTTTTTTATTTGGGATTGTAATTATTTTTTATTTTTTTTTATTTTTCTTTTTCTTTTATGGGCTTGTCTTAATTATTATTATTGTTTTTATTTTCTTTTATGGGTTGTGCTAATTTATGCTAGGTTTAGTTCAAATTTTTTTTTTTCCAAAGCCCAATTTTAAACCAAAAACAAAATCCCTTATTAAAACCAAAACCCACTCAAAACCAAATCATCAAAACCCATTTTAAACCAAAATATTCGGCCTTTTTGTGGTCCAAAATTGTTTCCGATTGCTCTGACTAAAATGTTAGTTAAGGTACCTGCTAGGACATGATTGTGACCTACAGAGACCAAACAAACAGACTTGTTAGAATTAACCCAGACGAACCTATCGAAATTCTAAGTTCTGAGGGAGACAGTCCAGATCAACCAGAAACAATGGGAGAACCCCGTACACTCAAGGATTATATGTACCCAACGAGAACCAGTCAACCTTCTTGTATTGTGCTACCCGAGGTTAATGGCCATTATGAGCTGAAATCGAGCACAATACAAATGCTTCCTATTTTTAGAGGTGTTGAGAATGAAAACCCTTATCACCATGTGAGAGAATTCGAGGAGATTTGTGGAACTCTGCGTTTCACTCAAATGCCCGATGAAATCCTAAAGTTAAGGCTCTTTCCTTTCTCCCTGAAAGATAAGGCAAAAGCCTGGCTGTATGCTTTACAGCCTCAATCCATCATGACATGGGATGACATCATAAAGGAGTTTTTCAAAAAGTTTTTCCCAAATCACAAGACTGCGACAATTCGTCAAAGTCTAAATAGCTTTGTGCAATTAGAGGGTGAGACCTTAGCTAGATACCTGGAGAGATTCAACGAATTATTGCTCCAATGTCCCCATCATGGTTTTGAAAAATGGAGACTTGTGCAAATTTTGTATGAAGGTCTAGATGTGTCCACCCAAACAACTGTTGAGTCGATGTGCAATGGTCTATTCGTAGACAAAACTGCTGATGCGTCTTGGGACTTCTTGATTGAAGTAGCTGAAAAGACGCAACAGTGGGAATCCATCCGTGAACCCAGAAAGACTACATCAGAAGCTAAGGCTTTTAGGATTGAAGCAAATTTCGAGGGAAAAGCAAACATGGCATCAATAATTAGGAGATTAGAAGAGTTAGAACTACATAAAAATTCAAAACCTTCCACCACTACTCTCCGAGAACATGTCGCTTCGTCTGTATGTGCCGCTTGTAACGATCCCAACCATCAATTCCAAAATTGTCCCGAATTGCTTGCAGTCCAGGAATCTAGGCTTGAACAGGCACATGCCATGTTTCAAAAACAAGAGCATAACCCCTATTCACAGACCTACAATCCAGGATGGAGAAACCACCCTAACTTTTCATGGTCCAAAGGACCCACTCAGGGAGGACCATCTCAACCCAATCAGAGCTATCAAAACAATCAGGGATATCAGAACAATCAAGGTTATCAACACCCGAGAAACCCTCAACAACAATCAAACCCTCAACAATCATATCCTCAACACAATACCGACAAGAGACTATCCAACATCGAGGAGATTGTCCAGAGTCTGGTGCAAAGTCAGAAAAGTCTTGATCAAAAGATGGGTCAAATCTGTGATTCCATAAGTGAGAGAGAAAAGGGTAAACTTCCGAGCCAACCCCAACAAAATCCAAAGAGTATATTTCAAACAGGCTCATCATCCTGCAAGGAAACCTCTCCCGATCAAGTACATGCCATTACCACCCTCCGAAGTGGTAAAGTCATCGAGAACAAAGTGGGCGAACCTAATGAATCTGATACAAATTCCACGCTGTCTCCACAACCCCAGAAAACCAAAGAATCTGAGCAAGTTGGAAAGCCTGACAATTCTACCGCTATGAATGTCCCTTTGCCAACTCATTCTCCTGTTGCCCCATTTCCTCAGAGATTGATCTATCAACAGAAAAGTACCCATTACAATGAGATGTTAGATCTGTTCAAGAGAGTCAACATCAACATTCCTTTTCTTGAAGCAATCAAGCAAATCCCTGCTTATGCCAAATTCCTCAAAGACTTGTGTACTCAAAAGCGCAAGCTCAATGTGCACAAACGTGCTTTCTTAGCTGAGCGTGAGTTCCATCATTCTGAACAAAACTCCACCCAAGTTTAGGGATCCAGGATGTCCAACAATTTCTTGCACTATAGGAGAACACACGGTCAATAAAGCGTTATTAGACCTGGGTGCAAGTGTTAACCTACTGCCATATTCTGTTTATGAGCAGTTAGGTCTTGGGGAGTTGAAGCCAACATCTATCACTCTACAACTGGCAGACCGATCTGTCAAGATTCCTCGTGGAATGGTCGAAGACGTTTTGATCAAGGTTGACAAATTCTATTTTCCCGTAGACTTCATTGTCTTAGACACTCAACCTGTACAAAACCCAGACTGTCACATTCCTGTCATCTTAGGACGTCCTTTCTTGGCTACGTCCAACGCAATCATTAATTGTCGTAATGGAGTGTTGAAACTGTCTTTTGGCAACATGACGGTAGAATTTAATGTGTTCGATATTAGTCAACAACCTGTGAATCTTGATGATGATGATGTGCATGAAGTTAATATGATTGAAGGATTAATACAAGATTCGTTGACTAACATTCTATCCGTCGACCCCTTTCAAGCATGTATGGAGAACTTTAACTCAGATTCCTATGATGATGCATACTGTAGTGATGTCCTATCTCTTCTCGAATCTGTACCTCAAATGGACGTCACTGAAAGGAAATATGAAGTGGAACCACCCTTACTCTCTGATTCCAAGCTCATTCCATCCATTGTTGAGCCACCCAAGCTTGAATTGAAAACATTGCCTAATACGTTGAAGTACGCATTCCTAGGTTCTTATGATACTTTACCTGTCATTATTTCATCATGTTTAGACACGGAACATGAAAGTAAGCTTTTAGAAGTACTTAAGGAACACAAGGAGGCATTAGGATGGACCATCTCAGACCTCAAAGGAATAAGTCCTACTATTTGCATGCACCACATTAATCTCGAAGAGAGTGCCAAACCATCTAGGGAAATGCAAAGGAGACTTAATCCTAACATGAGAGATGTAGTCAAAGGAGAAATCCTGAAACTGCTTGATGCGGGTATCATATACCCAATTCCCGATAGCAACTGGGTTAGTCCCATTCAAGTTGTGCCTAAGAAGTCAGGCATTACTGTAGTTCAGAACGACAAGAATGAATTAGTCCCTACTCGTACAACCACAGGATGGCGAGTATGCATCGACTACAGGAAGTTGAACACAGTAACAAGGAAGGATCACTTCCCGCTCCATTTCATTGACCAAATGCTAGAACGTGTGTCTGGACACAGTCACTACTGTTTTCTAGATGGCTTTTCCGGTTATAACCAAATTCACATTGCTCCGGAAGATCAGGAAAAAACTACATTCACGTGTCCATTTGGGACGTTTGCTTATAGACGTATGCCCTTCGGGTTGTGTAATGCACCTGCTACTTTTCAGCGTTGCATGATGAGCATTTTTTCTGACATGATAGATAGTTTTCTCGAGATCTTTATGGATGATTTCTCTGTTTTTGGTTCCTCGTTTGACGAATGTTTGAAGCATCTTGCCCTAGTGATATCCAGATGTAAAGAAAAGAACCTTGTTCTAAATTGGGAAAAATGCCATTTTATGGTGAATTCAGGAATAGTTCTAGGACACATCATCTCAGAAAAAGGAATTGAAGTGGATAAAGCTAAAGTTGACCTCATTCAACATCTACCACAACCTCGCTCTGTGAAGGATATCAGATCATTTCTAGGTCATGCTGGTTTTTACCGGCGATTCATCAAAGATTTCAGCAAAATCTCCAGACCTCTGTGCAGTCTTCTCTCCAAAGATGTTGCCTTCAATTTCGATGCTGCTTGTGTGAAGGCATGGGAGGAATTGAAAACCCTTCTCACCACCGATCCTATAGTCCGACCACCCGATTGGAAGCTTCCGTTCGAACTTATGTGTGATGCCTCTGATTATGCTGTTGGTGATGTTTTAGGACAGCGAGTTGATAGACTACCATATGTGATATACTATGCTAGCAAAACCCTTAATGATGCCCAACTCAATTATTCAACTACCGAGAAGGAATTGCTTGCCGTCGTTTTCGCATTAGACAAGTTTAGATCTTATCTGATAGGGTCTAAGATCATCATATACACAAACCATGCGGCTTTGAAGTATCTTCTTTCCAAGAAGGATGCTAAAGCTCGCCTTATTCGATGGATACTATTATTACAGGAATTCGATATCGAAATCCGTGATAAGAAAGGTTGTGAGAATGTGGTTGCTGATCATTTGTCTAGATTGACTTTAGAGTCTATTGATGAATTTGAGCTGATTAGAGAATCATTCCCAGATGAACAGCTGATGTCTATCTCAGACCTTCCTTGGTTTGCTGATATTGTTAACTACCTCGCTACAGGTAGGATGCCCTCACGTTGGTCGAGACAAGACCGCTCTAAATTCCTGGCTGAAGTTAAACATTTCCTTTGGGATGACCCATATTTGTTTAAGTACTGCCCAGACCAAATCATTAGGAAATGTGCCCCGAACACCGAACAGAAAGATGTGATATCTTTCTGTCATGACCAAGCCTGTGGAGGCCATTTCAGTGCCAAGAAAACCGCTGCAAAGATCTTGCAGTGTGGGTTCTATTGGCCATCGTTGTTCAAGGACTGCCATGATTACTGTGTTGCCTGTGAACGTTGTCAGAAGCTGGGAAGCATTTCAAGGAGAAACATGATGCCATTGAATCCTATTCTGATTGTTTAGATTTTTGATGTTTGGGGGATCGACTTCATGGGTCCATTTCCCATGTCTGACAGCAAGTTGTACATCTTAGTCGCCGTTGACTACGTCTCCAAGTGGGTAGAAGCCATCGCAACCAGAACAAATGACCACAAGGTGGTACTTTCCTTTTTAAAGGAAAACATATTTTCACGTTTTGGTACCCCGAGAGCTATCATCAGTGACGGTGGTTCACATTTCTGCAATAGGCACTTCGAGTTTTTAGTACGCAAGTATGGAATAACTCACAAGGTTGCTACTCCGTACCACCCTCAGACCAGTGGACAAGTGGAAGTGTCTAATAGGGAAATCAAGCACATTCTAGAAAAGACGGTTAACCCGTCTAGGAAAGATTGGTCAATAAGATTGAATGATGCTTTGTGGGCCTATAGAACAGCGTATAAGACATCAATTGGCATGTCCCCCTATCGTCTAGTGTATGGAAAGCCGTGCCATCTTCCTGTGGAGTTAGAACATCGAGCTTATTGGGCAATCAAGCAACTGAACTTTTCTCTAGACGAAGCTGGAATTCAACGGAAACTTCAACTCAACGAGTTGGAAGAATTGAGAAATGAGGCTTATGACAGTGCCAGGTTATATAAGCAGAAGATGAAGATATTTCATGACAAGCGTATTCTACGCAAATCCTTCACTCCTGGTCAGAAAGTCTTGCTGTATGACTCCCGGTTACATCTTTTTCCAGGAAAACTGCGTTCCAGATGGAAGGGACCGTACCTAGTACGCACAGTTTTCCCTCATGGAGCTGTAGAGCTTGAAGATGTCTCCAACAAGAACATTTTCAAAGTCAACGGGCATAGATTAAAACCATTCCTTGAACCATTCCCACCCGACACTGAAAAAACCAACCTGGAGGACCCAGTCTATGTGGACTAAGCTGGTCCACCCTTGTACATAAGTAGCTGCGTTTTCTTCCCCATTGAAAACCAAAAAGCCTTTTTCCCTAAAAAACCAAAAAGTTTTCACTCCCGACAAAACCAAATTTTTCCCAAAAAGTCCAATCCCATTAAAAACCAAATTTTCTTGTAGATAATGTGTTAGTTAAATTTCCTTTTGTTTATATTTTTTGCTCATCCATTGTGACTCCGAATATGTTGGAGTTTTACCTTGGATAACGGAGTTTTAATTCTGCTTTCGCCGAAATCGGGTATTCTCTCTCCTTTTACTCTACTCAGCATGTCCCTTTCGATATGTTGCATTTTAATTCTTTCCATATTTTTAAACATTGAGGACAATGTTTAGTTTAGGTTTTGGGGGTATAGAGTAGATACCACGATAATATGCCATAATTGAAAACAAGAACTCCTTCTTTTTGAAAAATTTAAAAAAAAAAAAAAAAAAATGGAGCTCATTTACCTTGAAATGTTGACTCTTGTGCAAATATGTAATTATTAGGAGTCTTAGTCTAGATATTTAGGCACCCTGATTCTAGCACAATTCACATAGTGATAAGAAATTTGCACGCGCACGATCTACCAATACATGTATAGCCTCGATCTTCAAGGTGTTTGATAGGAAGTTAGATTGCCAATCACTTTAGAATACTGAATGAGACTTGACTAGCTTGTTCTTTGGTTGGCTGGGATAGAAGTTGGAGGATACGTTAAGAAAAGCAACCATAGAATTTGACCGGATGCATTCGATAAGGGCCACCTCTTGCTAAGAGTCATGTAATTATGTTTTTCTTTTGTTCATGTATCAAAAGTGTCATGATGTTGTAAAGATCAAAGTTTTTCTTCAAAAAAAAAAAAAAAAAAAAATATCAAGTATTTATTTATTCTATGTTTTGTCATGTTAAAGACAATAGTTCTCTCTTGTTCCAAAAATAAAGAGAGTAATCAATGTAAATAAGAGTCATGTAAAGAGTTATCTTTTTGTTGTAAATAGTCTTGTAATAAGCAAGGAGGGTGCAGCCATCGATGTATAACGCGGGTAAACTGAAATATCACCAACTCATTGGGTGAACATTCACAATTCTCGTAAAGCCGGACAGCTAGCTTGGCTTAGAATTCGGTTCTTAGCCTAAAAACTATCTCTTGGTGATTAGTAGTCATAACTTCAGGTCATTCTAGAAACATGTGTAGATACACTTTACACTCTTATCACGTGTCTTTAGTTGTTATCAGTGCTAGGATTGTGCCTTAGATAGCTAGATTGACATCTCCATTTTGCTGTGAGCTTAAACTGACTTGCACATATCACATTTGATGGAATCTGAGCTTATATTTTGACCTAGAACTTTGTAGGTACGTTCTAAGCAAACCTTCACGAGACTTCACTCGTCCACTAGGGACACTTAGTGGTTTAAAAGGCTTAGTGCATACGCTAAATGCATTCGAGAGACCAGCGACAGTGGTATAGGTAGGATTTCCTTAGTTTTGTTTTACTTGAGGACAAGTAAAATTCAGGTTTGGGGGTATTTGATGAGTGCTAAAAAGTGCATATTTCTATATATTTTTCTTGGCATTTAACTCATCTTTTGTGCATTAATTCTACATTTTATCCCATATTCTGTATTTTCATTGTTTTCAAGAATAAATATTTTTATTAATTAATTTTGCATTTTTAGGTAATAAATAAAGTTTGGATGAATAGCGGAGCGAAAAGAGCAGAAAAGTAGTGAAAAGCCGGGAGGAATTACACAAGGAAGCCGCGAAGAATGTTGTGCACAAGACCAAAAGGCTAGAAGTGGGCTTGAAGAGGAAGAATTGTTCTTAAAGAAGATATGGGCTTGGCATACCCAATGCCCAAAACCCTCACCCAAGTCCATTTCCTATATCCATACCCGTTTCCCTTTCTAGCCGTCAGATTGGATCATCTCAGCATCCTACGGTCGCAGCATCGCCATTACATCAAAGTCTGAAGATCCTGTCTAACACTACAGCACCTAACTCCATCTTGAGCCGTCAGTTTCGTTGTATCAGGCATCCAACGGTCGCTCTTGATCTGTCTCCATCTCGCCGTTAGATCCGTCCCAGAAGATATTATCCCACGGCTCAGCTTCGCAAGACATCAAGATTTGTTGTACCCGCCTCACACTCGAACAACCTAACCCTATACCCAAAACAAACACACCCTAGCCCAAAACCCATCGAGCCATCTCCTTCTTCCCCTCTTCTGCAACAGCGACGCTGTCTCCATCACCACCATCTTCTCCCCCAAATCACTCAATCACCACCATCTTCTCCCCCCAAATCACTCAACCACCACCACTCGAGCCATCATCACTTCTAACAACCAAGACATACTTTTCTAGCCACTTATTACATCACCTCCTAATCGTTTCATCTCACAGGAACCCTAGGTTAGGAGTTGATGAAATAGGTGAGGTTAGAGGATAAATCGAAGGCATGGGTAGCATCAGCAGACGACAAGGAAGCATGGGTGAGAGCTATCAATCGTTTTCAGAGATTAGGTAAGGATTTTTTGTAAAACCCTAATTTCACTGATTTGGGGATTTTGGAATTTTTTTTGTTGTAACTATAAAAGGGTGTTAGGGGTTGTAAAATTCGGCATCTCTGGACTAGCCAGTAGACATTTGAAGAAATTTTCATTACAATTTCAAATTCAGTCCCTTTATCACAGTTGATTTTTGAATGTTGTGTGTTGTGTTTGAATTATCTTGTATGATGAATGCTTGTGTATGTAATATGTTGAGCATGAGCTAAGTAGCATTAAGCTAAGGCTCAGTTGAAGCCTTATGCACTGTCAAATGACAAGTTGCTAGGATAGTTAACTCCATGCCCTGTTTTGCTTGAGCAATTGGAAGAAACTAATGCTCATAGTGCCTGTGATTGACTGTTCTGTCAAAAGACAGTCAATACTAGGGGCAAACTAATGAGCAAGTTAGTTCTCTTCCATTTCTAGATGTATGCATAGGATATTCAACTCAACCTAGAAATATGTTGTTTGATTAGGACACAAGGTGGATTCTAATCCTTGGCTTAACCACAAATCCTTTACAATCACTTATAATTTCAGTTCTATTTTGTTCCCTGCTAAATTTACTTTCCTTCACTGTTTTTCTTGCATTTTGAAGCTGTTGTGCACTGAAATCAGTGCACAAACTCCCCCTGCCCTTGGCTTACAGCCTTGGTTCCCTGCTATTTTTATTTTATATCCTCTGCCATTTAATCTTTGTTGTTTTGCCATCTTGTGTTAACTGCTTTGGTTTGTTAACTGTTTTGGTTCTTTGCATCTGCCATATTACCTTGCCTTGCTCACTGCCATAGTGCTTTGCACCCATTGATAGCTTAGGATAATTTCTTGTATGCTCCCACTCCCTGTGGACTGATCCCATTCTTACTTTCTATACTAAAACTTAACCTTGTATACTTGCAAGTCTTTTGTGTGTCGTTCCCAAGCACACCAGTAAGCATACGGGTATGCATACCATGGTTCCCATACATGGATTACATATGTGCAAGAGTACACAACATGTCACAATCCAATAATGGTTAAGTGTTCTAAACTCTTATTTCAATCATTGAAACTTTCTTAGAGGATGACAATAGCTGTTTTTACACACTATTAGCATCAAAGCAATTTTCAAGTTATTGAAATAATCATAACATTCCAAGTCTACACCAAATGATTGTATCACACAAACCATGTAAGATGTTACTCAGAAATTTTCTCATGATCATCTTTTGAATTTCGTCAAGAATATAAGATGAACTTGGTCGAAGCAAAAGCTTACCAACACATATTTCGAGAAATATGTAAGCGAGTTAAACTCAGCTCGAAATATCAAATGTGCATAGTAGAAAACTATATAGCACTACGAATTATGTCTCAATATAGGAGATAGAGTAGAAATAGACTTTCCAAGTGATAGATGAGTTTTAGTTTCCACATACCTTTTGTTAATGAAGTTCCACAAGCTCGCCTTAGTAGTTCTTCGTCTTCAAATGATGAACGCCGTGAAGTCTAAAGTTCAACTACATAATCTACGTCCTAGTCCGAGACATTTATAAGTAGACTAGAAATCAAGACTTATAGTTTTGATCACTAACATTGATAAACATGCTTGAGATAGCAACACATGCGAGTTCGATCGAGCAGTGCCCTAACAATCTCCTCCTTTGTCAATTTTAGTGACAAAACTATCAATACATATGGATTAAAAAATAAATAAAACTTTGTAGCTTCTCATACAAATGCTTGATCTCCTTGGCATCTTCAACACGACTCGAAATCTTTGTCACTTCCAAGTACTCCATGATTCTAAACGTGTTCAACTCAGGATCATAGTTGTTGAAGATCCGTAGCGATAATAATGAGAAAACAGTTGCTCTCAATCATTGTTATACAGTGTCATAGTATTATTACACATCATCAAAGTTGAATTGTGTCACAACTTTGACAACAATACTATGGTGATATGTGTCACTCCCCCTTAGTCAATACTTCATCTCACATGAAAGCCACTCTCCCTTACATAATGATCCGTAAACCATATGTATTTGTAGTATGAAACTACACATTAATTCTCCCCCTTTTGTCAATATAAATTGGCAAAGGTACGAAAACTAGTGGGATCCTCATGAAATTTTCATAGAGATACTTCATGACCAAAAGAGAATAACATACCAAATTGTTTAGATGCAATCATATAGCCGAAGATAAATGCATTCATCAAGGAGTTTATAAAGATACAAGAAAACTCCTACAATTTTCCACAACTGCACTCCCCACAAAGATTTGGCAATTAAGCACAAGTTCAAATAAGAACTCCCCCCCATAAAATGTCATTCCCGCAAGAACAAAAAGAGCGACCTTACTTTTACAGGAAAAGACGGATTTCTTTGGACATAATCAAATCACATGGGAACATGAATTTGTATCCAAAAATCTCAATTGAATTAACCACAAGGAAAATGATCAATTCAATTGGCCATGCTCGACATAAGAAAAATTACGGAGCAACACAGTATGTACACAAAGATGTGGATCAGGGAAGGATCAATACTGCGGAATAAATAAAGATTCATTCTATTTTTCATCAGTATCTGCACAATGACATATAATAGACTTAATCTTTGTAATCAAAAGTTCATCCTATCTTCCATCAATATTTGCATAAAGACATAATAGGCTTAACTTTTGATGTCAAAAGTTCATTCTATCTTTTATCATTACTTTCGTATCGACATATAATGGAGATAATTTTTGAACACGTATGGGACAGTCAAGGTTTACGGACGTAAACAACATATCCTATAACAAATTGCAATATATGAAACCATAAAGATTAATACTGCAAAAATCATCTTCCAAATCAACTTTAGAATTTAAATAAATAAATCTAAAAACATTGCAAGATGAAAATCGTTGGAAATAGCTATGTGCACTCACAATAATGGCTATTCCCAACCCTAGTTATCCTTCTTAAAAACACAAGAATAAAATTCTCATAAGAAGTTTCCTAGACAAAACAAAAAGACTTAGACAAGATCAGCAACCAAGGAACGGACAAGGGCGAGTTCATCAGATGCTTTCTTTAGCTCCTTCTTCATAAAATCTAGGTTCTTTGATGCAATCTCAAGTTGTTCACAAACAACCTCAAAATTTGAAGAAGATTTCCAACCAATTGAATGGACATCTGGAATGGAAGATCTTTTTCATGATCAATTGATTTATAGCAAATTATTGAGATGGGTTCTTCGTGAAGTTCAAAAGCATTGGCATCATCATATTTGTCTTCCGTTTTGCATCCTTCCATGGTGCACATCATTCCAAGAGAAGACTTGACGTTACCGAACCAATGTCTGACCGTCATCCATGCTCTAGTAACAGCAGAGTTTTCTTCGTAAGTGTAAGGAGTTGGAATAGCCATAGTTTTTTCTTCTTATTTTTTGGATGAGAAATAGATGAGAATGTATTTGAAAGCTTAAAACTATGTTTTGGACGAGGAAGAGATGATCAAAGGGTCTCTTTTTATAGAGTTTAAGGACCTAACGGTTATATTTATTTTTGACAAATTAGCCATTAAGAGACTCAACCATATTGGTCCAAGTCAAAAAAAAAATGATTCTGCTAGGAGTCCATAATTTACTTTTGGAGAGACCCAAAAAACATGCAAAGCAATTGAAAGGATTGGGGTTTAGGTTCATCTAAGAAAATTGTCCACGACACTGAATTTTAAAACACAGTTGAAACAAAACATACGACGGAGGAAAAGTACTATGGAAAGCTACTGGTTTCACAATTCAAACCTTACAAGTACTAGCATAATGACTTGGCTCATGACAGTTACTGTAGGGCCTTTTTTTCCGACTTTTGCCTGCTTTTTCACCATTAGAGATATATCGCTTCCTTTTCCGACGACCCTTTTCTGGCGCTTCTCTGTATGCAAGCAACACTATGAGCCCATTCTCTGGCACAACCCAGCGTTCTTGACTCAGTACTGGGTTTATCGCAGGAGCGTACATTGATCTTCATTTAGATCTTGAATATTAATCTCCACACAGCGGAATAAAATTAACCTTCATGCTGATAATTACTGCAAGAACGTGTGGACATGGCAAATGCTCTTAGTTAAAGAACCTGTAAGTGCAAGACTTCTGCTCCAGACGGACGACATGCTGATCATTATTAACTACCACTACCTCATCCACTTGGAATTCACCATCACATGCTTTATTGACATTAAATGATTGCGCCAACCGCTACCGACCTGCAATAATGTCTCTAGCATAGTTACTCATAAGATGCCTATCTTGCTTATCTAGGTCTCTACGTTCAGAGAACCACGTCATGATTTGTGACCATATGCAATCGAACAAATAGGTTATTGGGAGCTTTCTATCCTTCAAAAGCAGGGCATTCCAACTCTCACAGATGTTTGTTGTCATGAGAGTATAACGGGATGATTTGGAATGAATTCTAGCCCAATTCCTTGATGGAATATCCCGTACAAAGGCTAAAACCTTTGGATCTTCTTTGACTTCTGACATAGCCTTCCGGAAATCATCATCAGTGTATGCTAGAGCAACGTTCATAAACGTCGTAGCAGCTGCGACGTTGTGGTACTTCGTTTTGATATTCTCTGCATTGTGAGAAAATGATAATCAACCAAGTATTGAATATGCCCTCAATGTAATATGCTCTTAAGACTAGCCAAATTTTAGTGCTACATAAAGCTAAATATAAGTTTAAGGGTTAAGGGAGATGAGTTTCTAACAGATGTAACTCGACCGTAAAGTGTTGTTACTAAATACCTCTAAGATGATATGCCCAGTACACATGACATGCCCTGGTAAACACTGTTGAAACCCCGTGTTTGATGCTTCGCGATCTGTCTGAACACACAACTAGATCCTCTCTTGATGAAAACTTGGGACCAAGCGCATCGAATGTTTCATGAACCATTCACAGGATTCCTTATTCTCAGAATCAACAATGGCAAACACAATAGGGAATATTTGATCATTAGCTTCAAACCCAACTGCGGAAAGTAGAACTCCGTGGCCGTCCCCAGAGAGATGCGTACCATCCACAGCAAATGCGGGTCCACACCAAGTTGAATCCATGTATACATGCACCCAGCGCAAAAAAAATAATACAAAACAGCATCATCTGAATCGGTATGAATCGTCGTTTTTGTTCCTTTGTTGTGTAGTTCAAGCATCTGGCTGTAACCCACCAAGTATTGGTATGAATCGTCGAGAGAACCTCTAACCGCTTCAGTTCACCGTTTACAACCAGAGTAAGCCTGCCTGTAAGTGATGGTGATACCATAATCTCTCTTCATGTCATGCATCAGTTGGTTGGGTGTATACACACAGTCACACTTGGCAAATTCCTTCTTGAAGAGTATGGCCATTTGACGAGCCATCTCTTTTTTCCTGAGGACAACGTACATGTGCGTGGAGCTGCGACTTTAGTGATTTCCCACCAGGTAAGAGAAGGCATTTGTCTTGCATACACATCCCACCTACACTCCTTAGTGGGATCCAAACATACGAATATAGAATGTAGCTTACTATTTGAAACCTTGGCCTCAAGTCTAGTATTTTGACCATCCCAACAGCCAGTTTTAGTTGATCCCTGTTTTTGAATCTTTGACCCTCATACAGCTCATACCACTGCAATTCCCTGTAGTTTGGGGAGGTGGAGAACTCCGCAGAGGTTTTGGATTTGACGGAGTATTATGTAGGCGGCGTAACTCGATGGGAAATGGTGTGTCCCAAGTTGCTTCAAGGCTTCTCCTAGCTTTAGAAACATATTCATTCCCTGAAATAGATAAACACAATATAGATTAGTGAGACTAGATAATGTAGGAATACATATTTGGCATGGCATATTTTAGTGTCGTGTGTAAAAATATATACACAAATTTCTAGCTATTACCAGGCTGCGTTAGCAACATAACAAAGTTACGAGTGTTCTTTACAAGGAAAATACAGTAAGATCCACAGGCTGGGATACAAAGATTTGGAAATGATAACAATATAACAATAAGAGGGAGAAGCAGATAAAATTATTACCACTGCCAGTATGACTTAGGCGGTGCCGTACCATGCTGGAGTTATCATTGACGGAGGAATTCACTATGTTACCGCTGGTAGGGTCTACTGAGGTTGAAGGTGTATTCCCATTTGAACACACTTGACTAACATTATTGGTAAAGGGAGTTCCGGGAGTATATATTGTTACTTGCTGAGATGCCTCTTTCCGAGATGTTATTACGAAAAAAGATAGAACTCCTGGTGATTCCTCCACATAAGAGTTCAAGGTTTCTTATCCGGTAATCAATATCCGTTGTCTACACCCTGTAACTTCAATACATACCAGACCATAGACTTCCAAATCAGGTCCCTGTTCAAAACCATGTAGACTCGCTACTTTCTTCTTTATATCCTCTAGAGTAAACATTCCCTGGAAAACCAGATATTGTAAATGAACCCCGACATATGTATCGTTATCGCTTTTCCATACCCAATTACCATTGTAGTGAACATGGACTTTCATATCAGGCATCAAACAAAAACACCTGCAACTGAAACATATAAAACATCATGACAACCCTTACAATATCTGAATATACAGTAGAAAAGTGAAAATTGCACCGAAGGAACGCAAATTCAGTCTTGCTAATGGCACTAAAAACACCAGTTTGCACACTCTTCTTTCTGCCAGGTGCCACTCCAAATTGTGAGACTAGTACCCCAATAAGGGCCTCCACTGAATAAGTAGATATGGCTTCAATAACTACTTCAATGGCTTCATTTTCTCACTACTGCAGAATAGTGCTTACACATTGAGATTGGCATTTCAGGAGACTGTCTAACACGCTGATCCACAATGATATTAATCTAACTCTTCTGCTTAAATCATCTTTAAAAAACGCACTACCAAAATCAGAATCCGCATCCAACCCACTAAGAAACTGCCTATTAACCCCTATTTGAAACCTATTTCATGAAATCAAAATGAAAATTTCTATCCAATTTTACATTATCATCATTTGTTAAAGCAAAATCAATATCTACAAAATATTACAATCAACTATATCATAACCTAGCAGGACTTATTTTCGATCTATATGGAGAACCCTAATCGATCTATATGGAGAACCCTCATTTCCGATCAGAACATATTTTCGATCCCTATGGAGTTGAAAATCTAACATGATTAGAAATCAAATTTCTAGGGTTTACAAAATAAAACATTATTTTGATTTCTGAAAAACGGATTTCCCATACCTGATATGTAGATCTTATTAATGAGCTTCACTTCAGGAAAAAAAGAAGAGGAATAATAAGAAAGATAGAAGTCTTCCGAAGGTGTGTGGTGTGTCCTATGGAAGAAAAAAATTTATCTCTTTGGGAGAGATGAAGTCGAAGATATTGAAGTGAAAAGATGAAAGATCATCTGCACATCAAGGCTAATTAGTAATAAATTACTGTTCACTATTAGCCTAATAATTCTTCTTTAATCCCATATAATTCTTGTATAATCCTATATTTTTGTACAATACCGTATAATCTTTCTGTAATTCTGATTAATCTTTTTGTTATTATGATTAATCTTTTTGTTAATTATGAATAGTGTTCGATGTGTAGAAGTTTGAAACATAGATGTCTACACTTATCAAACATAATATTATGCCTAGATTCTGGATGTCTACATATCCTTATTGCACATCCACATGGCATTAGTAAAAAACGGTGGGTCTCAGTTAAAAGTAAATTTGTGAGATTATTGTAAAAACGAGAAAATAATGATAAAAAATTCCGATGTGTACATATCACACTACAGACATGATAAAAGAAGGTATTTCCATAAAAGACTAGGGAGTGTATGTCCCTTGACCGGTCAAGCTCACATTTTTTGAAGATTTTCATGGATGGTATATTTTCGGAGGATTTTGTGAAATCAATCACACTCCCGATAAAGATCCTTATTTTTTGGACTACTCATATATATCATCTTAACAATGGGTTTGTGGAAAAGAGAGGAGCCAAATTTGGGTTCCTCAGGAATTTCAGCAAGCCAGGTTAACTCTACAACTTCAGCAAACTAGCAAGTCATAGAAGCTAAAACAAGAACAGAAAATGATGAAATCCAGTCTCTTATATTAGGAGATCTACTGGAACTAGGGTTTGAAGAGGGGGAGAGAGGGATGGGTACTAGAGATAAACACATTTATATTACGCTTATATATTACTTAACAATCAAACGCTTGCACACAGGGTACAATCGTCGTCGTCGTACAGAGCAAAACGTACATAAAATATCAAGCAAAATGATGAACCATGCCATCATCTTGCAAAGCGAAACATAAATAAATAAATAACCTAGAAAATGTTACGAGCCATTGATCGATGTAGTGCTACAGTGGCTTCACTAGAACATATACTAGAGTATATGGTTCTAGTCGATCGATATGTAACATCACAGTGATCTTATTTTATAATATACCATTATATATAGTTCTAGCCGTTGATCGGCCCAGTGCTACGTGAAATACTAATTAGTATTCACCCTCCGTAACCTCAACAATATTCTCGTAGGATTTGACTGATGCGGATTGACATCTTCCTTTGAAAAAACCATTTCCTCTTGAAATGCCTTTGAACCAACCATCGCAGTGAAGTCCATCACAACAAGGGTGGTGAAGTCCACACCTTTCACCCTTATGGTAACATGATTGACATGTTGCTACACCTAATGGGCTGCTTATAATGCAGAGTAGTCCAGGGCAGCATGCGGCACCGTTGCGAAGTCCACAAGTTTTACCTTTTTCGATGCATGCCGCCTGGGCTGCGAGTAAAAAGAAAACAAAAAAATGATAGAAAACACACGGAAATATTTGTGTACTTGTTTCTCTCCATCTGATCGATCTTGTTATTTCAAATTTCTTGTGTTGTGAATTTTGCTGGTTATATTTGTATAATTTCCTAAACATTTATATATATAGAGGGGAAAATTAATAACATGTGAGAAGTGAGCAAATCCGCTATGGACTGTGGTCCACATCTGCTCCCAATAATGTTACTATATCTCATCAGAGTGGGTATATGTGGACTTATGGTTGAGATTTGGAATTGTACATGCAATGGGATGCAACCAACAGTTCGTAACTGATCACGTATCCGTGTTAGATGCGCCTCTGACGCATTAGTGACATTATATTCATGTGTCACAAACTGTTGTATCACGAAGTACACTAATGGTGTTTAAATTTTTCGTACAATTGCATAGAGTAGTAGTGCACTAGGAGGCAAGCCATATATGGAACCGTTGTGTCAAACTTATGTTCTCATGGGAGCATCTTATCACTCTGAGTTTCAGCTTTGTGGATAACAAGTTATTAGATTTGTGCGCGTGCTACGTACCAGCTTTTTTTATTTCTTCTAATTTGGTGTGTCGCAGGGCTTCGTTCCGCCACGTAGTGATGCATTTTCGATTTGGTGTATTTTCTGTTTGGTGTGGGGAGCGAATACATTAAATAGGTGGATAAAATATACGAAATATGTCCTGATTTTATTTGATTTTTCCTTTTTATTTTCACATACATTTCTTTTTCTCATTTTATTTTCGCATAAAATTAAATAGACAGAGAAAATATAGTAAGTATACTCTGATTTTATTAGATTTTTCCTTTTTATTTTCGCATACATTTATTTTTTTCCTTTTATTCTCGCATAAAAATTTTTCCTTTTATTTTCTCATAAAATATGTGTGAAATATGTGGATTTTTTTCTTGTATGTATTAATTTGGAAAAAAAGAGTCATAATACGGTAGGTATTCGACTTCCAAATCGAATTCGGACTTCCATAGGAGCATCTCCGACAAAGGGTGAATATTGTTTTTTTAAGTGACACATAGGATTTTAGACCCCCGTTTGGCATGAATCCATCTCCACCAGTAGGGTCCTACAAAGTACGAGAGACCAATTACTATTTTTTTCTTCTTGTATGTATTAATTTAGAAAAAAAAGAGTCCTAATACGGTAGGTATTCGACTTCCAAATTGAATTCGGACTTCCATAGGAGCATCTCCGACAGAGGGTGAATCTTGTTTTTTTAAGTGACACATAGGATTTTAGACCCCCGTTTGGCATGAATCCATCTCCAACAGTAGGGTCCTACAAAGTATGAGGGACCAATTACTAAATATGAAGGTGTTCAAGAAAGTGTTATCTACACCTCCGGCTCCACCTCCACGTCATATTTTTCATTATATTTCTTAAAAAATTCTTTACTGTTGGAGATGATTTTTTAGATGTGAGGTCTTGTATTTACTCTATGTATAGACCCCATAAATAAAAGGACTAAATTAAAAAGCCACATAGGATTTTTTACACCTTATGTTGGAGATGCTCTAAAATTCCAAAAACGTTAAGTTGAGAAACTTTTAAACGAATTATACGTTGTCAAGTGTCCTCACCAAAATGCTCGTTTCATAAAACTCAAAGAAGACATGTTTCGACCAACAAGAAGCGAGGATTTCCTCACCGTTCAATGTGAAAGATTTATTTCTTTAGGCATTTAAGTCTTTAGATGGTGCATGGTGGGATGTATGCAACTAGTAGTAGTACTGTACCTATAAGAGCAAGTCTTATGGTGGAATCCATCCTATTCCAAGTGTGGAAAAATCATGGAATGTCAAGTCTAGCGGCTTCCAAATTGGTGTTTTTCATGAAAAACCCAAGCAGTGTTCCATGGTTTCGTGTAATGGTCCGTGGAATCCATGGTAGTGGTAATCAGATTAGCGTAAATCGCTATTCAGAATAGTGCACTAGATGACGAAAAGCGCTAATCAAAATAGCGCTCAACGCTAATCAAAATAGCACAAAGTGCTATTCAGAATAACACTTTTTTTTTATCCGTAGATTTAAATGAGACATTGGAAATCTAATGGCTGAAAAAATAGCGCTAATCTTAATAGCGTTTTGTGCTATTCTGAATAGCATTTTGTGCTATTATGATTAGCGTTTTTTTTAGCGCTATTCTGATTAGTGCTCAACGCAATTAAGATTAGCGTTTTTGTTGTTCCACCACTACACTTGCGCTTCCATCCACGATCCTAAATGCTGAGGTGGCGTGGAAGATGGAATATGGAACTCTTCCACCATAAGACTTGCTTTAATAGAGGTGGGTATGACAGTTCGGGAATGTAATAATACTGGTCTTTGTGTTTCTTTATTTTGTTTGTAGACTTTTTTTTTATTTCAAAAAATGTTTGTGACAACATTAAAACAGCCGGTCAATGCTATGGATTTATATTCTCTTTTTAGAGGACCCTCTCAATTGGCCCTAACAGCTTCCAAAATCACGAATACAAATTCCAAAATGATGGGGAATCATCGCTAACCTCCTCCATTACAATCCCACCTACTCTAGTATATTGTTGAACAAGATTTCAACCCGCTACGGAAGCAGGATTGAAAAACTGGGTGGGCTAAGATAACATTATGGGCTAAACATTAAATTCCTAGGAGGTCTATTATTATTTTCTCTCCAAAAATTACACAGGAAAAATTGATTTTTGGGTGATTTTTTAGGATTTTGGAGGTGGCTGGAGCACCCCTAATACCGTCCCTGACTTCAACTGGCGCTCAGTTTCCCTGACGCCTTCGGTTTTTTCAGGAATCATATTGGCTTACAATTTTGTGCAGAAACATACACGCTCGATTATAGGTAATGGTGCAAATACTTCCTTATTCTTTGATAATTGGTGTGGTGATTTCTCGATTGCGAAGAGGCTTGGAATCACTTACAAAGGCCCTAATGATTTTACGGCTAAGGTTAGTGATATTATTGTTGATGGTGCTTGGGTCATACCTAAAAAAACAAGGGATTTGATGTTACGTTGCAATATTGATGTTGAAAATTTGCCTCTTATTGCTGGTGGTGAAGATTATAAAATTTGGGATTTAGATAGCAAAGGTGTTTTTCAGTCAAGTCGGCTAATGCTGCAATTAAAGTGCCAGCGGAAGTTCTACCTAGTGCGGCTCTTTTACTAGGCAGGTTGTGCACCCTACTTTGAATGTACAATACTGGAAGATTTTGGAGAAGCAATGTTGTGCTAGTGAAGACAATATTATTAAGAAGACGGGTAGGAGCATGCCTACTATGTGTCGCTTGTGCAGGAAGAGTTGCGAATCTATTAGCCACATCACCTGGCATTGCAGAGTTGCTAGGAGGATTTGGGCTTGGGCGTCTGGAATTTTTAATCTGCAACCTAATGAAGATTTGGTGGCCTCTTACAAGGCTGCTAAGGGACGTAGCAGGATGATAAAGGATCTTTGGCTTGTTGCAAATCTCGCAATTGTCACGGAATTATGGAAGCTGCGAAACAAAGCTTATTTTGAAGGTATGGCAGTTCAATGGCTTGGTTTTAAAGGTAGAGTTTATCAGGTAATTCGTGATAACTCAATTAGAATAAAGGGCCATATGTACAACAATTTAGCAGATTTGCGCATTTTGAAATATTTCAAGGTGAGGCATAGATCATGCAAAACGTCTACTCCGATTGAGGTTAGTTGGTCTCCTCCTAATCATGATGAAATCATGATTTGTTGTGATGGCGCGTCATTTAGAAATCTAGGCCAAGGTGGTTCTGGTGTTACTTTTCGTGATGCCAACTCAGAAATGCTTGACGTTCTTTGTGTTGGCCTTGGCTGGCAAACAAATTATTATGCGGAAGTGTGTGCGGTTATTTATGGTGCGATGTTAGCCAAGAGATGGAATGTGAAGAATATTTGCATTCGTTCAGATTCAATGAGTTGCATCCAAGATTTTCAAAAGGGTGAGCTTCCTTGGAAGCTGGTGCAGAAGTGGAGAATGGCGAAGTCTTTTTACAACAACATTCGCTATATTCATAGCTATGGGGAAGTTAATTTCTCAGTTGATGCTTCGGCCAAGCAAGCATGTTTGCTGGCTGAAAATATTTTTGAGTTTTATGAGGGTAGGCCAGGTTTTATTCCGTCTGTGTAATGGCCTGAAAGGGTTTATTATCGCTTCAAATAGATTTTCTGGTGGATGGCCTCACGGCCAATCACTAAGAAAGCCTAGTCCCTGTACAGTTTTCGCTTTGTTAATTTTATTTGACCGAGTAAAAAAAAACTTCCTCCAATTTCAACCATAGAACAAACAAACATATATATTGTCATTATAGTTATCGGAGGATCACCACCATCGGAAGCTTACTTGAACATACTCACGAGCCAACAGGACAACCAAGGAAGGAATTAAGAATACCCAGAGCAAGTCAAACAAGTGAGTGACTAATGGAATTAATCGTCGACTAACAAACGGACTAGTGGCAACCAAAAGTCAATTTTTCTTGTTTTTCATGTGCATTTTCAACCTGGGATATGTTCATGTCCCCACAGATCAAACCAGAAATCAAAGTTTCAAGATGTTATCTAGTACTTGATCATCATTTATATTCATGTTTTAATCATCCCATGTTTTGATTTTTCCATGCAAAACAGGATAAGTTGATAATTTTTCCATGCAAAACAGGATAAGTTGATTTGTAGTTGGTTTGTTAAAGTTTGTTTGAGCAGCACATATCTCTGTGAAAATTGGATTCTTGACATGTACACTAATTCAAAACAAAAAAACAATGAAGGATCATTAGTTGGATATATGTACACTATATCCGAGATTCTCCTTTAAAGAATTTGAAATCGTACGATTGTTGTCTCTATTCTCCTTTAAAGAATAAAAAATCGTACAATTGTTGTCTCTCTTGATGGATCACTTGATGGATCACTGCTTTTATCCTCCTGCCAAAAGACAACAACCCTTCTTAACAACCATTTGAAGAAGGTCTATTTCATTTATTGAATTTTCTGAGTAAGCAAACAGTACATGTCTCACGGGTAAGAATACAGACAGATGATTCAAGCCTAGTTAGCAATTCGAAATACGGGATACGTACGGAACGGCGAACGTACGAGTAGTATATGGTTTCGTGAGAGTCAAATTCGGTCAAAGATGCGGTCAATGGTTCGTGATTCATCAGTAATTCGGAATGATATATGTACGTGTATAATTCGATTTATAAATATGAGTTCGGTATCGAAAATTTGGTACATACCCACAATAAATAATTAGTGTTTATGTGGAAAAAAGATAAACTTTTATGTGTATGAGTGAGTTTTATAGTGAAAAGATGAACTTATCCGTTGTATACAAAATATATACAAACATTAACAACAAACAATAAGTGGCCCCGTGGTTAGGTGTTGATTGAAGTAGGCCGAAGTCTCAACTTCGAATATCATATAATCCGCGTGTTGGGTGCGGGGTTGCAAACGTTCGCGATTGGTACGTAAAAGTTTGTGATCCGTAAAAATTTGCGAATTGTACGCGAATGATTCGTGAATTTACTAACTAGGGATCCAAGTAGTGTACGGAGAAGCTAGCACAAGTGACCTTCTTACTATTCTTAATGATGTCTTTTCTTCTAAGAAGAAAAAAAAAACCTAGCTATGCTGGCTAGGAATGTTTGGAGAAAGGCTGAGTTAAATAACCTAGATATGCTGGCTAGGAATGTTTGGAGAATTCTAGAAAATCCTGATTGTATGCTAGCCTGTTCTTAAAGCCAAATACTTTCCTAGAAATACCAAGTACATTGGTAGGTGCTCTTTGACTTGGAAGTGTTTGCATTCTATTAAAGAACTCATTAAGCCTTTCATCTCTTGGATAATTGGGGATGGTCAGTTCATTGACCCCTAGTGCAACAAAAGGATACCCACTTTGGGTTCTGCTACTCCAAACCCTTTAGTCCCACCAGACCCTAATATTAAAGTCTCTTATTTTATTGACCCTTCTACCAGAACTTGGAATATGTCTAGATTAAACACTCACTTTAATGATGCTTCTGTTAAGAAGATCATCACTATTCCTTAAAGCAGTTATACACTCCTGATAGGAGGGCTTGGGATCTTTCAAATAATGGCAAGTTTTCTTCAAAATCTGCCTACATGGGGCCCAGAGGTTTTAAGCCATCCCTTGTAAAAATCTTTCGATGCGTATTTGGAAAAATAGGGTTCCTTACAGAATCCAAGTCTTTACATGGAAAGCTGCTAGAAATGCTCTTCCTGCTAGAATTATTTTGCATACCAGAATGCCTATGCATAGTGTTGATTGTGCTAGATGCAATGATCCTCAAGAATCCATAATGCATGCTTTAGTTCTCTGTCCCTTTGCTATCCGTGTCTGGTTTCTCTCTGATTTTTGCATCAATACTCAATTTTTTCAAAATAAGTCTTTCATTGACTAGTTATTGTTTGGTTAACCGACCCTTTGTCTAGACTCCCTGATGAAGCTCAGTGTCTCTTTGTTACCACATTATGGTCTCTCTGGACTAGTAGAAATAACTTCATTTTCCAAAACCTGAAAGAAACTCATGTAACAGTCTTAGCTAGAGCTAGAGCTATGCTTCTAACCAGGAAACCGTGTTTTACTATTTCTCGTACTACTCATGTTAACCTATGTGATAAATGGATGCCCCCTCTTTTGGATGGATAAAGTGTAACACTGATGGTGCCTATGATGACATTTCTGGAGCAAATGGTGCAGGATATGTGATGAGGGATTTTTCAAGCAAAGCCTCTTTTTGTGCCTCCCTGATTTTTGAAGTAAAGTCTGTCGAAGAAGCTGAAGCTAGAGATATTTGGGCAGTCCTGAAGAAATCCTTGGAGCAACAGTTAATCCATATCATTTTCGAAAGTGATGCGATGACTTTCATTGATCAATTTTCAGCTGGCCTGTTTGATGGAGACTCGCGTACAGATGCTATTTTCAAGGACATTCAGTTTTTTTCTTCTAAATTAGTGGCTTGTATTTTTAGTTTTCAACCGCATGTTTGTAATTCTGTAGCTCATGAGTTAGATCAATGGGCAAAAACAAACAATGCCTCTATGTACTGGTACGTGCCTCCTGTTTGGTTATTGCCAACAGTTGAGGTGGGGGGATTTATCTATAAAAAAAATGATGTATTTTCTTGTAACATATCCATTGTATATAGGGCCATTTACACAATGGTCATACCTTTTGTAATTGGGTCATAAAATGATGATATTTTTGTAATTTGTTCACAAAATGGTCATACTTCCATTTGATTTAACACTTTTGAATAAAACGGTGTTATATTTTCTTAAAATACCCTCCTTCAATATATCTTTCCCATTTAACTAATTAGTTGAAGTGGTGGTGATGAAGCGGTGGTGGTGGTGGAAGTTTAAGAATCTTCACTAAACCTCAGAGGGGAAGCGGTGAACCCTTTAGATTAATGCGGTGTAATGAACAAGAATGCAGTGTAACGATCCTGAATGTGGTGTAATGTTGTGTAAACGACGACACCACCACCTACAAATAGCACCACCTTTAAAACAGTTACAATGGAGGAATGAGTAGAGAGGATACATAGGTAATTTCGTTAACATTTTTAACTGTGAGTCATCACTTAACTCTCTTTTTAACGGAAGTGTCACCATTTTGTTAATAGTTTGTAACAGTAGGATGCTTATGTGAATTGGATCCTAACACTAGGACTCTTTTTGTAGATCTTCCTTGTATACTTCACATTATACAAGTTTGGATCATTTATTTATAAGGATACTTCCGTAGAAGTAGCTTAATCTTCCAAAGGTTCTTCAATAGCATCACCAATACCATGCTCTTCTTGTACCACACTACTTTCAGAAACATCATCTATGTCCATGGATGACTTTTTATCGGCGTTGCTTGACCTGACATCGTCAATTTGTGTTGCATTTCTGACTTTGTGTAATTCATTCTCATTGAAAGTAATATATCTACTTATGATAACTTTGTGTCCCTCACAGTCCCAAAGCTTATACCCAAAGGCGTCACCTTAATAACCAATGAATATACATTTTTTTTCTTGAGCATTTATCTTAGACATCTCACGGGGACTAAGATGGACATAACCAACACAGTAAAAACTTTCAAATAAGAAATATTTACTTTTTTGCGGTCAAAACCTCCTATGGACCCATCAGTAAACACGTTTCACAGTGGCTCAGGCGTATCAACCTCCATCGGACTCGCCCCCAGGATGATTAGTGGTTGACTCTATGGGTTTGTTCAACAACTCTTCTTCTTCGGTAACCGTTTCTATGTCGTCCACAGGAAAGTCTGCTAACAGTACAGCAAGAGCATGTCCTTTTTTGCAGTTCTGGTTGCATACTTTATTTCATACACCCTTAGAAAATTTGACCATATGGCCAGTCGGATGGAATCATCAGCACGTTCCAGGATTCTCTTCAGCGGATATTCAGAGTAGACTACGATCTGTTTCCCTTGGAAATAAGGTTTGAGGCGACGAGATGCGTGCAGTAGTGCAAGTGCTATCTTTTCAATTTTTGTGTACCATGCTTCCGCCCTCATCAGAGATTTACTGATGAAGTAAACAGGTTTCTCATGTGGATCAGTAACGAATAACGCATTCACAACGCTCTTTGTTGCATCCAGGTAAACTCCGACAGGTTGTCCAGTTTTTGGAATCACCAATGCTGGGGAGTAGACAAATATTGCTTGATTTCGTCGAAATATCTTTCGCGCTCATCTGTGCACCCAAAGCTCACTGATATCTTCATAACATCAAAAAAGGGTTTGAATCGATCTGACGAGCGTGAGATGAAACGGTTGAAAGCTTTCAATCTCCCTGCTAGATTTTGGACCTTCTTTTTCGTCTTTAGGGATGGTGTATCCCTGATGGCTCCGATTTGTTCCGGATTTTCCTCGATTCCATTGTGGGTCATCAAGTATCTGAGGACCTTGTCTGAAGATAGCCCAAATGAACATTTTGTTGGATAGAGATTCATCCGACAATGCCTCAAAATATCAAATTTATTTTGTAGATCAAGCAAGTGGGACTCCTTTTGATCAGATTTTACTACCATATTGTCGATATGCACCTCCACTGTCTTCCCAATTAGGTCTTTGAACATATCGTCTATAAAATGTTGGTAGGTAGCTCCTGCATTGTTTAACCCGAACGACATCACAGTATAATAATAAACTCCCTTATCAGTCACAAAAGAAGTATGCTCCTGATCCTCTTCGAACAAAGGTATTTGACTATACCCTGAGAAACCGTCCACGAACGACAGTCTCCCGTATCCCGAAGTTGCATCCACCAAATCCTTTATCCACGGAAGTGGGTACGGATCGCTCGGGCATGCTTTATTCAAATAGGTAAAATCGATACAAACACGAATTTTTTCATTCTTCTTGGGAACATGAACGACATTAGACAGCCAGCGAGGATACTGGACTGGTCGATTAAGGCATGCCTCCAACAGCTTTTAGACTTCTGCAGCCACCTCATCTTCTTGCTTTAACCCATATTCCGAACCTTCTGACGAATTGGATGGAACTTCTCGTCGATGTTTAACCTGTGACATGTTATGCTTGGATCTATTCCTGGAATTTCAGCAAAAATCCATGCAAAAACGTCAACGTTTTCCCTTAACAGTGTAACCAAAAAATCTAGCTCGTGCGCGGGTAGATCTTCCCATACAAACGTGGTTTTGTGCTTTTCGTTCCCAATCCGGGCTTTAATTAGTTTTTCGACTATTAGAGAATCAGTCGCGTCCTCTCCCACATATAATTCTGGCGGGAGAGGGATCTGTAATTGTTATTTTTGTTCTACTCGCGGGATACGGCTCCCGCTAACTTCTGATTTTCGGTATTCGTCCATAGCATTCTCGTGACACTTGTGGGAGGCCATCTGGTCGCTTCTCACCTTCACGACTCCTTCAGATATAACGAACATTAGGAACTGGTGGTATGAGGATGTGACTGCAATGATCACATGCATCTAGTCTCGTCCTACGATTACATTATAGAGAGCTCGACAATTCAGCGGCAATAAGAAATTTCCCAAAACATACTTATTTGCTACTGCTATTGGCATCTTACCTTTCCAATCGCTTTCATTACATCGCCACTGAAGCCGATAATTTGTATTTTCGTCCTCCTCGATCAAGTCGTGTGAGAGATTCATAGATGAATAAACTCCTGAAAATATCACGCTCACAAAGATTCCCATATCTACTAGAATACGGTGTACTCGGAACATTCCTATCCAGGCTGATATAACGATAGCATCACTGTGGGGAGCGTAAACACCTCTCATGTCTGCTTCGTAGAGGAAAAAATTCCAGCATTTGGATGAGGAACCGATGAACTATGATCAAAACTACGAGCGATAGCAAGACTAAAGCTGACGTTACTCTGACCTCGAGCAATCTGCTGAACATATAACGATGGTCCGATGAAGTCCTTATCACTCGGAAGAAACTATATCGCGCATGTCTAAGTGATATATTTGACACTTTGCTATGTACATTTGTCACTTTATCATACCATAATGAATACAAAAATAGCAAATCATTGTGTTTGACATGTGTACACAAATATGCCTCAACAATATTAAGATTCATTGAATCTATGAAACAATGAAATGCTAGTACTATTTTCTTGCCGACGTCACTGTAGTGTAGTGGTAAAGTTATTGGGCGATGATACCAGTGACCTGAGTTCGAAACTCTCAAGCACCAAATTCTTTACCGATCAAAAAAAAAGGCAGTACTATTTTCTTGTCTTGGGAAAACAATGGACCCAAACTTCGTTTTGGGCCTTTTGGCTGCCTTAAGGGCACAACAAAATTTAGGGCCCGAGAGTTTCTTTACATGTTTTGGCTCTTCATTGGTTGTTCCATTTCTCAGTTCGGCTTCCTCAAAGCTTGGTTCTGCAGACAGGTACTAAGCTTCTTCCTCTTCTTGTAATTTCTCTCTCTCTATCTTAGAATCTCTTCTGTCTTCATCCTTCTTGACACAAGGGTAACTAGAAGAACCCTTAAACCCCATAAACCAGCTAGTTTTTCTATCCAATTTGTTACTTGGGGCATTATTTTCCTCGCTGATTTGACTTACCCAGGTTGTTAAATCCTCTTTGTTTTCGAGTGCCCAATGGATGATTCTGTTGTTTCTATATGTGATCATTATGGTTTATAGTTCATAAGATTATAGAGGCTGTTTTAAGAGAGAAAAATGGTCTTAGATTTCTGTAGTTTAAGAAACGTATTGTCTAATTGGTTGAATTGAATTGAATGCCTCAATGTACATAATTGTAAGGAGATTGGATCAGTAGTTATAAAATCACATTTTCAATCAATGGGTTTAAGCCGAATTTGATGTTTTTGTATTTGGTAAACTGTGCCCCTTATCTGAGAGCTATTGGTATCTCTTATTTATTTATTTATTTCTTCTTTTCACTGAAAGAACAAGATTTCCAGTCGCATGCCGCTCCTGTTTGTGTGTGATGTAAAGTCTGGGTATTGTGTTTAACTTAGAAACACTATTGCAAGTTTGTTCCTTTTAGTTGAGAATTGACATGATTCTCATTTGTGTTTTTCGTATCAAGGATCTTCTTTATTACTCTGGGAGCATTTCTTTTTATTTGAAGTGTGAAGTGTGATAGCTGTGCACAAATACTTTGTCGGGTGTGTTAAAACTCTGAATTCAGTTTCCCCTGTAAGCTGAATTTCAACACCGATGTAAAGCTGAATTTGAGTAACGATATAAGCAACCTTAACCAGCATAGTAGAGCATGGATTGGAATAGCCAGAAATTAAGATTGTGTTAGGCAGTCTCCGGTGGACAACACCATATAAGTTTCAAATCATGATATAAACACATACAGATGAAATTTCTAGACAGTAGTAGTCGATGTATCAATATATAAACACAAGGATGTTAACGAGAGTCAGTTTTTTCTTGTGTGGTTTGGTAATAATTATTCGGGTTTGAGCTGGACGCCTTACAATTCTAATGGGGTTTCAAAGTCCATAATGAATATATCTCATCTCATCAAAGAAACTACATTTACTAAAAGATTTTTTTTGTTGTTGAAGTCTTGAAGGTCTAATTTCTAATGTATCTCTTTTTGTTCTCTTTGTTTGTCATTTGTTTTCAAATGTTGACAATTACATTAGATATTGCATACTGTGATGATTTGTGAGATGCCGTAATTGTTTCATGAAGGAGACTGAGATTAAGGAAGCACACATTAGTCGCTTAAAGAAGCAACTGATTTGTGAGACCGTAACTGTTTCATGGATATTCTTATCTTAAAGCAATTGATGCGTTTTTATTCATGGAGTTTGAGTCTTACGATCGTGGTTTGTCGTCTATAAGGACAATGCTGTAGACTAGATTAGTAGTTTCATCCAAAGTTTGCTGTTTTGGTGAAGAACCAAATGTGGGTAGTTCGTGTATCGGTCAATTTTAATGTAAACCAACAATGTAGGACAGGTTGGTAGTTCAAGCATTGGTATATTTTTGTTGCTCCATCTTGAGATTCCATATCGCCTTTTAGATTAGAGAAAATATCTATGCGATTCGTATATTTTGTTTCTGATGTTCTGATTTTAGATTTTTCTTCTTCTTCAGATTTACCTCAGTCAAAGATGAATATAATGAGTAATCTTTCTTCAACTCTATGTAAAAGAGGGAATCTGAGAGAGCTAATTACTAATGTTTCCGTCTATAGTGGTCTCTCTGGTAGAACCGAGCTCTCATTATAAGTCACTGTTTAATTTCTAGTATTTTAATCAAATTTGTGGTGTCGCTGGTATCTAATAGTGTATCAAAACATTATAGATGTTACAGCAGGAGGAGGAGTAGCAAGCTTGATAATTAGGCGCTGGGCTACCAAAAAGGCTGCTGGATCCTCAAAGAATGGTCGCGATTCTAATCCCAAGAATTTGGGGGTAAAGAAATTTGGCGGGGAGGTAAGTGTTATTAAGCATCCTGTTCATTTAATTCTTTTATGCCATCAATTTTTCGAGCATCGTCCCCTTATCTGTTGAGTGATGATGAAGAATCTTCATGTGCAAAGTAATCATCTTTCTGAATAATGTCATTCAAACTTTGCCAACTCAAAACCTTACTGTTATCAGGGTGCAACCCTGGATGAGGTGTTTGAGACAGTGAGTGGAAAAAACCAAATCTAACACTACAATTTTTGAATTCTTCATATAAACTTGACACGACAATTGTTACAGTTTGATTTTAGTTTTAAGTTATTATTCTAATATTGTTAGACATGAGACACTGATTTAGAAGATAAAGGAAGGTCAATACCATTTTTTCCTATTACAGACCATGCATAAACAAAATCAGACATAATCATGTACAAGTACTCGCTGTAGTGTCTTAGTGGTGGTCAATTGGTCATGACTGTCCACACGTTGACATGGTCAAATTGTAGAGTGTTTTTTTACATAGATGTGTTTACTGATGATACTTGCAAATTGGTTTTGTGCAGAGAGTAATTCCTGGAAACATCATAGTACGTCAGCGGGGCACAAGGTTTCATCCTGGGAACTATGTTGGAATCGGGAAGGATCACACCTTGTTTGCACTGAAAGAAGGTAATGTTAAATTTGAGCGTCATAAGCTGAGTGGCCGTAAGTGGGTCCACGTCGAGCCCAAAGATGGCCATGTACTTCACCCTGTCTATACCAATAATGCCAAAGAAGGTCATGTTATCTATGCTGATAAAACCCCTGTTGTACTCAAAACAGCCAAGGCTTAGGAATTAACATTTAGAAAACAACATTGAATTCTTCTAATCCCTGTTCCCATAGAGGATTTTGGAGTGCTGTTCACTGCCTCTTTTATTTTACAGTTTCAGGGTTTATTTTATGCAGTTGGATAAATTTCAGGCTGTACTTTATTACTGTTGTGTTTAATTTCTCTTTCTGTTTTTATTATTTGTTATTTGAGGATAGTCACAGAAGTAGTTTTGTCTCTGAATATGCCATCAGAATTGGAAAAGTAAAGAACGTCTAACTACGTATATGTCTGCTTGTCTATTAGGATTGGTGAGCACCTCTGATATAATCGTCTAACATCACTAGTAGGGACTCTATTAGAAACAAAACATGAAATTGGTTTAGATGTGCACAGATTTTGTATGCCAATGGCTTTCTTTTGACAAACTAGCTCTAGCCAACACTGCCTTTAGTTTACTGCAAGTTGTTGCTGCTTGAAACATAATGGTAAAAGAAGTCATCCAATCTCATCATCCTTTTGTCATCAAATCCTGATGATGTACTAGTCTAATTTTGGATTGTTTCATTCATGAATCATGATATATGGTTAGAGTTGGACTATGAGTGGGGAATGGGTCTCCTCAAGTCTAAACTCTAAAGTAGTAGTAGTTGTGGATGTGTCGTCTTTCCCAATATCAAGCTCAAACAATGAATAACAATTTATCATTTTGATTGATCATTTTTTTTTCTTCAAAATGGTCAGCGCAAAAACTCAGAAGTAATGACCTCAAACCAATCTTTCTGTATACCACAAAAGAGTTAACATTTTTCTAGTTGTACCGTCGTCGTAGTGCTCGACTCTAACTCAACTTATTAAAGACCTAACAAATTTCGAATGATGATGAAATGGAGCAATTTTTCTGAGCTTAACAAAACTTGATCTACCTTAAGAATTTATGGTACGGAAAGATTGGACAAATTATTTGATCAAAGTTTGTAAAATTTAATTTCTTTGATAATGCAAACGACAAAAAGTGGTGAACCTTTGTAGACCCGAATAGACTAGCACTGACCGGAGGAAATAAGTACTGGAAATTAGATGCACGACTCTATTATTAAACATGATTTTACTGTTACTTACAATGATGATGTGCAATCCGACTAACAAATGTCGTAAATTTCTGGTCGGCTACAAACAACCGAAAACATCACTTTGATTCTTCTTTTTGACCAAGTAACCTCATAAGTCAACTCAGTACTGTAGAGATCAGTGAAGGTTACAAGTGTGACCATACGAGATTCACTGAATGTAAAATATTCTTTTGCAAATCGATCAAAGATTCAAATAATATTCTTCAAAGGAAAGAACGGAATATGATGGTGTGGTAACACCAGTAACTTAAGTTCGAAACTGGGCGGTATCAAATTAGTTTCCGTATTTTAATTCAGCCAACCGTTAATTTCCTCGTACCAAACGTGCTTTCCGGATGACAAAGTGAGTTACAAAATGGTTGTAAGGCGATTCATTTTGCATGAATAATGACAGATTAACAGTCCTCTATCTGAGTTAGCGTGTGTTAAACTACTACCACTTCTTCTTGCTCAATTATAGGAATCGGGCAGAGGTTTATTCCATTGCTAGATTTGTAGTATCTGTATTCAATTCGCTACAAAGTTCGTACTCACCACCGATAGCAAAATTAAAAAAAGTGCAATGAGAATTGACAGTACGTGTCTAGAAACAAAACCCTAGAAACTAACGAGTGGACACAAGAGGAGAATGTGGTCTCCCCGACACCTAGCCAAACCATACGACAAATAAACACTCTCATCACATGACGCTTTTATTTCTCAGCGGCACACTACATATCAAAGGATCCAATCTCTCTCTAGCTTGGACCCCATGATTACTGTACTTAACTAACGACCTTATAAGAAGAGTGAGAACTGGGACCCACGAAGATCATTGTAACGTGGACTTTTGGACCCTAATGGTGTCGTGTAATTACCCTCCTCCATGGCTCACACTCGCATGAGAGTTTGGTGCTTACGCTAACAGCGCGTTTGGATACACATCCATAAGTTACTTTTTGATTTCTAGAAGTCGAAAAATCAGAAGTCAGTTTGGCAATAATTTTTCAGAACGATTTCTAAAAACAGAAAAATCAACTCTTAATGAAGCAAAATAGTTTTGCTTCTGACTTCTGCTTCTAACTTCTATTTCTGGAGAAGCAGAAGCCACAAACAAATTTGTATCCAAACACACTATAAGTCTTACGGAATAACCTTATAAGTTTTATGTCAATTCTAATTTAGAACTTAGATATGCTGAATCATTTCTCGTGGTCGCGCTGAATGGAACAACGTAACCATTTCAGCCATCGTATAAAAAAATAAATCAATTTGCGCTGAACCAAACAGCGGAAAGGGGATTTTCTCCGTGCTGAACCGTTCAACAAAACTATCTCACTACTAGTTTACATGCGACTGCGAGATATATCTAGAGAGAGAGAAATAGTGTTAAAAAATAAGCAACGTTTTTTTTCCTAATCTGCAACGCTTTTTGTCTAATCTAACGGCCAAATCTAGCTCATAGAACTTAGTAAAACTGGGAGTACGGGCCTAGCTTAGTTCTTCACTTCCACCTTGGCTGTTTGGATCTAACTCGGCGTGTGGCTTGATCCGAATCGACTGCTAGATCATTTGATATTTGGTTGGAGGTTTGACTCTTTTACTGGATTCAAAAATTTGTGTAACGTTACTTTTCATAAATGATTTTTGAGTCACCGATACAAATATAATATTGTGGTAAAATTATTTGGTGACGATATCTGTGACGTGAGTTCGGGATCCACCAATATTATATTCTTTACCAATCAGAATAAAGATAATCTTTTTTGAGTCAAATACAATACGTCAAGGTTAAACAAGTCGGTTAAGTCAGAAAAAATCGAGAAAAAAACAACAACCTATTTTTGTTGACCCTAATTGCCATCTTATTTTTTAAAAGAACTTGAACACTCTTTTTAAATTATATTAACATAAACTTACATATTGCTAATTCGTGTTTACAAGGTAAATATCCATTCGAGACGAGACAAAATATAAAACTGTATCGTAATTAAGTTTTAATTAAAAAAAAGAAAATTGTTTATTATTTATCATAAAACGGGGTGAAAGCCCGGACATTCCTGTTATAACACGTAACAATGCTAGGTGAGATTGGTGAAAAAATAAACTTTGCATGCAAATTCTTATAACATAACATAAATATATATGAAAATAACGGTACTTCACCCATTATATCGCCTTAACAAAACAATGCATCAGTGAAACGTTAATTTTCACCAATTATATTAGTAATTGCCGAAAAATGTGAGATTTGTGCAAAATTAATATTTCACTAGTGATAGGTCACAAAAATTGTTATTAGTTTGCACGAGATTTTGGATCGTAGGAAATACTCTAGAACAACGATCAAACATATTATTGACAAGCACATAACATAAACTAGAAACTTAACAGTTTGTTTTGTAAAAGTCATAATAAATCATAAACAACTCCAAGTCAAATAAGATTTGTCATGTTTGAAACGTAACAAATAGAAGCATGTATACACATATATAAAAAGAACTAGTTCATTATTGCATGGGGGTATTTGGTACCCATAACGACATTTAGAATGGTCTAGTGAATAAAAGTTGGGATTGCCTGCTCCCAGATTATTGTCGTGTGATTTCCCGCCTGTCTTTTGTCTGCTGCTAATCCGTGAGTCCGTCTGCCGCTTGGTTTGATTCTCTGTGATTGTGATGTATATCACATATAGGAATTTGTGGCATCATCTATTTTATTTCAACAATCATTCTTGAAGTGTACCAAGGAGCCTCAGTTGATGATTTAATAAATCACATGAGGTTTTTTGAGTCCGTCTCAAACAACATTTGTGGCACTGTCTCTCCGTTTATGTTCTGGTGGTCATTAAAATTTCTCATGTCTCTTTGGCGCAGTGGTTATTCACAGAGGTTACGCTAGCACCATCACAGTTGTGACATTCGAATCCCCACAAATGAATCTTGCTCATGTCGTTCCTCGGCGAACCTTAACAACCCCATCAGGATTTATTTTTATCCAGCTCAATTCCGGATTAGTCCAGCCTATTGATATAGTTGTTGATGTTCTGATGTTGCTTGTTGTAATCCTTAAAGGGCGCTTTGCTTGGGAGCACTAGAGGTATTATCTTTTTTACCCATTCAAATTATTGTTGCTAAAGTAAGGCTCTCGCTAAGATATCCTGATGGGGAGAGTGAGTTTGTTTGGATACCAGTTCATTTCTGGTCGTCCAAAGAAATGTTTACTTTCTCCAAAGATATTAAAGTCTAAAAAACAAGGTTTCACCTATTTGCCATCCACATTTTTCCTATTTGCCACCCACATAAATTGCCACCTCCACTTATCCTACTCACCTCCCATATAGATTTTAGAGTATCCTAAAGACTATCTTTTGACTTTTTGTTTACACCCAACAATTATACCACCCAATAACTAAAAAAACCTAAATTCCCATATTTTGTTATCAGAAAATAATAATATAAAAAAACAGAGGAAAGAGGGCTCCGTACTGATGGTTGTAACAAGCTGGAGTTATCAGTCGCTGAAATGGCGATGACTAAAATCCATACATCACGTGGTTTCCAAATTAAAGAACACTTTAGGTATTACTAATGCACAAATAAATAAATTAAAAAGGGAAATAATCGATCTTTGGTGCACCATAATTAAAGAAACTCTAACCTAGTGTGGACACACGAACTACGCGGGGTCCGAATGCCCGCAATCAATTGTTAAAGTCTAAAGAGATTAAGATGGTGATACCCTGATGTGGGTTCATTGGCTCAAAACCCACGGGTTTATCATGGCCTCCTCCAACTTCCCCGTGCGTAGCGTTTCTGCATGGGGTACAAATATAAAAGGAAAGCAACATATATAAGCAAATGCATGCGGAACTAAATGAATGTAAAGTGCTGAAATGTAAATAAGACCAAGGTTTACGTGGTTCAGCACTAAGGCCTACATCCACGGGGTTTGTTGTTCTACTATCTTATTCACGGTTACACGAATAGTTGAATGACTTGGGGTTTACATATTTCTCTCCACTATGGGATTCCTTACCTTTGCTATTCTCTCTCTCTCTCTCTCCTGATGTTTTTTCGATCCCCTTCCCCCTTTGTGGAGATTGGGTATTTATAAGGTAGGAAAGTGGGACCCATCTCTGAAGACCGTTGGAACCTTATCTTCTAGTGTCTTGTGTCCATCACGCAGAGGTCTGCGTTTCCCCCTCGATCCCGCGGAGGCATCTTCGCTCGTTCCATAGGTCGGTCGACACGTGCACTGCTCAGAGTGTTTAATGCGGGTGGTTGAGGGGTCTGCTCGTGTCAGACAAGTGTCTTCTGCCCCTGTCAGTCCGTGTCAGCTGACTTTCTCTCCACCGTTGATCTTAGCTCCTCTTCTGGGGATGAGATAAAGCAACTCCTAGGGGTTTATTTGGTGCTTCGCGACGCATCGTGTTTTGATGTCTTGGCTTGCATGCTTTCCACGTACCTTTCTGTATACACGTGTCCGATATTGAGATATATGTGTACACAATTTGCCCCTTTTCTTCAGGCTTAACTGACTAATGGGTGCCTTGAAGAAAAACTATCGTCGCACATTCTTCTCACTCCTAATAACTTCTCCTAGATACTTGGGCACGTCTTTTATTCGTGCATTAACTGCTTATGTAACGGGCACGTTTTTCTATTTCTCCCTTAATTTCCTCTTTTCTTTCGGGTATTTTAAGGATAGAGAGGAAATTTAATTTCATTCTTCCTAAACACTCTCTCAGTTCATTCTTCCTTTAAGTTTCCTGCCTTCCTTCATTAAACCTGTGACCTTAAATTCTTTGTCAGTCTTCATTGCACCTGTGATCTTAAATTCTGCCAGTCTTTATTGCACCTGGGATCTTCCCTTGTTCGTTTCTTCTACTTGCTGTTTTTGCCGGTGAGTTTTTCTTTTCTTGATTTCACTGTTTTATGCCGTGTTGATTTGTGAATTTTCTGCTATTGTTGTTCCTTGTTTGTGATGAAGAACTTTTTCTGATGCTTGCATACTAGTTTGCCCCTGTTCTTCATCTTAAATTAAGGCAGCCATTACTTCGAGGGTGGAGTATTGAGATTGTATCCTAATTTTAGGGTTGCTATGTTATCGGGGTTGTATTGCTATGAATGTGTTTTTTGATTTTTGGTTACTGTGTGTAACCTGTTCTTGATTTTATTCTTTCCGCAGCCATGTCTGACCGTCCGCGGCCTACTTATGAGACTCCTGATTCTAGGTTGTCGAGATCTCCTCAGCGTCGAGAGTCTCAAGATGATGTTCGTCGGAGTCGAGTTTCTTCCGGAGCGAGAGCCTCGTCTTCTCGGGAAGAGATTCCTCCGATAATTCCGTCTGGCTCACGAAGAGTCTTTAATCACTCAATGGTGCGTCCTCGTGAAGAGACTCGAAGTACGCAGGCTCCTCCCCGCGCTGTTGCTTTTGACGTTCCTCCTTTACGTTCGTTAGTGCCCGAGCCTCATCTACGGTCTTCTCCAACTTTTAAAGGGAAGAATACAAAGGGCGTAGCTCCTGCGGCTGGATCTTCAAAGAATCCCCCCGTGAAGAGAAAAGCGTCTGAAGCGTTTGTTAGTTCATCCGGCCCCGCCGAGGAGGAAGAGGCTGCTCCCTTGATACGCAGTGTTTCTGTTAGCAGGAGAAAAGTAACCTTCAAGCATATCGATCTTGAAATATTCAAGGAGAAGCATGAGCTCCAAGCCTTCGGGGTTCGTTTTTATGCCCCTGAGGATGATATTACGTATGAGATGATCTCTAAGTACAAATTCGATGAATTTCACTTGTTAACGACGGTTGGGGCCTTCGAGGCTGGTCTGATGCTGCCGTTGTACAAATCGGGTGATTCCTTCTACTACGACGTGCTCGCTAGTCGTGAGGGTTCTTCCACAAATACTCATAGCCGTTCCGTATCCCAATTATCGGGGAATTATCTCCGCGCCCTGAAGGAATGCTATCTGCGGAGTAAGGGGGAAACGTCGATGACCTGCTACGTCCCCAATCCCTTGGAGAAGGAATGGTACACTCCTGAAAATTTCAATAACTCCTTCGGTGATTACGTCAATAGCAGGAATCGCAAGCCGTGGAGTGTCAGCCTTCGGAATCTTCCTGCTCCTCGAGGCGAGATTCGTCTGTTAAATGAGGTCAGTGATGCCAAGCTGAAGTATGTTCCTGGCACGGAGGCGTCCAATCGTCGGAAACTCTTCCCCGCGCGAGAAAGGATCAAGCGCGATCATGACTACGAGTGGCACGCCACTGTCATTGAGATAGTAGGTCCGTGGGCTTACGGTTGGATTCCCGGTTCCCGCGGATGACGGCCAACCGAGAATAGTAAGCCGCGCGAATCTCCTCCCGCTCGCTATGGAGATTTCTGCCCCTGGCGTCTGAACTTTGCGGGCATGAATTTTCCTTATGCCATGGATGTCGTAGAGGGAGACGAGGAGGATGGTTCCGGTGCTATACTCCCATCGAAGAATATCTCAGCTGCTCAGGTACGCAGATTCTAGTTGTGTTTCGTTTTTATAACTTCCATCGGACGGGAAGAATAATTCCTTTGTGGTGTCGGTTTTAGGTATTGAAGAAGAAAAAGATTAGGCCGAAGCAGTCTTCTACTATGGTGGTGGGCGAGGTTGAGGCCCAAGAAGAAGTTACTAGTCCTGTGAACGAAGAGTTTGCTGAGGACGAGATTACAGATGGGGAGGAACGTACTGGTACCTCCCCTATCAATGCCGAAGAAGAGGTCTTCGCTGGTCTCGTCGGTGATGAAGGAAGGAACAAGGGTGTAGTGGCAGATGATGTTGTCATCGAGGATGTTTCCGTCCCTGCTGGTGATGTCATGGATACCCTCCCCACTTCTCAAGAATTTTCTTTCGATCGGATGTATTCCACGGGGGAGTTCTTTGACGAAGCCCTCGATTTTCCCGAGGACTTCTCTTTACTTTCCCCTAATGACGATTGGGATGTTCTTGGTGGTGATGGTAATGGTGATGCTGCTGTAGAAGGTGTTGGTGCGGAGGAGCCTGTTGTGCATGTAGGCGCGGGAGAACATGCCAACGTTCATGCTGAGGGGGTCGAGTCGGTCAAAGGAAAATCTGTTGTTGACGCGCCCGCCGATAGTCTTCCCCAGTCGCCGATGTCTGAGGGTGAGGATGCCATCATGAGTTGGTTTAAGGAGAAGAATCTTTTGTTTGTCTCTCATCCTGCTCCTGTGGTTGTTGGGGAAAAGGAATCAACCGCGTATACCCGTCGCATGATGGAGATGTCTTCGGAGGCGCAGGTGTCTGAAGCCTGGGGAAAAAGGTTGATCGTTCCCGAAGCTACCCTCGTGCCGGAGCCTCCTACTTCTGTTGCCGATATGATGGCTATTGCCGACGGGTACCAATATGGCTTCCCGCAACAGCGTGTGCTGGAGGTAAATTTTCGTACATGCTTGTTCGTGAGAATAGGACGCTTCGGTTGAATAATGTTTTGTCATTTTGATGTGTAGATGATGAGGAGCGAGCATTGCAACCACGTGCTATATCAGTTCTTTAAAGAAAAATCTCTGAAGCTCGAGGCTAAGCTTCGTCATCGGGAAAATGAATTATCTGCGGCGGAGGTGGAAATAGAAGAGCTGAAGAAAAGCCTTAAGGAGAAAGAAAAACTGGGTGAAGCAGAGGCTGATCTTCGTTCAGAACTTATTGCAGTGCGCGCTGAGTTAGAGCAAACTCGTAGCCAAGTTTCCACTTTCACAGGTTTGGTTCTTTTCCCTCGCCGTATGTCGTCATTCTTTTATCTCTTAGTTGTTCTGTCTGAGTCTCCCCACCCTATGTCCAGTGGGTGGCATCCCCGAGCTGGTATGGCTTCGAAACGAAAGAGCTCGGCAAAAATCTCGTATTAGAGATTTGGTTGAGAAGATTAAGAGTGAGGCTAGGAAATGGGATGCTCGGGCTGAAGTATGGCGCGCGCGGCATGTTCAGATGGTCGACATGCAAAATCTGTACAACCATGATCGTGCTTTATTTAATGGCACACTGCTGTGGACCAGTGATAATCTGCGGGAAGCCCGCGAGCGTACTTCCTTGTTGGAATCTAGGATTCAGCTATTGGAAGAAGAATTACAGACGGCGCGGTCCATTCCTCTTTCAGGGGTCCAAGATAATATGCTTGGTCTTGCCAGGGAACGAGATGATGCTCGTGCTGAAGTCTATGCTCTCAGCAATGCTCTTTCCGCGTCTTGTGCCGATGTAGCCCGTCTTGCTGAGTCTGAGAGGAATCTTGAAGTGTGCATGTATAGACTCAGCAAAGGGGTCTCAGAGATAAATAAAGAGGTCGACCACCTTCGTCATGTGGACTCGATGAAGCAGGTAGAATTAGATGCCTGTCAATTTACTCTCACCAACCTTCAACTAGACTATAAGAAATTATCCGCGGAATATGATCATCTTGATGAAGCGCGAGATGCGGTTGTTAATGAATATGAAGAGGCTTCGGCTTGTGTCGAAGGTATAATCCCAATTCATCGAGTGTGATCTTGTTTGTTTTCTACGCTAACTCCGTGGTGTTGTCTTTTTCAGGGCTCGAGGAACGCCTTCGCGTCACAAATGAAGAACTTGAAAAGGCTCAATCTTCCTTAGCACAGCAAGAGGAACAAACCAATCACTTCAAGAATTTAGCAGCCACCCGCGAGGAGGCCGTTGGTGCTGCTTCCAGAGAAGTGAATCGGCTATCCTCGTTATTATCCCAAGCCCAACAGCGGACCACAGTTATTAAACATAAGGCTCGTTGTCAATTGGCTGAGGAGACGAACAAGATGCTGGAGAGGATAGAGCTTGGCCTAAGGAATGAACATGGTCTCGTGAAGAACTACCCTCGTCGTCCCGTTCCTGCTGCATTGCCCAGCTCCTCGGGCCCCTCTTCTGGTGGGAGCGTCCCATCAAGTCTTCGGAAAAATCCTGACGACGGGACCGCCACCTAGGTAGAGATGGCAGCGTTCTGTAGGGTCCGCGGCATAATTGTGCTTTTTGTAACGATGTAAAAGGAATGTTTTTTGATTGTGTATCCTTGGCTTTGGCCGTTCACTTCTTGTAATCACCCTTTATGAAATGAATCCTCTTCTTGATATACCTACAATGTTTTTGTATTTTAAGTTTGTGAAAAATCAAAACAAAAGTTAAGTGTTTTTGAGTGCGATACGAAAGGAAGGTACCTTCGTGATCGTCTTGAGACCTGTCACCCCGCTGGCAAATCCTGGGCCAGAGGATTCCCAGACGGTGGGGTCCGGGGCAACGTTCTAGGATATGGGGCGTAAAATATGTACGCACCCATTCCGTCGACCCGTTGCCTTAAGATTGGTTGGGTATCTCTTTCTGCTGGGTGCCTTCCCCCTGGTCCTACACTTATGGATACTGATGGGGGAGCCCTGAGAGATTGTAGATTAACTACTTTCCCCAATATTGTAGGTAGATTCCACAGACTTGATAATTTGAAAGCTTGTTTAATTGATAAGTTGAGGTCTGCAATTCCTCTTCCAGAGATAGAAACATGTTGGGCGGGGAGGCTCCTTTCTTCTTCTGGTATATTCCCAGCAGATTCAAATCTGCGTTGCTTCTATGGGAAGTATGGTTTGAGCCATTTAGCATTCCAAGGATGCCGGAGGACCTCACCTTTTAGATTACGAAGGTAGTAAGAACCATTACCCGCAATGTCGTGGATCATAAACGGTCCTCCCCATGTAGGTGCTAACTTTCCCCATTTCTTTTCTTGCTGATATCGTGGGATTGTTCTCAACACATACTGTCCCTCTACAAAATTTCGTAGCTTTACCTTTTTGTTGTACTCCCTTGCTAGTCTTCGTTGAAATTTTCCATCTTTTGCAATGCTACTTCCCTTCTTCCCTCCAAGTCGTCCAACCTTTCTAACATCATATCTGTTGTTAGGTTTTTCTCCCAGGCTTCAGTCTTCGTGGTTGGCATGAGGATTTCTGTAGGTATGACTGCTTCAGCTCCATAAGTAAGAAGAAACGGGGATTCCCCGGTAGAGGATCTTCGTGTTGTCCTGTATGCCCATAAGACATTGTGCAGTTGTTCGCACCATCTTCCCTTATGCTCGTCTAATTGTTTTTTGAGTATAAGGGCGAGGGTCTTGTTGGTAGCTTCCGCTTGTCCGTTGCTTTAAGGGTATAAGGGGGTGGACTTGTTCTTTCTTATTTTAAAGGTGTCGAAGAGCATGTCTATATTTTTTCCCTGTAATTGCTTGCCGTTATCAGACACAATTTCAGCAGGTATACCAAATCTGCAAATGATGTTCTGGAATATGAAAGTGAACACATCCGCGTCTCTGATCCTGGCCAAGGCCTTAGCCTCCACCCATTTACTGAAGTAGTCCGTGGCTACTATCAAAAATCGTCTCTTCCTGGATCCTTCGATGAAAGGCCCGACGATGTCTACTCCCCATTTTGCAAATGGCCACGGGCTATCGACAGAGTTTAACAATGTTGTCGGCGCGTGGATTTTTTTCGCGAAGCGCTGACATTCTTCGCATCGTCGGGACATCCTCGCAGCATCTTGTATCATGGTCGGCCAGTAATATCCTTGCGTTTTTGCCTTGTCAGCTAGTGATCTCATACCGCTATGATTCCCTGCGTCACCATAATGGATATCCGTTAGAATTCGATGCCCTTCTTTTCGGGATAAGCAGCGTAGTAATGGTCCGAGGAAAGATTTTCTATATAGGACCCCGTCCCGAAGATCGTATCTTCCCACTTTGGAGAGCGTCTTTCTAGCTTGCTTCCGATCCGCAGGTAGGCTTCCTTTGTCGAGGAATGCATGTATTGTCACCCTCCAGTCATCTTCATTGCTGAAATCTTCGTCTTGATTTGCTTTTGACAAGATTTCTTCATCAAAGTCGTTATGGATGTCTTCTCCTACTTGGTCTTCAATATATTCTTCCATCGTATCTTGATTGGTAGCGAAGGAGAATTGAGATGCAATCGAAGGCTCGTATACCCTTGCTATTTTAATACCTTCGGCATTTTTATCCCTCAACATGGATGATATGTATGCTAGGGCATCCGCATGCCTGAGGTCCCTTCTGCATAAATGCCGGAACTTAATGTTCGGGATTTGTGAAGCCAATGTTTGGACCAATGCCATGTAAGCTGAAAGGGTGTCATCGTACACATTATATTCGAGCGCGATTTGCCGTATGACCAGCTGCGAATCACTTGTCAGCCTTACATCGGTTACCCCCATCTCTATTATTATACGTAGGGCATGTATGACAGCTTCGTATTCAACAATGTTATTGGTATGCTCTTTGAATTCCAATCTAAGTGCCTGTATGATCCTTTCTCCAGTTGGGGTGATGATGACAATACCTATTCCTGCCCCTTCCTTATTTTTAGATCCGTCGACGAAGACTTCCCATTGTCTATGACTCGTAGGTTCGAGGATATCCATTGGATCCTTGATTGCTTCCTCGGCTTCTGGTATTCCCTTGATCTCTTCGTCGTTGTCTAGAGGGAGGTCTGCTAAGAAATCTGCCAGAACTTGGGACTTCTGAGAATGTTGAATTTCATGAATGATGTTGAATTGGTCCAGATGGGTGTTCCATTTGGCTATTCGGCCCACTTTTCCTGTGCTTTTGAGGACTGCTTCCAATGGTGCTCTGCATGGTACCCTGACGAAGTGAGTTAGGAAGTAGGTTCTCAGTTTTTGGGTAGCCCATACCAGTGCGAGGATGAGTTGTTCAATCTTAGTATAATTTCTTTCCGCGGGATTGAGTGTCTTGCTGACGTAATAGATAGGCTGTTCTATCTTTGTATTGGTTTTGACTAATACCGCGCTGACTGCGTCCTCCGTTACTGCTATGTACAGTGCCAAAACTTCGTCAGGGTCAGGTTTCTGCAGGATAGGGATCGAAGCTAGATGTTCTTTGATCTTTTGGAATGCTTCCTCGCAATCGGCGGTCCATTCGAACCTGCTCCCTTTCTTAAGAATATTGAAGAAATGTTTGCACTTGTCCGAAGACCGTGCAATAGATCTGCCTAACGCTGCTATGGACCCATTGAGCTTCTGCACTTCCTTTAGATTCTTTGGTGACGGCATCTCTACTATGGCTTGAATCTTAGCTGGGTCTACCTCGATGCCCCTTTTCGTCACCAGATAACCGAGGAACTTCCCTGAGGTGACACCGAAAGTACATTTCTCCGGATTTACTTTCATGTGATGCTGTCTCATTGCATTGAAAATATTCCTCAGGTCCTGGTGGTGATTTTTACGCAGCTTGCTTTTGACGAGCATGTCGTCCACGTAGACTTCTAGGGTTCCTCCAATCCATGGTTTGAAGATAGCATCGACTATCCTTTGGTATGTTGCCCCTGCGTTTCGGAGCCCGAAAGGCATTCTGGTATAGCAATAAAGGCCATGTGGTGTATAGAATGCTGTGTGTTGCTGATCTTCTTCTGCCAGGGCTACTTGGTTGTAACCAGAGTATCCGTCCATAAACGACAGCTCCTCGTACCCTTCAACTGCTTCAACCAGTTGATCTATGCTCGGCAGGGGATAGCTGTCCTTTGGACACGCCTTGTTGAGATTGGTAAAGTCGATGCATATTCTAACCCCTCCATTTTTCTTAGGAACAATGACCATGTTGGATATCCAGGTAGGATACTTGACTTCCTTGATAAATCCTGCGTCTAGTAGCTTCCGAAGTTCTGTTTCTACCGCCTCATGATATTCTGGAGCCACTTTTCGTATTTTCTGCCTGAACGGGGGTGTGCCCTGTTTGATGCGTAGTTCATGTTGGATTACTTTTGGGTCGATCCCTGGCATATCTCCTAACTTCCAGGCGAACACATCCGCATATTCCTTAAGTAATTTGGTTAAGGAATGTTCTCTCCCTTCGCCCATGATGGTCCCGATTTTGACCCTCTTCGGGTCTTCTTCCGTTCCTATGTTGATTTCCTTAGTGGGTTCCACGGGTGTGAACATAGGCCTTGGGTTTCCGAGGACTGGGGCGCTCTTTAATTGCTATTTGGCGTGTTTCTGCTCTTTGTTGATTGTTGAGGTACTTGTTTCCGAGCCTCGGACATTACCCTCTTTCGTCAAGCCTTTTCCTGTGGTTTCCTTAAGGAATAGTTCTACGGCTTTCTCTTGCGTGGTTTCTTGATTTCTTACTCTTCGGATTTTTCGCTGTTCTTCTTGCTCGTTGTTGATATGATCCTGAGTGGCCTGGCATTCTCGTGTAGCGATTCGATCTCCCTTGATCTCCATAATTCCCTCAGGTGTTGGAAATCTGAGGTACTGGTGGTATGTTGCCGCAACTCCTTTGAGCTTGTGTACCCACTGTCGTCCAATAATGGCGTTGTAGGGGGAAGGGGTATCCACCACACTGAATCGGGTATCCAGTTTCATGGGCCCTGTTGGGGCTAGAAATGTAGTCCTAAAAATTCTACTGCAAGTGCACAGTGTCGGCAAGCAACACAGGGCAAGCACAGGTCAGTTCCACAGGGACAAGGGGGAGCAAGTGTGATCTTTCTTATTGTGACATTAAACAGAACTAATCATTAGCATTCAACAGAACTAATCATTAGCAGTTATTAACTTCCCAATCATTACACAGAATTAGCATTTATTAAACAGAAGTAACAGAACAAGCATTAAATTTCCACTGACAGTTATTAACATTCAATGCATTGACTTCAGGTTAGCATCAAATTCAACACAGTCTTTATTCCTGAAGCATTAATCACTAACTACTAATCATTTACATTAACTGAATCATTAACATTAACATTTATTTCTGGAAAACTAATCATTAATCATTGATACCAATCATTCACATTAACTGAATAGCTGATTTAGAGGCAGAACATTACACTAATTCAATCATTGAGATTGAAGCAAGGTTACAAAGATAACTGAAGTGAACAAGCAAATGATGAGGGGAAAATTTCTGAACAGTAATAAGGATATGGTGAATCAGATGAATGGAAACTAGGGTTGAGAATTCACCTCTCAGCCCATACTAGCATGTGAACCAATGAACTACTTTAGTTTCTTTGAATAGATAAATTACCTCCAATCACTAAATCAAGGCAAGCATTAGTTGTCTGTTTAAAGCACAACTAATCAAACACAATAACAAGCAATGTAGAGTCAGTGAACAAACATAGAGGAATTCTAACTACCTAGGATGCTTGACATTCTAGGTGAAAGCAACATGTATTCATCAACAAAAATTCATCTTACACAATTATCTTGGCATAAACAGCAGCACATCAGCACACAAATTAGCATTCAGGCTAAGGGTTTCATCTTAGCCCCAGTTAAGATGTTTAGTTCATAGTTAGAGAGCCTAACATGATACTAAGAGGGTTATTATACATGGAGAAAAGCTACAGGGACAGAACACAGAACAAAAACCAATTGATAGAGAAAATTCTTACTGAAATTAAACTTGGGTCTCCTCCCTCTCCCTCACAATGTTACACAGTGTACAATTTATACCAGAACACTAACCCTAATTGTAAATCCCCAAATCAGAAAATTAGGGTTTTTTTAAATTACTCAAAATTTAACTTACAAACTCCCAAAATCTGCTCGACCCATGCCTCCTCTAGTCCTTGATGCTCTTCCTCTGCTCCTATTGTCCCCTAATTTCGAGTTATTTTACTCACCCCAAAACCTAGGGTTTCAGAGGTTGTGAGGAGAAGAAAATAACTAGGCTAGGGATATGGGGGTGTTGTCGGTGAAGAGATAGTAGTGGCAGTGATGGAACTGGTGGTGGTGACGGAAGTGACAGCGGCAGAGAGGGGAGGTGGTGGAGTTGCAGAGCTCTGCAACTGTCGGGTGAAGGAGATGAAGTTTTGGGAAGAAGGAGGTGTTTGGGTGGTAGTATAGGCATCGGTGCTAGGGTGTGAAGCGGGAACATCTGATTCGATGTTTGGCGAGCTGATCCGTAGGATGTGACGATGGTAGGTGGATCCAACGATGAGATGGGAGGCTGTGGGTAGCGACCGTCGGATGGAGGAATGCAATGAAAAGGACGGCCCAAGATGGAGATCGGCGTTGCGATGTAAAGCGGGAGCTTCGGAGTTTGATGTGCGATGATGGAGCGACCGTAGGATGCTGAGATGCTTCAATCTGACGGCTGAAATCCGATACGGGCTTGGGTAGTGGAAATGGGTTTGAGAAAGGGTTTTGGGCCTTGGGTATGCCAGGCCCATAACTTCTTTAAGAACAATTCCTCCTTCTTGAGCCCATTTCTACCCTCTTGGTCTTGTGCACAACATTCTTCGCGGCTTCCTTGCGTAATTCCTCCCGGCTTTTCACTACTTTTCTGCTCTTTTTGCTCCTCACTTCATCCAGATTTTATTTGTTACCTAAAAATGAAAAATTAAGTAAGAAAAATATTTATTCTTGAAAACAATGAAAATACAGAATATGGGATAAAATGTAGAATTAATGCACAAAAGATGAGTTAAATGCCAACAAAAATATATATAAATATGCACTATTTAGCACTCATCAAATACCCCCAAACCTGAATTTTACTTGTCCTCAAGTAAAACAAAACTAAGGAAATCCTAACTATACCATTGTCGCTGGTCTCTCGAATGCATTTAGCGTATGCACTAAGCCTTTTAAACCACTAAGTGTCCCTAGTGGACGAGTTGAAGTCTCGTGAAGGTTTACCAGAGGTGTGCCTACAAAACCTAAGGACAAAATATAAGCTCAGATTCCGTCAAATGTGACATGTGCAAGACAGTAGAAGCTCACAGCAAAATGGAGATGTCAATCTAGCTATCAAGGCACAATCCTAGCACTGATAACAAATAAGGACATGTGATAAGAGTGTAAAGTGTATCTACACATGTGTAAAGAAAGATCTGAAGTCATGACTACTAATCACCAAGAGATAGTTTCTCAGGCTAAGAACTGAGGTCGAAATCTAGCTAGCTGTCCGGACTTTACGAGAATTGTGAATGAGTTGGAGGTATTTCACAATTTCTCGCGTTGTACATCAATGGCATACACCCTCCTTGCTTATTACAAAAGAAACAACAAAAGATGATTATTTACATGACTCTTATTTACATTGACAAATCTCTTTTTATTTTTGGAACAAGAGATGATGGAATTGATAAATACTTGATTTTTTTTTTTTTTTTTTTTTTTTTTTTTTTTTTTTTTTTTTTTTTTTTTTTTTTTTTTTTTTTTTTTTTTTTTTTTTTTTTTTTTTTTTTTTTTTTTTTTTTTTTTTTTTTTTTTTTTTTTTTTTTTGGAAGAAGGAAACACTTTTGATATAATTACAAAAGGAAACAAAAGATTACATGACACTTTGCAAGAGGTAGCCCTTTTTGATGCACCCAGTTAAATTCGATGGTTGTCTTTCTTAATGTAACCTCCACCTTCTATCCCAACCAACCAAAGAACAAGCTAGTCCAGTTTCGTTCAGTATTCTAAAGTGATTGGCAATCGTAACTTCCTATCCAACACCTTGAAGATCGAGGCCATACATGTATTGGTAGATCGTGCGCGTGCAAATTTCTTATCACTATGTGAATTGTGCTAGAATCAGGGTGCCTAAATATCTAGACTAAGACTCCTAATAATAATACATATTTGCACAAGAGTCAACATTTCAAGGTAAATGAGCTCCATTTTTTATGATTTTTTCATTTTTTTAATTTTTTTTTTTGAGTTTTGATTTTTCAATTTTTTTGGAATTTTTCAATTTTTTCAAAAAGAAGAAAGAGTTCGTTTTCAATTATAGCATATTATCGTGGTATCTACTCTATACCCCCAAACCTAAACTAAACATTGTCCTCAATGTTTCAAAATATGAAAAGAATTAAAATGCAACATATGGAAAGGGACATGCTGAGTAGAGTAAAAGGAGAGAGAATACCCGATTTCGGCGAAAGCAGAATTAAAACTCCGTTATTCAAGGCAAAAATCCATCATATTAGCAGTCATAATGGATGAGCACAAAATATATACAAAAGGAAATTTAACTAACACATTATCTACAAGAAAATTTGGTTTTTAATGGGATTGGACTTTTTGGAAAATTTTGGTTTTGTCGGGAGACATTTGGTTTGGATGGGAAAAAGAAAAATTTTGGTTTTTAGGGGAGAAAAACGTTTGGAAAACTGTTTGGTTATTTAGGGAAAGAGTGGACTAGTTTAGTCCACATAGACCGGGTCCTCCAGGTTGGTTGTTTCAATGTCGGGTGGAAATGGCTCAAGGAATGGCTTTAATCTCTGCCCGTTGACTTTGAAAACGTTCTTGTTGGAGAAATCCTCCAATTCTACAGCTCCATGAGGAAAAACTGTGCGTACTAGGTACGGACCCTTCCATCTGGAACGCAGTTTTCCTGGAAAAAGATGTAATCGGGAGTCATACAGCAAGACTTTCTGACCAGGAGTGAAGGATTTGCGCAGAATACGCTTGTCATGAAACATCTTCATCTTCTGCTTGTACAGCTTGGCACTGTCATAAGCCTCATTCCTCAATTCTTCCAACTCGTTGAGTTGAAGTTTCCTTTGAATTCCAGCTTCGTCCAGAGAAAAGTTTAGCTCCTTGATTGCCCAGTAGGCACGATGTTCTAATTCCACAGGTAGATGGCACGGCTTTCCATACACTAGACGATAGGGGGACATGCCAATTGGTGTCTTATAAGCTGTTCTATAGGCCCACAAAGCATCATTCAACCTTAATGACCAATCTTTCCTAGACGGGTTGACCGTCTTCTCCAGAATGTGCTTAATTTCCCTATTAGAAACTTCTACTTGTCCACTAGTCTGAGGGTGGTACGGAGTAGCAACCTTGTGAGTTATGCCATACTTGCGTACTAAAGACTCAAAGTACTTGTTACGAAAATGTGAACCGCCGTCACTGATGATAGCTCTAGGGGTACCAAAACGTGCGAATATGTTTTCCTTTAGGAATGAAAGTACCACCTTGTGGTCATTTGTTCTGGTTGCTATGGATTCTACCCACTTAGAAACGTAATCAACTGCGACTAGGATGTACAATCTACCGTCAGAAATAGGGAATGGACCCATGAAGTCGATCCCCCAAACATCAAAAATCTCCACAATCAAAATGGGGTTCAATGGCATCATGTTTCTCCTCGAAATGCTTCCTAGCTTTTGACAGCGTTCACAAGCAACGCAATAATCATGGCAATCCTTGAACAATGATGGCCAATAGAATCCACACTGCAAGATCTTTGCAGCGGTTTTCTTGGCACTGAAATGGCCTCCACATGCCTGGTCATGGCAAAAAGATATCACATCTTTCTGTTCAGTGTTGGGGACACATCTCCTAATGATTTGGTCCTGGCAATACTTAAACAGATATGGGTCATCCCAGATGAAGTGTTTAACTTCAGCCAAAAACTTATAGCGGTCTTGTCTCGACCAATGTGAGGGCATCCTACCTGCAGCAAGGTAGTTGACGATATCAGCAAACCAAGGAAGGTCTGAGATAGACATCAGCTGTTCATCTGGGAATGATTCTCTAATCAGCTCAGATTCATGAATAGACTCTAAAGTTAATCTAGACAAGTGATCAGCAACCACATTTTCACACCCCTTCTTATCACAGATTTCGATGTCGAATTCCTGTAATAAGAGTATCCATCGAATAAGGCGAGCTTTAGCATCCTTCTTGGAAAGAAGATACTTCAAAGCCGCATGGTCTGTGTATATGATGATCTTAGACCCTATCAGATAAGATCTAAACTTGTCTAATGCGAAAACCACGGCAAGTAACTCCTTCTCGGTAGTCGAATAGTTGAGTTGAGCATCATTAAGAGTTTTACTAGCATAGTATATCACATATGGTAGTCTATCAACACGTTGCCCTAGAACAGCGCCAACGGCATAATCAGAGGCATCACACATGAGCTCGAACGGCAGTTTCCAATCTGGTGGTCGGACTATAGGAGCGGTGGTGAGGAGAGTCTTGAGTTCTTCCCATGCCTTCACACAAGAAGCATCGAAGTCAAAGACAACATCTTTGGCAAGTAGGTTACACAAAGGTCTTGAGATTTGGCTAAAGTTTTTGATGAATCGCCGGTAGAACCCAGCGTGACCTAAAAATGATCGAATCCCCTTCACAGAGTGGGGTTGAGGTAATTGATGAATGAGGTCGACTTTAGCTTTATCTACTTCAATTCCTTTTTCCGATACGATGTGTCCTAGAACTATGCCGGAGTTCACCATGAAGTGGCATTTTTCCCAGTTTAAAATCAGATTCTTTTGCTTACATCTTGATAGCACAAGGACTAGATGGTCCAGACATTCGTCAAAAGAGGAACCAAACACAGAGAAATCATCCATAAAGATCTCGAGAAAACTATCTATCATGTCTGAAAAAATGCTCATCATGCACCGCTGAAAAGTAGCGGGTGCATTACACAGCCCGAAGGGCATACGCCTAAAAGCAAATGTCCCAAATGGACACGTGAATGTAGTTTTTTCCTGATCTTCTGGTGCAATATGGATTTGGTTATAACCGGAAAAGCCATCTAGAAAACAGTAGTGACTGTGTCCAGACACACGTTCTAGCATTTGGTCTATGAAAGGGAGCGGGAAGTGATCCTTCCTTGTTACTGTGTTCAACTTCCTGTAGTCGACACATACTCGCCATCCTGTGGTTGTACGTGAAGGGACTAACTCATTCTTTTCGTTCCGAACCACAGTAATGCCTGACTTTTTAGGCACAACTTGTATGGGACTAACCCATTTACTATCTGAAATCGGATATATGATACCCGCATCGAGTAGCTTCAAGATCTCACTCTTAACGACTTCTCTCATGTT